>NC_051334.1:25344130-25944130 GCF_015220235.1 Choloepus didactylus | reverse complement strand
AACAGAGGTTTTCCGGACACCATTGGCCATCCTCCGGTGAAGGTACCCGATTGCTGAGGTGTTACCTTGGACACTTTGTGGCCTTAGGACTGTAACTGTGTAGCAAAATAAACCCCCGTTTTATAAAAGCCTATCCATCTCTGGTGTTTTGCATTCTGCAGCATTAGCAAACTAAAATAGACACCATTGGCCATTCTTCAGTGAAGGTATCATCCTGCTGATGCCTTTGCTGGACACATCCATGGCCTTATAACTGTAAATTTGTAACCTAATAAATCCCCTTTATAAAAGCCAATCCATTTCTGGTATTTTGCATTCTGGCAGTTTTAGCTAACCGGAACACCTCCCTACTAACCTCATTTATGCCTGCCCCATCACCTGGGGTTGTTTCTAACTCTTGTCCTTGGAGTTGGCTGCATTCTCACTTGCTCTCTTATTAGCTCAACCCCTTCTTACTCCCAGCATGCCATATAGCCAGTGTTGCACAAGAGTTCATGATGCTCTTTTTATGATTGTGAGAGCCAAATCAGTACTGTATCTTACAAACTCTACAGGAATTTAAATAAGTAAGAGACGACTCTGGACCAGGTTTTCAGGCTTCTTGGTCCTCCAAGAAATCAAAAGATTGAGAGAAAGAGGGAAACTAACCAAGTGCAGCAAAATAATGAGCAAAGTCCAAGATAAGAAATTAAGTGCAGAATGATGATATGAGCTTGCTCAGACAAGAGGGCTTATGGAAAAACCGATAAAAAAAGGGTTTGGGGCTAAATTGAGGATTTTCTTAAAGCTAAAAGGTTAGGAATTACATTGTATGCAATGGAAAATCAATGAATGCTTTTGAGCATGGGAACAACATATTCAAGGCAACATTTTAGGAATTTGGTCATGTAAGCCACTTTTGGAAATGGCTTACTTGCCTTGCTTGTTTGCCTTGTTTTACCAAAGAGATGGTATGACAATCAAAATAATATAACAGAGTCTCATGTTCAGCAACTTTAACAATTTGGATTATATGTAAGATCGAAGAAGTAATATATTATTGGCCCTTCACCCCTCCCTTTATTTACCTGCTTTGCCATGTGACTTTTCACCCCTTGTCCTAAAGGTGGAATACAGTTCCCACTCATTGATGCTGGACTTCACCATACGAAGGGAATGCAAATTTAAACACTAGGTTAGCGAATAATTGCAATCCGTCTCAAATTGACTCAACGATAATGGGAAGCAGAATTGGAAAGACTGTTAGGCTGAGCGGAAAAAATTCTCCAACGCCACTTCTCTGTTATTCTCTGTGTACCAGCTTTGCCTTCATGGATTTTTTTCAAAACATAGGATTTCTGTTAGCAAATATGATGACAGGCTTACATGCCCATATCCAGATGAAAGATGTGTTTTTTGACCATCTTTCTTAAGACTAACAAAACATTTTCAGAGAGTTCTCCAACATAGCTTTCTTTGCATCTCACCAGTCAGTATTGGTGGGATCATATGCAGTGCAGAGGTGTGTTGGTAAATTGGGGGGTGGGGGTGGGGTGGCAAGTTTGCCAAGTTCTGTGGTATAAATACACCCATGATGGCCTATTTCAAGCTACCAAAGTTACACTGCTGGATACAAAGTAGGGAAGAGATGGGCATAATCAGTTCTCATGAGCTGACTCCAGCATACAAATGATCATAAGTCCATTCTTGCAACAATCATTGAAATAGCATGTGGAATCCTATTGATAACCAAGCATAAAAATAAATACTGGATTTCTAAGTTATCACAACAAAACTATATCGCTTTTAAAATAGAAAAATTAGGGCATTAAAGAAAAACTATGTCTTTAAAAAACATTAATTAAAAAGTCATCAAGCATTAATAGTATTTATTAATTGGGCATTAGAATTTGTATAGAATACTTCGGAATCACTCTAAACACTGTTCTAATATAATGATTCATAGTACTCAGAAAGCACATTCAGAATCAATTCATAATTCTCCTAAGAAATTAATATTCTGTTCAAGATTTACTGCATTTCTACTATGTTCTAGATACTATATCATGATCTGGAAATAAAAATGGAAACTTGAAATGATGGCTGCTATCAAGTAAAGCTAATGGGAGAGAAAATCAGATATGCCAACAACTAACGTAGAGCAGTGGATGGCAAACAGCAGTCTGTGGGCCATATTTGGACTGTCACCTGTTTTTGTAAAGAAGCTCTTGTTGGAACACAGCCACACTGATTTGTTTACATATTATTATTTACATATTACATATTATTATAAGTTGCATAGTTTTCACTCTACAAGGGCAGTCTTGAATAGTTGCAACAGAGACTGCATGAACTGCAAAACTAGGATTATATACCATCTGGCACTTTGTAGGAAAAGTTTGCTGACCCCTGACATGGAACATGACAATTGCTGAAATGGAGGTATGTGCTAGATAAATTGGGAGCCCAGTTAAGGGGCATCTCAATCAATCACATTCACAGAGGCAGCTTTTTTAAGCCAAAAGAGATAAAAATTCAATATCAGTGCACTAATTACCCTAAACCTGAATGACTGTCCTTATACACAGATAAACCATCCCAAAGGCTTATTGAGACATTTTAGTTTCTTATAGTTGCAGCATGATAACAATGCTAAGCAAAGCTGTGTTCATTATGATCTGAAATTATTACTTAACCCTGTGAAAACTAAAATGATGAAATCATGGGTCAATTATTTTAAAACAGTCATGTTTAAGTAAAACTCTCTAGGTGCGACTTCTATATAAGGACCACTATTGATTTACCTGCATTCAACTGGTATATCACAAAAAATCAGTATTTGCAAAGTATCTTTCATTCCTTAGATGAAAGTTCTTCTGAAATGTGAATGATACTTTTGACTTGTTTTTTGCTTGCTAAAGTGGTTGCTCATCCAATAATATATTTAAAATGGCTGAATGTTTTAACATACTTATAGTATTGCAATAGCATTTAATTGCCTATTAAATATTTTTTCCTAAGAAATTCTGATCTGTGTTCCAAAAAGGAGCAGATATATGCTTATAAAATTTATTGTTCTGATTTATTCTTCACTTTATTTTTAATTTTATAATATTTTTATTAAAGAAGTTGTACTTTTACAGAAAATCATACAGAAATACAAGTTCCCATATACCGCATGCAGTTTTCCCTATTATTAACACTGCATTAGTGTGGTACCTTTGTTACAATTGTGGGAAAAATTTTATAATTGTACTAACTATAGTCCACAGTTTACATTAGGGTTCACTGTGTTGTACAGTCCTATGTTTTTTATAAATATTTTTATTCTAGTAATATAGATACACTATAAAATTTCCCCTTTTAACTACATTCAAATATACAATTCAGTGGTATTAATTACATTCATAAAATTGTGCTTCCACCACCACCATCTATTACCAAAACTTTTCCATTTCCCCTGAAAGAAATTCTGTACCAGTAAGTGTTAACATCCCATTCCTTATCCCCACCCTGGCACTGGTAAACTCCAGTATAGTTTCTGATTATAACCACAATAATTAAAATGGCCTATATACTCTGACCCCCAGCTCTCTCTCTGACCTCGTCATTTTACATAGGAAATTGGAATAAATATATTGTGCTTTGCTTTGAGTCTAAAACACTAAACCCAAAAGAAAAAAATATGGTTATATAAATGATATTTACTATAGAGTTAGTTTAGGTCTGCCACCCTTTCTCCATTGACCAAACATATTCTTTTGATCACAATGAGGTGGAAGTATTAGTAAACCAAGGTTATAGCCAAATATAGTCAAATAGCCTCACATATTCAGTTTTTCCAACTGTTATGTGTCTAGGTTATTCATTTCACATGCTGTCATTTGAGCATTCTGCTTGAAGACTGGACCCTCCATTGATCTCAGTATTTATGATCTCCAGAACAAGGTCTTTAACTTGGTGATTGGGGGGCTAATGTCTTGAACAACCTAGACTTAAGGCACCTGTGGGGAACACCTGGCAAGCAGTTAGGAATATGTTCGTTATGTCAGGTAGAATTTGTAGGTCTATTGGAAAACTCAAGTGCAATTTTCTTTTGCTGTATTTGAAATACAAAATGTTACTCCTGATACTATCAATGGAGACAAATACATCAACAACATAAAATGTAAGAATCTTAATCAAAAAAGACATGATTTTACTCAAAGTGATGTCTTCAAAGTTTATCCTTGTTGTAGCATGTATCAGAACTGCATTCCTTGTTATGGCTGAATAAGTAGTCCATTGTGTGTATATACCATTTAAAAAAAAAATAGAGAATGGGGAGTTATTGCTTAATGGGTGCAGAGTATCTTTTTAAGGTAATGAAAAGGTTTTGTTAATGGATGTTGGTGATGGTTGCACAATATTGTGAATGTAATTAATAGACTGTACTGTACACCTTCAAGTGGTTAAAATGAGAAATTTTGAGTTGTATATATGTTACTATAATAAAAAAAGTTTTTAAAAGATGTGATTTTAATCAGCTCACATACAAACTTGACTTGTTCTCCCTTAGAACAGTTCTGCACAGTGTCTTCCAGGAAAGGCATTAGTGACTGGAAGTAGAACATGGGTCAAGAGCACAGTCTCTTAAACCAGACGACCGACATTTACTCATTAACAGCTGTGCACTGGGCCTCCATTTCCTTTTAAGTATAATAATAGTACTTACCTCCCAAGGTGAATTTACCAGGAAGCCAATGAAAACTAAACTTCAGGGCTCTTCACTTGTGTGCATTCCTCTGTAAAGAACTGAGGAAGGGAATCAGGGCTAACTGGAAGCATTTTACAAAAGGCATTTCTGGAAAATTAACTAAAGTTTCTCAAAAGAAAGAGACCATTTCCAACACTTCAGTAATTTGTCATGATATCTTTCCTCATTCAAATAAATATTCACATTCATACTAGTTTTTTTGACTATAAGTTTGTATTTCTTTTTAATAAAGAATGCCTTGTACTAGCTTCAGTCCCCACAAAATCTGGACACTCCCCTGATAACCGCCTAGTGTTTTGGTGAGGATCCAAGGAGGTAATATATTGTAGGTATTCAGAAAAGTGCCTGTCACATAGGTAGATCCTAGCAAATGTTAGCCATTATTACAATAGGTTCCTTAAGAATGATTGGCATAGTGATTAGCTACATGATTTTGCGAAAAGAAACCAGTTTTGCATAGCAATGTCAAGGTCCTCAAGCCTCATTCAGGGAAATCCCTGAAGTTCTCCCAGAATAAGATTAGACCTATACTGATTGAAGTTTACTGCTGTATTAAATACCTATTAGTAAAATGAGAATGCTCAAGTGACAGAACCCAGTGCATCCTTGTTAAAAATATTTTAGGTTTTTTATATTTCACTGAGTATGAGTTTAAATCTGAAAATGAGGTTTAACATAATTTTATTACTCAATTATTCCCTCTCCTACATTACTTTTGCTCTTGACTTCCAGAACTGTGGTTACATAACTTCTGGAATGGATTATTCATTTCTCTTAATGTCTACCTCATATTTCATATAAATTTGTTTGGCTCTACAACTTGCAGGATTTCCCAGTTGTATCTTGTAGAACACCAGTTGGATCTTTATTCCTATCTAGTTATTATTCACTCTGTGCATTGAATTATTTTTATTATTTTCTACTCTCATAAATAATATGTCAATTTCCTGGCATTCTTTTCTTTATATAACTTTTTTCATAATAGTTTCTTTTTCTTTATTATTACTATATAATTCAACTCATTACTCAATATCAAAATAATATTATTTTATCTAAATTTTCTTGACTTATTTTGGTTTCAGTGTTTAAGTGTGTGGGGGGCAGGTTTTTATCTTTTTTTTCCCATGATACTGGTTTTCCTTATTTTCAGGTGGTCTATTTTTCTGTTCTATATGCATGGATGGAGGAATAGGTTGATTAATTAAGGCACCTGACGTTAGACTTCTCTGCAGCTGTGAAGTGTTATTTCCTCAATTTGTCTTTTCCTTGACTTGGATCATTCACATCAGTGTCCGAAGGACACTTTTTCTGGAGGTGGAAAACATTAGTATATTTTACTCTTGTCTAAAAGGGCTTTTCCTCAATTCCACTCCCCCGATTTCCCCACCATAATAGGGTCTATTGTGAAAATGCTGAGCACACATTAAATTCCACTCTGCTTCTCTCTGACTCAAATAATATCATGAGGAGCTCTTCTCTTGATGATTGTACACATCATTCAAGAACACCATTCCCTGTAGCCATCTGCTCAGGTAAGAGGGAAGATGTGACAGTCTCCTAGCTCTACAAAATGCTCATCTTTAATTAGCATTAAAGATTAATCTTGAATGCTAATTTCTGATGAGTAACTGTGATAGGTAATCTCAAAGGCCTCTCCCATTGAACCATGCCTCCTTGTGTTCACAACCTTGAATATTCTCCATCGACAGTTGTTTTAGTTTGCCGGGCTGCCAAAATACAATATACCAGAAATGGGCTGGCTTTAACAATGGGGATTTATTAGATTACATGCTTACAGTTCTGAGGTCGTGAAAATGTCCAAATCCAGGCATCATCAAGATGATACCATCTTCTGGAAGACAGGCTGCAGGCGATCCTTGACTCCTCTGTCATCTGGCAAGGCACATGGTGGTATCTGTTGGTCTCTCCCTTCTCTTCCAGGTTTTGTTGCTTCTAGCTTCTGGCCTCAGTGGCTTTCTCTCTGTTTCTGTGGCTTTCTCTCTGTATTAATCCCATTTATAAAGGACTCTGGTAAAAGGATTAAGACCCACCCTGTGCCACGCCCCAACTAGAGTAACCTACTGGAAAAGTCTCACCTACAATAGGTTCACACCCACAGGAATGGATTAACTCTAAGATCATAACTTTCTGGGGTCTATTCAGCTTCAAACTGCCACAACAACAAACTTGGGCTGGCTCTATGACTCAGTTTATCAAATGGAATGCAGTAGAGGGATGCTGTACCAGTTCCAGGCCTAAGCCTTAATAAGGCTTGGTAACTTTACACTTTTCTGCTCGTGGGAGTGTTGAGCTACCATGTAAGGAATTCAACTTCCCTACTGGAGAGATGTTGTGTAAAGACCTCATGGAGAGTCTAAAAGAAAGAGGGGCTTGGAGACTACACAATTATCTCAATTCATCTGTTCCTTGACTTGGACTATGCCAGTCACCCTAGTGTCCTAACTGAGCACAGCTTTTCATCTGTCTGCATCAAGGTGCTAGACATATGAGTGAGTCCTCTTAGACATTCCAGCCCAGTTGATCATCCACGTGATTGCAGCCCAAGTTGGCATCACATAGAGCAGAAAAACTGCCCGACTCAGTCAGTCAACCCACAGAATCATGAGAAAATCAAACCAAACACAAATGGTGACAACAACAAAAAGAGTTATTGTTTTAAGCTGCTAAATTTTTGAATGGGTTTGTAAATATTTTTACACACCAATAGATTCTTATTTTGAGCAGTCTCCAAAGTTCTGTTGGGAAGATCTTTGCTTGCCTCTTGTGCTTAATGAATTTCACTACTCTTTCTCTATCAATCTTTTCCCAGATTTTCTCTATTTCCCTGAATTTTTTTTTAAGAACTGTCCTAGTGTCATCCCTCCTATTTTTCCTGAACTACCATATAAATGTCACATATTTTCTCTAATTTCATTGGTACTCTGAGGAGAAGGAAAGGTCATAAAGTTCTGAGACCACCATCTTGAACAGGAGGCCCATAGATAGAACATAATCTCCAACTATAAAAATTAGGCAACTGATAATTTGGAAGCCTAAATAGTTTGCCGTTTAAACAAGCCACAACTGGGATCCACATTATTCCCATTTTACAGATGATGAAGCTGAGATGTAGAGGTGCAAAGAATTTATATGATTAAGTGGTAAAAACCTTGTAATTAGTTCTCTTCAAAATGTGTAATTTTTTTCTACTATTAAATACTATATGCAAGGGGAGTGAAAATAGAAATATACTATTGGAAAATCGTACTACATTTTAAAAATTATACACACACACACAAGAGATTATCCACCTTATCTCCGAAGTAGCACACATCAAGTCCACTCACTGTTCATTTGTCAGAACAAGCCACAAGGCTCCAAACTAGATTCAAGAAAGGCTGGGAAAAGTAAGGAAACTCATGAAATATTTGGTGAGTACTAAGTGATTTGGCTGCTGGATGTGGGATCTAGCAGAAAGAGCATGAAATTCCTTACCAAGGAACGTAGATGTGCTCTCAGTTTATCTATTGTTCTCTTAAATTGTAACCTAGCATTCAATGCTTAAATGGTAGGACTTCTTAGATCAAAATATCACATTTATTCACTTTAAAAATGTCTTTTTATTGTTTTTAAGGTACATAAATGAAAGGGGTTGCAAAAGATCACAAAAGGGAATATTGTCCAGGTCAGGGAATGGTGTGGTGCCTCATCCTACTCTTACCCTAGAAGGCAACCTAGAAAGCCATGTATTTGGGTGGCAGAGCTTCAAGATGGAAGATAACTACCTGGCTATATGATTCACAAAAGACTTTACAAAGTGAAAAATAGCTTCTCATTTTCTTAAATCACAGCATGACTTAACATTAGACTCAGGCCAACAGGAAAACTCATCCACCAAAATAATGGGCATTGGCTTGCCTAGTGATAGTTCCCATTTCAGGCCTCTTGACTTCGGATTCCTTCAATATACTTTAGGTGCGTGAAAGGTATACAGGAAATCTCTGTACTACCTTTGCGACTCTTTTGTAAGTATAAAATTGTTTCTAAATAAAAGTTTTAAAAATATATCCTTTAGGAACTTCCAGCTTTTTCTTATATATGGTAGACATGGATGATGGTCATGGAACCAATTTGTCCACTGCTTTGCCCCTTCTGCATTGATGAGTCTAATGTATCCTTTTAGAATATTTGGGCTCTTGCCCTCCTTGCTGTCAGCTTTGGGTGTCAGTCAGAAATCTAAAAAAACTAAAACAAAAACAAACAAACAAAAAACCAAACAAGAAATGTTTCTTTAGTCATTCTGTTAAAATTACTTGAGTAGGCAGTGGAACAGGATTCATTTTCTTCAAATTTTTATTAGATAACCCCAATTTTAGAGCAGATGCAATACATTCTGAAGTATCTTTTTCATTTTTTCTTTCTCATTTTCCTTCTGATTCCCTGACCTTGTTTTTCCCAAATCTCAAACAGATATATGGGCAGTAGTTAACTAGTTTGGGCTATGTGGTTATGGGAACAAGTCCAGCTCCATTTCTCTCATGTCAAACTCTGATCATTACTCAGTGACTGCTAAGAAACCACTTTCTAGGTCTCTACAAAAGGGAAATCAGTTACAGACCTTGATTCTAATCTAAAATCAATGGGAAAACAAGTTTTAGATATAAATAAAGGATAGGACCACATTCAAAGAAGGAAAGAAAAAAGACTTAAATGTGCAATGCTTATTCCAAAGGAGTCCTAACTACCTAAACACTGAAAGCTAGGTTATAATTTAAGAAATTCTAGTTATGATTTAAGAAATAGCTGAAAATCCATCTAGGTTTCTCAGTAAAGAATTATTTTATCTCTTGATTGAGAAACTAATTTAAAAGAGTGACAATCTCTATACCCATCAAAATGTTAAGAGAGCCACATGTCAGGAAGGTGACAGGTAGGCAGAATAATTGCCTACTAAAGATGTCCATGCCCTAGAACCTGTGAATATGTTACTTTACGTGACAAAAAGGATTTTTCAGATGTGATTAAGGTTAAGGACCTTGAGATGCAGAGATTATCCTGTGTGGTCAAATCTAATCCCATGAGACCTCAAAAATAGAAGAGAAAGGCAGAAGAGGAGGTGAGACAGCTGGAGTCATGAAAAGGATTCCATGCCCCTTTGCTGATTCTGAGTTGTAGAGGGCTATGTGCAAAGATGAGAGAGGCCTCTAGGAGCTAAGGGCACCCCCCAGATGACAGCCTGCAAGAAACAGAGACTTCTGCATGAAATTGTGTTCTGCCAACATCTAAATGAGCAAGGGAATGGATTCTGCCTTCAAGCCTCTGGAAAATAATGCAGCCCTGCCATCACCTTGATTTTAGTCCAATGAGGCCTATGTTGGACTTCTGACCTATGGAACTGTAAGAGAATGCATTTGTGTTGTTTTAAGCCACTAAATGTGTGGGTAATGTGTTATAGCATTAATAGAAAACGATTGCAGTGACAATCAAGTAAAATGGTTTCTTTAAACACTGAACCCATCAACAGGTATTCTCAATGACATATGTTACTGGTGGCTCCCAGCAGTCCAGCTTGGCAGTTGATAATAACTGTGGTGTGTCCCATCCACAGTAATTAACCTCCGCTGCTCCTTCAATCTTAAATTCTCCATGGTGGGGGTTTCCATTGCCAATTGCAATGCTCAACTGTTACTCTTTCTGATACATTTTACGAGTGTCCTATTACTGTTGCTGGTGTATTATTTGGGCAGCCTATTGGATAGATCTTGCTTGCCAGGTGTGAACCCTTGGATGAATTAAATTCACCATTTTGAGCCTCAGTTTTCTCTTCTATTAAGGTTAATACCTGTGCTCATCACAATGCCTACATATGGTAGCATTTGATAAACATGATATCCAATCTACTTCCTCCTCTGTTCATTTGGCAAATATTTAATGAACATCTATATATGTTAAATATTCTCCTAGGCCCTTGGGATACATCAGTGTACAAAAGACAAAAGTCCCTGTTCTTATATTCTAGTGTGAACCCCACTGATTGCTTTATGGCATCCTATGTGGTTTAACAACAGTAATATATTTATATACTGCACAGTGCCACACATATATTAATCATTTCTGGTTAACCTTGTTCCTTTTCCCTGGGACCCAAGAACTTTTGGCTGATTCAGACCTATATTTATTCTCTACAAGTGCTCCCTCATGCATTGTATGGAAGAGTCTCACTCTGTCCATTTAGTAATTAATGGTGGAAATACCTAAAAGGACAGAGAAAAATCAAAGCAATAGCCATGTATTCTGGGTGATCCACAGCATAGCCATAGAGACATGATATTTAAACATAGAAACTATGCTAAAAACATAAGAGATTTGCAATGAGTGTTGTTTTTTTTTTTTTTTTAATTCAGAGAAATAGAAACCAAACCAGGTCACAGTCAATGAAACCCCCTGCAAATTTTGAGAAATGTCTTAACCATAAAAACAACAATTCATTAATATTCTGAAAGGAAAACCAAGTTTGGAATGGAATATTCAAGATGATTGTTAGTTATCCTTAGTAACAATTTCAAAATGGAGTTTTTGAGTCAAACAGATGGCTCTATTTCTGCAGTGTTACGATTATCTGTGCAATATAAATACGTTTTGTTTGTTTGCTTATGTTTAAGTTCCAATTATATTTTTATTTACCTTATTCAATTTTAATGGACTATTTTGCCAGGCATGATTTTTCTAAGAAAACAAAGGATAAGCTAATTTTAAGTTGTAAAATTAACATTTAGTCTAAAATTACACAATGTTCCTCAAATGATGGTTTGCTTTGAGTTTTCCTTTTTTTTGTCATTCAAACTCATCTTAGCACATAGAAAACATATTTTCTGTTAATTAATTCTTACTTTTGTATCTTTTTGTACCTAAAAATTTCCCTTGAGACCATTGAGAATCTTACTATTTGAATTAACTACTGACTCTGGTTATACTGGTAAGTGTCTTCCGTAAGTCTAGCCTTTCCTTTAATCAAAATTCTTCACATACATTTGAGCAAACATCAGAGTTAAGTAGAAGTTTAGTTTAGAGGAGAGGTCAACATTTATTTTAGGGACTAAATTCACATGCATTTGAATCAATGCTAACTCCCACAAAAAGCTGCCCAAATTCCTTGGCGTGGTGAATAGCTTATCAGGTAAAATACAGTCTAGACATAGTGTCAAATTTGGGCTTCAAATACAAGTGAGTTTGGTCAAACAGAAAGCGCTCATACTCTGGAGATGAGAACTGGTGTTGGTGGTGCTGGGGCAGTGGTGGTCAAAAAAAACTGAAATTTGTTTAGGGCGTGTGGATGTTTATTCCAGAAGCAGGGACCAATTTTCAAAAGAAGGGAAAGTGAATGCTTCAGTGAAGTAGCAAATAGGCACTGTTAACTGCTGTTACAGTAAAGGTCTCCTACAGAATGCCCTTTGGCAACTTCACCAAGTTTCACCTCAGAATCCAGTCCAATTAAGCTGTCCCTAGCTAATATAGATAGCCTCTTTGCCTCTCTTCTTTCTAGAATCATCCAAACAGATCCTTTCCCACTGAGCCTCCTTCAACTTGCTGTTTATGACTCCTCTCCCTGGGCTCCCCTTCCCTCCTCTTCTTCATCTAACACTCACTCATCCTTCAGATCTCCATATCAAAGTCTCTTCTTCCAGAAAGATTTTGACAATATCCCCAGTCTCGAAAGGCACTTTTCCTCCTCTGTGTCCCCTTGGTATCTTGTGCCACCCCAGTCATAGCACACATCACACTAGAATTTTTTTGGTTCATTTGTATATGCAGCTTTGTGTTCTCTAAGGTCTTTGGGATGGTGCCTGCTGTTATTACCAATGAATCCCAAGCACTTAGCTTGCAATACTGTAAATACTATATTTATGGAGCGACTAAATGAAAACCTGTGGGCAGATCAGACTATTAAGATCAGCACAGGGACACAACCAATGCTTCACCCAGATTTCCTAAGATCTCTTTTTATCATTTTTGTGAATTTATATTTTCATAGTTCATCCAGTCAACTCAAATCCTATTACACTCATCATTATTTTGTGAAGTGTGTATCATTAAGAAAAACAAGGAACCAGAGACAGGGTCAAACTAAAACAAGCCATTATCGGAAACTTGTAAATAGTTTTGTAGCTACTAAAACTCAGAAGTATATCAAAGAGGGGCTTAAAAAATAATGCTGCCACCTAACCGTAAATTGGAAAGATAAAGTCCAACATATGGAGGATGTAGGTTTAGTGTACAAAAGTCACTGAACCTTTTATAAGTTCACTATCAAGAGTATCTTTGAGCATCAATTTGGCATAATCAACTTATGAATCAGAAATATAAATAATATTGTAAAATTAAGTATCTCTTTAAAACTATAGGCTTATCCTTAAAATTTATTTCCAGATGAATAGAAGTTCACAGAATCTTTTATCTTTTTTCTCATCAAAATAACTCCTCCCCCTAATTCTAAAGCAGTGAAATGAAATAGCTAAAATCATGTTATTTTATGATAACAATTTTACAGCTGCTGAGAGGGAGACATTTTTAACATTTTTAAACCTCCCATATCTCTTATAGACGACATTGAAATTATCATCCTTAGATTGAAGAAGGGGGTGAAATATTTGTCACAATATACTCTCTCCATCCCACCATCTGAAGAAGAATGCTATGACTAAAATTAGAGAGTGCACACAGCATTACTTAATTTCAGTCTTTTGCAGAAGGAGGAGAGAATTGGGCCTGAGGAGATAAATAGAGATCAGAACAAAGAGAAGCTAGTCAGTTCATGTGAGGCTCTCAGCACCCTGGGTGGCAAGCCCACAGTCATCCAAGAAACAGATGCTAGGCTTAAAATTCAATTTAGGGGTGTTGACAAATTGCATTAAACCTTACATTTTGTTTTGCTCATGAAGAAAAAAGAAGAGCATGTTTCATTTATCAAACACTTGCTTGCTTTTTTGGAGATTTTTGTCTGGTGTTTTGCTTTAATTTCACCTTCCCTAATGTGTTCAAGCAGCCCTTAAAAATTATGCCAATTCAATTTTGCAGTAATAAATTAATTTACATCTCACTTGAAGTGTCTTGACAGTATAGCCAACAGAGCCTATCAAAAAATGTTATACACACACACACACACACACACACACACAAACAAACACATATAAAAAACAGAATAGAGCATGAGTCATCCATTTAAAGCTGCAATATATTTCTTTAGTTTCAAAGACTAATTTTGTATTAGAGGAGAACAGACAGGTAGAAGCTACATTAGTGGCAAAACTGCATGGAAATATTTAATTGTCTGTAAAGAGAATAGTTTGGGGTGCTTTTATATTGCATAGCCACTTCTCACATTTATTAACCAGCCTTGAAAAAGTAGATGGATCCATTGATTGGGTATTGCAGTTATTGAGAGAACACAAGTTACCCTCCATCAAGTGTCTCTAGTGGAAGCTTTGCTGTCACTTTCATTTTTTACAGAATTAGGAATTCTTGGTCATGTTAAGAAAATTAAACAACCTAGCAGTATTACCACTACTTTTATGTTAAGTACAATTTATAGTTTTAAATACCTGAAAAAAATTTTTATTGTGGTAACATATATATAACATAAAATTTCCCATTTTAGCCACTTTCAAGTATACCATTCAATGATACTAATTGTATTCACAAGGTTGTGCTACCATCACCACCATCCATTATCAAAACCTTTCCATCATCCTAAACAGAAACTTTGTGCCCTTTATGTCTTAACTCCCCAGTCTCCATCCTTTCCACCCCAACCCCCCACCCCTGGTAACTTTTAATCCACTTTCTGTGCTTATGAATTTGCATATTCTAGTTCTTTAATGACCGAGAAATAATAAAATATTTATCCCTGTGTGTCTGGCTTATTTCACTCAACATGACATCTTGAAGGTTCATTGATGTTGTAGCATGAATCAGAACTTTATTCCTTTTTAGGGCTGGATAATATTCCATTGTATGTAGATACCACATTTTGTTATCCATTCATTTGTTGATGGACACTGGGCTGCTTCCACCTCTTGGCTATGGTGAGTAATGCTGCTATGAACATTGGTGTACAAATATCTGTTTGAGTTCCTGCTTTCCATCCTTTTGGGATGTAACTAGAAGTGGGATTTCTGGTTCATATGATAATCCTGTTTAAATTTTTGAGGAACTGCTAAAGCATTTTCCCCAGAGGCTGCATGAATTTACATTTCTACCAACAATATACTAAAGTTTCTATTTCTATGCATCTTTGCCGACACTTGTTATTTTCCGATTTTTAAATAATAGCCATTCTAGTGGGCATGATGTAGTATCTCATTGTAGTTTTTAATTTGCATTTCCCTAATGGCTAATGATTTGGGGCATCTTTTTATGTCCTTATTGGCCATTTGTATATCTTCTTTGGAGAAATGTCTATTCAATTCCTTTGCCCATTTTTAAGTTGGATTTTTTGTCTTTTTCTTGTTGCATTGGAAGAATTCTTTGCACCTTTGGGATATTAAACTTTATCAGATAGTTTCCAAATATTTTCTCCCATTCTTTAGGTTGTCTTTTTCACTTTTGTAGTAATGTCCTTTGATGCATAAATACTTTAAATACAGATATTGGGACTGAAAATATAGCTATGGCAATATAGGACTCTAATGTGTAGAAAAATGATTTATATTTCCTTGATTATTCATGAACCTACATTTATGAACCAGCCTTGTTCTTTGTCACTATTCAGTGTTCCCATTCTATCCCAGGCAGGGCTGATATACATTGCATGTGATGATTTATTTTTAGTTGCTGTGTGCCTTTATTTGAATGACTTGTAAACTCCTAAACATATCTTTGTCTCTAGCAACTTTTTAGCTCAGTCATACTAAACATTTGGTAATCATTAGATATCAATAATGGTTTCTTTCTATTTTTAATTAATATTTTTTGTTAGAGAAGTTGTAGGTTTACAGAAATATCATGCATAAAATATATAAAATACAGATTTTTCATATACCACCCTATTATTAACACCTTGCATTAGTGTGTTACATTTGTTATAATTCATGAAAGAACATTTTTGTAACTGAACTATTAACTATAGTCCATTGTTTACAATAGGGTTCATTGTGTTGTATGGTCCTAAGTTTTTTCTTTTAATTTTTATTCTAGCAACATATATATGACCTAAAATTTCCCCTTTTAACTGCATTCATATGTATGATTTAGTGCTGTAAATTATATTCACAATGTTGTGCTAGCATCACCACCATCAGTTACCAAAACTTTATATAATCAACCCAAATAGAAATTCTGTACAATTTAAGCATTAACTACCCATTCCCTACCCCTAACCCAGCCCCTAGTAACCTATGTTTTAGATTCTGACTCTTTGAATTTGTCTAATTATTCCATATCAGTGAGATCTTTAAAAAATGGGTTCAAAACAGATGATTTGATCTGCATATTAAAAAAATACAATGACCAAAAGAAAAATGATATTAAGAAAACAAACATATAAAGAAACTTCAATAATACAGAATCTCCAAATTAAGATTCTCAAATCTGATTTTGATGAAAATAGTTACCCTTAACCTGTGTATAAGTTTGTGTATCTGGTTGGTATTTAATAAATTATATATGAAAAATTGTTAGAAGCAATTTTTTAAAAATTATTTTTTATTTGCCAAAACTCCTCCAAAACCCTGAAGAAAAAGAGGAGACTTTCCCATTATTTTTTACTGAAAGGTTTTCTCCTCTTCTTCTTTTATGATATTGTCAAGGATAAGTTATAATATTTTTAGGTGTGTTAAAGGAAATGTGATAAGAGAAATAGCGAAAGAAGTTAAATTTATCCAGACAGTTTTAAAAGACAATATTTAACATTTTATATATATATATACATAAATATGAATATTTATGGAAAATATTCAGATAAAATAACAATTATTAATGAAACATATTTGTACAGGCTATCATAATAGCATAGGGATATAAGTTAGTGAGACTATATGAGTGTGTTCTTCAAAAGCAAGATGATTTTGGCAATTCACATAGTTAAATGGGCAATCAATGCATCTCAAAATTAAACTAGAACTGTCAGACCTTGAACTAAATCATTCTTTGTTTATTTCTGTGTTAACATGGTGTTCCAACTCAAACATCCTGAATAGGTATCAGTAACTCATCGCTTCACCCTGCCTTTTCAATATCATTCAATTACTATCTTTCAAGCCAAGGCAAAAAAGGAGTCTGGTGATACTTTTTGGAAACATGTAACTTTCAGCCAAAGTGTGCATGTATGTATGTTTAAGGGAGACTGTGAGTATGTATGTGTGTGTGTGTTTTGTGACTATGGTGTGTGTTTTGTGTCTGCGTCATTACCATTTGGTGTTCTGCTTTAATTATTGGGCACATTGTCCTTTCTTTTTGGGGGCATACATATAACCTAATTTCAATAGTGTGTTTAAATATTTATAGATTCAAAATCTCTATTTAATATTTCCTAGAATTGATTTTTACTACACATGGATATTTTACTAGCCCAAATATTTTTTCATTATTTAGAACACTGGGATAGTGTAATGAAATTATTGTTAGGATCCAGTTCACGGCAATTGAGAGTAGCTAGTACTGTATCTCTTGAGTAACAAACTAATAAACAGCGACAATTAGAAAACAAAAACAAACCGACAGAAAGTCCCTAACAGTGCACAGTGATGGGCAGCATGACGATTTTCCCACAACAGCAGTCTCATTTCTTATAACCAAGACCTAATGCTTCTAGAAAAGAAGAAAAATCACACAATGCAAAATTCAACTATAAGAAACTTTTTCTTCTCAGATAAAAACTTGATGATACCTATGTGAATGACAATAAATTGATTTCTCATACCTGTGAAGAGAAAAAAATGAATATCCTGTTTTCTACTTGTATTATCTGTAGCTTCAGAGAATTCCAAAATTCCTTACGGTAAGTTTCAACAATTCATTAAAAGCTTGTGCACTGAACATATTAAATAAAAGTGTGAGAATGGAATTTAATAATATTGTGTTGGATGTGTATTAAAGTATGATTTTAAATATGTATTAATGATTTATTTTTTCAAGTTGGAGAATTTTGTTTCCATTTTCAAAACTGGGACAAAGAACAATGTGAAGCTCAGTGAAAACTTTCAACTTCAAGATAAAGGATTTTCCTTTAAACTCTTAATATTGGTTACAATGAAAAGTCTTCTTGATCATTTGCGTATGATTTGCCTGTGCCAGGTGTTGGTCAAGTCCTGGGTCTGGACCAGGCTAACAGGAAGGACAGACACCTAGATTTTGACTTGCCTGATGAAGATGAAAATGGAATCCCTGATGTCCACATTGATATGTCTCTGGAAGGACATCCCTGGGGAGCTCTTAGTCAAGCTGAAAGTTGCAGTCTTCCCACATCTCTAAGGGCTGAACAAAACATGCTGAGGAGATGGCAATGATTTTCTAACCATGAAAGAACTAAGTATGACAGTAATGAATAGAATATGTTTTTAACAAGTTATTTCTTCTTAGAATAATGATTCTCAGTTTCAAATCTGTAACTCAAGGAAGCTCTAAAAAGAGTAATGAGGATCAGTGGATTTGTTCCCTAACAACATTTCAAAAAAGTCTAACAGTATGCTCTCAAAAATTTTTTTTCTAAAGGCATTAGTGTAAATCATTTTTAAAACATGAGGTTTATGTGGGAAAAATAATAGGAGGGGTCTAGTTAATGATAAGAACTGGAAGTCATCGTTCTAGCATAGAATTTCCCAAAGCATATTATTCAGAACATTATCTCTATAGGTTAATAGGCATTATTAGAAACAAAAAATTCAATGGCCAAGGAAATGCTCTGTTAAAAAAATTAATAAATGATTGGCTTTTCTATGAATCTCCAAAGGGGAAACAGGGGAATTTTTTCCAAAACTTATTTTTGAACTTAGGGTTTTGTTTGTTTGTTTGTTTGTTGATTGGTTTGTTTTCTTTTTTTTCCTTTCATCTGGCAGAGCTGATGTTGCACAGAACTCACCTTGGGTAACGCTTCCTTTAGATAATAAAGCCAACTAAGCACTTTCGGATATCTGAGGATAAATCCACCCAGCTGCTCTTAGATTCTGTTAGAGCATTTTCACTCTGATAGAATAATCTGGTCGTCATAAAATTTCTTCTGGCTTTTTTTGTATGGGCAAAAAAATGAATCATGAGAATGAGAAAACTTGGTCTTACTGTCATTTACTGGAGACCAGAGAAAACCTACTTCTGTAGCCGTGGAACCATAGGTCAAATGTAGAGAGTACCAGATAAGAAAACTGAGGACAATGCTAAAAAAAAACTGGCTAAAAAAATAGTGTATGGGGAAAACAATTCCAGTTCTCAGAAAAGAGTATTTAATTTGCTACTTCTGAAGGCCTCTAAGCTACCTTCTCTCTTGAGGGTTGATTTTTCTTAAAATATAATGTTTGTAAGATCTCATCTCCACAATTTTTCAAAGAAAACATGCATGTGGTAAACTGTTATGGCTTCAGCCTGTGTTAGTAAACTCTATCTGTTTCATTGCACATATTAGCTTCAATCTCATTTATATTATTACCCCTCAGCTTGACTCTCACTAAGAATTCACTGTTTATGATCAAATTGTGGCACCAGATACATATATGCAAGAAACTTCAACGGTACACTTGGATGAAATATCATCTTATATGTATTTTAAAAGTCCAAATTCTAGGAGAATTGTGTTACCACAATTATTATTAATATAAAAGAAATACAGACATTTTCCCAATAATTGAGAAAGATAAAATTAAATTGATAAGACTTACAAATATGCCCCCAAATATACATGAAGTGTACACTTCTCAATAAATGTGTGACAAGTAGTTTCAATATAACTCAATGGATAGAGCTTATGCTATTGGTATATCAACTTATGAGCTACATATCTTTCTAGACTCTGCTTTACATTTTAGATAATTATATTTTGACAAATTTAATCTTCATATAAAATTCATGGGAAAAACATGGAAAGACTGCTTTTTGAATTAATCTATTCAGTGAGTCATACTGTATTCATCTTCTCTGGCAAGTATTTTCATTGATGCTTTAAATCTATAAAAACATTAGCATTGGTGAGGAAATCTACAAACATTAACATTGGTAAGGTTTTTTTTTTTTCTGGACAAAACAAGTACATAGCTAATGATGTTTGCACTTTAAACTACAATAGATTTTCACATTAAAAAGGCTCATGCTTCAGCAAATGATAAAGACAGTACATGGTTGGGAAAACGTGAACTCTTCTTTGATTCTGAGAAATATTTTTACATATTTTCAAAGCAGAAGTTGAAATTACTTGAGATTTTGCTTCTCAGTTAGTTAGACACCCCTGAATGTCCACTGGAGATTGCAATGCTTTAAAAGAATTCTGATCCCTCTTTAAGGCACTAAAATGAGCAACACTAGAATTATTTTTTATATCTTAGCAATTAAATAGTGGAAGATTTCCAATCACAAAATAGTAGTTGGCTTAGACGCTACACACATATCAAAAGTTTACTTGTATTTATGACATAGTCAAGACAGTTGCTTATTTAGTGAAGAAATAAACTCAGAAAAAATTCAGGCAGCAAAAGGGAATCATGTTTTTGGCATGCATCTCCTTCTATACCCAGTGACACATCACTGGTGAACATTCCTTACTTAGTTCAACCTGACTTCCTACCAACAAACATGTAATTGGGATGTTAATAGATTGATACTGGATGAGCTTAATAAAGGGTTCTACTTCTGCACATCTCTGGAATTAAAACAAAAGGCACCAAACCTACAATTAACAGCTGGAGATAACATATAATTTACCAGAGCCCAATAGCAGCTTTTATGTTACTCCATTGTGCTTCACATATTGGCCTATTTGCTGTAGAATCTGCCCTGGGAAAGCTGAGCATTGGTACGTGCTGAAGTGGGATGTCATTGTCTGTGACCTCTGAGTATTAGCGATGAAAGTTGTGCGGTCCGGGGAACAGAGGCACCATGTTGCCTTTTTACCGTTAGAGATGTTGTCATTTGCTTCTCACCACAGAAATAACTGTGGGTTACACTACAGCCGAGGCACGTTCTGTCAAATACCCTAAATCAGCAAGCACATCAGAGAGTGTAGTCACGCTTGAAGCATCCATTCCAAAGCTGTGAATCACAAGCTATTTGGTAAAATGTCGGCCAAAGACATCATTGAAGTAATTCGATGGGGTAAAAAGAACAATGCTACATAAATCAAGGAAAGGAGCAGCAAAACTTTTCGATTTCTTCTTGGCAGAGTACTGTACCTAATGAGTAATTTGTGTGTGCAATTTCTTTTAAAAATGAAGAAGTATTAAGTAATTGAGATGTTTGGTCAAATTGATTTTATTGAACTGCACATGTCCAAATTTAAGGATGTAAAGGTAAATTTAGAGACAAAAGTATAAGCCATAATGTCATAAGAGTATAAAAATGCTATCTATACCATGTAGAAATAGCTCATATAAAAATGCACATGCACAGAAACGTATGCACATATGTTACTCTAAGCAGATGTTTACTACTCACAGTTTTTAAATTCACACAAAAATTACAGAAAATAAGCATTCATTATTCCATACTAAGTGTTGAATAATGGACTATAAAAGTTTTGTTCTTAAAGTAAAGAAAATTTTTTAAAATAAAAAAATATTGAAATGGTTTATTAATAAAAAATAAAAAAATCAGATGATATAATAAGGTTTCAGGCATAAGTAGATTAAACTTTGAGTCAGAATTTTTTTTCCTATATACAAGGATTTATTTTTAAGTTTCTTTCTTCCTAAGTTTCCCCTAAGTCTGGATTTCTAGGTTTGGGGGTTCTTTTTACTCTTACTTCTCCTTTAATTCAAAATGCTATACGTGGTGGCTTGCAACAAGAAATATGATACATAAAAATATAAAAATGTAAATGAAACATAGGAAGGGCTTATATATGTGGAAAAATACTATGGGAAGAACAATGATAAAGTTACTCTAGAAAATGCACAGAACAATGTCCTTGCAGTTACTCAAGTTGGAATGCACATTTGGTTATGAAATTCCTGAAGATTAAAACAAAAAGTGAAATATTATCAGTTACAAATTTCACATTGTATATTGTCTGAAACTCATACCACAGAAGCATAGCAAGAAAGCAAAAAATAATGTGTGAAAAGATATCCCAAATATAGCAGGTGTAATAATGTATGCAAATGTAATAAACTCATTGTGAAAAGCTCACTCAATAAAATATGAAGTTATTTTTTTTTGTATTTGATGAAAAAAAGAAATAAACTTTTCTGTTTGTACTAATATAGAAGAACTGACCTGTAAGTATGGGCATGAATACACATTACACATAGCAAAACTGAAGCTATTGAGATTGGAACTACAAATCTTCTTTGACTCTCAAAATGAGCCTGCATAGATCTAGTTAAGACTAGGGCAAATCAGGCCAAAGGGCAAAGGTTGAAACTGACTGTGTAATAAAACTTCAACTTCCATGTGAGACCAAGGGAAGAAACATTTATTTGGTGCAGGATCTATATTTTCTAAACAATATAACTTCTACAGTCAGTTTGTTCAAACATCACAATTACATGGAACTTTGAATAGGAAGTGAGATGTGGCAAGGTTGTACAGGTTAGTGTGAAATAGCTATGCATCCCAAAGTAATTTGAGCAGAGAATAAAAATATATATGCAGGGCCCGCCTGAGGAGCTGGGGGAAAATGCAGAGGTGTTGGACTTCCTCAACTGGGTTGTTGCTGATGTTCTCACAAACATTGAGGACTGACAGCTTGGTATACTGAGCCTTCTGTCTTAGGGCTTGCCCTTATGAGGCTTGTTGCTGTAAAGGAGAGGCTAAACCTGCTTATAATTGTGCCTAAGAGTCTCCCCCTGAGTGCCTCTTTGTTGCTCAGATGTGGACCTCTCTCTCTAGCTAAGCCAACATGACAGGTGAACTCACTGCCCTCCTCGCTATGTGGGACCTGACTCCCAAGGGTGTAAATCTCCCTGGCAATGCAGGATATGACTCCCGGGGATGAATCTGGACCTGGCATCAGGGAATTCAGAACATCTTCTTGACCAAAAGGGGGATGCGAAATGAAATGAGATAAAGCTTCAGTGGCTGAGAGATTTCAAATGGAGTCGAGAGGTTACTCTGGTGGACATTCTTATGCACTATATAGATAACACTTTTTAGGTTTTAATGTATTGGAATAGCTAGAAGTAAACACCTGAAACTACCAAACTCCAACCCAGTAGCCTTGACTCTTGAGGACAACTGTATAACAATGTAGATTACAAGGGGTGACAGTGTGATTGTGAAAACCCTGTGGATTGCACTCCCTTTATCCAGTGTATGGATGGATAAGTAGATAAATGGGGACAAAAAATAAAAAATAGGGTGGGATGGGGGTGGTGGTTTGGGTGTTCTTTTTCTTTTTATTTTTTATTCTTATTCTGATTCTTTCTGGTATAAGGAAAATGTTCAAAAATAGACTGTGGTGATGAATGCACAACTATATGATGTTACTGTGAATAGTTGATTGCATACCATGGATGATTGTATGGCATGTGAATATATCTCAATAAAACTGAAAAAAAACTAAGCCTGCATAATTCTCTGGGACTGGAGGCTTTGGGAGTATTGTGGGGTTGAGGATGATGGTAAAATGTATTCAATTATGATAATTGATCAAGTTTTGTATTTTATCTCTGGAGTCTATTGCATCAACAAATGTTTATCTTCTAAAATATTTCTCATTTCTCCTATGTTTACCTGCCTATTGGGTAATTATTCATTGTATTCTCTTATAAAATTTAAAATATCTATGATATCTATAGTTTCTTCCCTTTTAATCTTTTTCTTCTCTTTTTATGACTTTTAGTTTTTATTTGCTTTATGCTCTCATTTATATTTTTTGTGTTCTCCTTTTACACAGTCATGCTTCCCAAAGAAACATATATGTTATTCTTTTACAAAACCTGGATTTTGATTTGCTGGTTCACTATTGGTTCTTTATTTTCTTTGTCATTGCTTTTCTTACCTATCTTTTTCACTTTCTTTTTCTTTGGGTGACTTCTCTTTTGATTTTTCTTAGTTCTTGAGATGTATTAGCTTATTGATTTTCAAACATCTTTTCTAATTTAAGGACTTACAGTATATGAAAAGTATGATATACTATTTTATAAAATATAATATATAGACATTAAATGATAAATGTATATATATGGGTATATTTGTGAATGCATATATAGTGATAGTGAAAATATTAAACACAGAGGCAGAAAAAGAGTTAGGGAAAAATATCCACTGAAATAGCAGCAGTTGTCTGCTAAAATTTCACATAATCTTTACTACTTTTAGTCTTTTTTATACTTTTTTCTGCATACTTAATTGTGAAAAATGAGAGACCTTGTTTCTATAGTCAAGAATAATTGCTGCTTATATGTATGGAATCAAAATAATTTTTAAAAATGATAAAATGGGGATGCAAGTTATAGAATTTAGTTCATTTACTTAAATTTTCTTCTTCTTGTAAGACCAAATTAAACTTATGTTATAGAATAAGAAGGGATAATCTACAACAATGTTAAGAATAAAACACACAAGGAATTCCAATGCAGATGAAATAGCAAAACCTAAATTCTAAAATCAGGAAGACCTGAGATGCAGCAGCTTAGAATCTGTGTAGAGGACTCTGTTCAAGTGGGGTTTGCTGTCAAGAAGGAAGAAGACCTACCTAGCAAATTCCTAAGACATCTTGGTCATGGAGGCCACAGATATGGTGGAAGGTGTTGTAATGGTGATATGAATGGAGACAAAAGTCATGTTTCACAGTGGAAGTGTTTAACTCATCCCTGAACACCACCCCTGTCTCAATGGGGGTGTACTGTCGATGTACTTAATGTCATAGAATTGTCCACTTAAAATTGTGATTTTTATGTTATGTATATTTTACTACAGTTTAAAATAAATTTAAAAATAGAATACAAAGCAGCTTGCACAATGATAGTGTAACTATTTATTGACATAGCATGCTATAAATAACCAGTGTGTTGTTAAGTGAAAAAAGTGACAGTGTGTATTTTTCACTACTGTTTCCAGATGATTTTCATCATTCTGAGTGGAAACTCATACCCATTAATTGTAACAAAGGCAATATACCAAAGCTAAATGTCTATAAGAGGGGGATATAAGGGAGGGGTATGGGATTCTTGGCATTGGTGTTGTTGCCTGTCTTTTTTTTTTTGTATTTTACTTTAATTTTATTTTTGTCATTGCTTTTTAGTTGTCATTTTTTTCTTTTTCTTTTTTCTCCTTACTTTTTCCACCTCATCCTCTTTCTTTGTGGAAGAAATGGAAATGTCATTATACAGACAGTGATGGTGAATGCATAACTATGTGATTATACAGGGAACAATTGAGTGTTTACTTAGGATGGAAAGTATGGTCTATGAATAAAACTGTCTAAAAAATAAACAGAGGGATACGAGTACTAGAGAAGATGTGGAGAAAGGGATGTACCTAATCACCGTTGGTGGGGAAGTAGAATGGTGCAGCCCATCTGGAGGGCAGTGTGGTGGTTCCACAGGAAGCTAAGCATGGGGTTGCCATATGGTCCTGCAACTTGGTTATTGAGTATATACTTGGAAGAACTGAAAAGAGGGACATGAATAGACATTTGCACAGTGGGGTGTGGGGAGCCGCTTTCCGGGTTAGGGCCTGTTGGACACGCCGCGACCTGCTCTAGAGTAGCCCCCGCCCATCGAGTGAGCCAAGATGGCGCCCGTATCCTGCTTCCGCATATGACACATGAGACCGCGGTTGCTGCTAGCCTATTGTACACGCTTACGTAGTGCCAGCATATAGGTTGTAACCATAGTATATAAGAAATTGCCCGGGCTAGCCTCGGGGAGACAGCCCACAGGGAGCCGTGCCTGACGGCCGCATAGAGGTTGTTCTCCCACGGGGTGTAAGGCCTCGCGTGGAATATGTAACAGAGAAAGTTTTCTTCCTGGCTCCAGTAAAAGGCTTGCATTCACTGCCATTGTGTGCCTCAAGTGTCAGTTTGTCTGTGTCTCTCTCTCTTTCCCTCTGTTCTCCTTGCCGGCCGAGGACAGGACGCGTGGGACCGAGCGAGAAGGCGCCGGACAAGTGGTGGCCCGTACGGGGACGACACATACCTTTCGCCTCGCTCCTTTTTCATCGCAGCGGACTTCCCGCGCCTGATCAGCGCGAGAAGGTGAGTGTTCCTTTTACGTGAGAGTCAGGGCCCGTGGGTTCTCAGGCGGTCCCGGGGACTCGGAAGAGCTCTCCGAGTGGTTAAAGTACAGTGCCGACTGCAAGCATGGGGCAGTCTGGAAGTTCACCTTTGTTGGCTCCTTTAAAAACCCTCCTGAAGCAGAGGGGTATTTCAGTTAAGAAAAGTTCCCTACAGAGGTTTCTCGATGATGTTGAAACTTTTGCCCCTTGGTTTCCCTCCACTGGCAGCCTCAGTCTGCCCTCTTGGCTGAAGCTTGGTCACGATATAGACCGGGCGCGTCAGACGGGCGTTTGTCTGGATCCAATTCTAGTCCCTATATGGGAGACCGTCCGCGCGGTCCTTGAGCTGGAGTCGGCTACAGGCCTAAGTCCGTCCTCCGCCTTGCAAGAAGCACGGTGCGCGCTCCAAGAAACCCAGTCAGTTTCGTCAGCGGACGGCTCCTGTAAGGGCAAACCGCCGGAGTCCAGTGACTCTAACTCAGAGTCAGATAGCGATACTGACGAGAAGGCGGAAGCATCCCCGCTAATTGAGTGGGAGGGGCCTCCCGCCACACCCGTGCGGCCTTCCGCCCCGCCAGTGTCTACCGCTGCACCCCCAGGGACACCCCAGCTCCCAACTAACGCCCTGGGCGGTCCCACCAAAGGACCTTGCAGAGAGCTCCCTCTAGTGGCCATGCCCTGTAAATGTAATTATCCTTTGCTGCCAGACCCGGAAACCCCGATGGGTCGGTCAGGGGAGGGGCAACCTTTGCCGCACCCCCCGCCCGAGTATACAGGCCCTCAGGACCCTTTGCCATTAGGTAGTGGTGGGAGACATTTCTGGAAATGGGTCCCCTCTTTCACCTTTAGGCCTTTCGGTATACTAGGTGGGTACCAACCACTTGAGCCAGAACCACCCCCAGAAATGTACCCGGTTATTATTAACCACCAAGGCAACAATCAATATGAAGCATATGATTACAAACTTTTGAAGGAGCTAAGGCAGGCCGTCCATCAGTACGGCCCCAATGCCCCTTATACCCTGAACATGGTTGAAAACCTCTCCGCCCTAAATCATACGCCCGCAGATATCGTTCAGTTAGCCCGTGCTTGTTTGCCACCAGGCCGATTTATAGATTGGAAAGCGTGGTTTGAGGAATTAGCTGAGGAACAAGCGGCTAAGAACGCAGCGGGAAGACATGGCGCATGGAATACAGACATGCTGTTAGGAAGGGGAGCCCATGCCCAAAATCAAACGCGGTTCCCTCAAGAGGTCTATGCCCAAATCTTCCGTTGTTTCGTGGGAGCTTGGAAAAAGCTGACAGGTGAGGGAGAGGCTCAAGCCTCGCTCAGTAATATTCATCAGGGCCCCACAGAACCTTTTGTGGACTTTGTAGCTAAAATGCAGACTGCAGCCGAGAGAATTTTCTCAGATCCAGGGGTGGCAGAGACTGTAGTTAAACAAATGATATTTGAACAGTGTAATAAAGAATGTAAAGTTATCTTAGCACAAAACAGAGGAAAACAGCTGACGGACTGGGTTCGGCTTTGCAGAGATGCTGGCAGCCCGTTAACTAATGCAGGTCTAGCTGCCATGCTAGCCAACTCCTTACAAGTGTCTGCAAAGAAATCTAAAGAACTAGAAATGAAGCCCAGAGGATGTTTTCATTGTGGCCAGCTGGGACATGTTAAGAGGAACTGTCCCAATAAAGGTCAACCACCTGCCACTCCACAGTTTGGTAGACCATATGCGGCAACCAGGCTATGTGGCCGTTGCCACAAGGGACCTCATCGCGCAGAAGACTGTAGGTCAGCCTTCGATGCGCAAGGTGTGCGCCTTTCTGGCCGTCCTGAACAGGACCCAAAAAACGGGCAGGGGGGGTCCACCCTTTCGGTGGGCCCCCCTGCATGCCATCCGGCGACACGAAGTCCGCCCAAATTCGCGCATCCCCTGGGTCAGCGGGACTGGACCTCTGTGCCACCTCCAGACTCGTACTGACCCCCTCCATGGGTGTCCAGTTGGTAGGGACCTCCTTTAAAGGGCCCTTGCCAGCAAAGACTGTTGGACTCATAATTGGGAGAGCATCCACAGCCCTGAAAGGACTAAGTGTCATACCAGGTGTTGTGGACTCAGATTTCACAGGTTACGTCCAGATTATGGTACAATCTCAGCAAGGTACGCTGGTCATTGCAAAAGGTGACAAGCTGGCACAGCTCTTGCTCCTACCCAGCTTGCATACACTCTTTCAGAGTAGACCCAGACAGAGAGGAGATAGGGGATTTGGGTCTTCAGGGGAAGTTTTTGAGGGCCTCCATATGTCTCTGGAGTCTCGACCCATGCTGACTATCAAGGTACAAGGCAGATCTTTCCTAGGCTTGCTAGATACCGGGGCCGATCGGTCAATTATAAGACAACAGGACTGGCCCTCCACCTGGCCGACGTGCAGGGCGGAAGATACCATCAGAGGAATAGGCCAGGTTTCGGCACCCATGCTGAGTGCCGCTGCCCTTCATTGGGCAGACGAAGAAGGACACCAAGGTAGTTTTCAGCCATATGTATTGGCCCTGCCTGTTTCCCTGTGGGGAAGAGACATTCTTACCCAGATGGACGTTACCTTGACCAGTGGTTGTTCCCCAACTTCTAAGCGATTGTTAAAAGGAATGGGATATGTCCCTGGCAAAGGCTTAGGAGCCTCGTTACAGGGACGTGTAGAGCCCATACAAGCTACCTCCAACATTGCCAAGCAAGGCCTGGGTTTTTCATAGGGGCCACTGAGGAGAGATTCCCACCCACACCTATAAAACTAAAATGGAAAACCGAGGCTCCGGTGTGGGTGCCTCAGTGGCCCTTGCCACAGGAAAAACTTGCAGCGTTGCACGCCCTAGTATCAGAACAACTAGAAAAGGGCCATATCGCCCCTTCCACGTCACCGTGGAACACCCCTATATTCGTAATAAGAAAGAAATCTGGTAAATGGAGACTGCTACATGATCTAAGAGCTATTAACGATTGCATGGAGCCTTTAGGGCCCGTTCAGATGGGACTGCCCCTCCTCTCGGCATTACCGGAGCACTGGTCGATTTTCATCATAGATCTGAAAGATTGCTTCTTTTCTATTCCGCTCCACCCTGAAGACACCCCTAAGTTTGCCTTTACTGTGCCCTCTAGTAATCAAGAGGAGCCCTGCCAACGCTTTGAATGGACAGTCCTGCCCCAAGGCATGGCTAATAGTCCTACCATGTGTCAGTTGTATGTCGCTGCACAGTTGGCCGATACCCGGCAGCAATTCCCCAAAGTAAGGATCCTTCACTACATGGATGATATCTTGCTGACTCATGGAAGCCCAGATCTCCTTAACGCTGCACTATCACATTTGGTTCTTACACTTAGAGAGGTCAATCTCGAAATAGCCCCGGAGAAGATCCAGATGACCGAGATTGTCACCTTCCTGGGGGCGAAACTTACGTCTACTCAAGTCTCCCCCCAAAAGGTGTCTCTCAGGTTAGATAACCTGAACACCCTCAATAACCTACAAAAGCTCATGGGAGACATAAATTGGATTCGCCCATACCTGAAGCTACCCAATGCCGAATTAAAACCCTTGTTTGACTTGCTTAAAGGGGATCCGGACTTAGCTTCGCCCCGGTCCTTCACCCCTGAAGCGAGGCAAGCACTACGCCGAGTAGAACAGGCACTCAGTAGTGCCACGTTAAAAAGAGTAAACCCTGATAAGCCTTTCGAAGCTTGCCTGCTGCCGACGGTGTCACAGCCCACGGCGGTGCTGTGGCAACAGGGGCCGTTACTCTGGATCCACCCCGGAGTTTCTCCAAAAAAGATTTTAGAGCATTACCCTACCGCAGTTGCAGATCTGGCCCTGGAGGCCATCAAGAAGGCCATCCAACATTTTGGCCAACCACCAAAAAACCTTAGAGTACCCTACTCTCTCCCACAAATTGAGGTGCTTACCGGATGCATAGATCAGTGGGCTGTTCTCCGATGCACCTTTTCGGGATGTATTAATAACCAATATCCCAAAGACCCCCTCTTACAGTTTGTCACCCAACATCCGGTAATCTTTCCCAAAGTGACTTCGTCTAGGCCACTAGCGAACGCCCTCACCGTGTACACAGATGGCTCCAGCTCCGGTACAGGGGCGTATTGTGTGGAGGGGGACACTCCTAAAACAGTGCTCTTCCAACCACAAAAGCCTCAATGGGTAGAACTGCAGGTTATCATTGCAGTCCTGGAAAGTCTTTCCGAGCCCTTAAATGTCGTCTCGGATTCTGCTTATGTTGTGAACTCTGTACAAATTTTAGAAACGGTGGGCATTGTTAAACATTCCTCTACAGTAAGGACGTTCTTTGCCAAACTACAGGAGGTTATATGGACCAGGCAACACCCTTTTTACATAACCCATATTAGAGCCCACACAGGTTTGCCTGGCCCTATGGCCCAGGGGAACCATAGCGCAGATGTAGCCACTCGACAGCTGCACATCTTTCCGACGCTGGTACCGTATCAACAAGCCCGAGAATTCCATGCCAAGTTTCACATCAATGCAGGTACCCTAGCTAAGCGGTTCAGCATACCACGTGCAGCTGCTCGAGATATTGTCCGAGCCTGCAACAATTGTGCAGAGCAGAGAGCAGTCCCCTCGGTTGGGGTCAACCCTAGGGGTCTCACCCCAGGGGATACTTGGCAGATGGATGTCACTCATCATTCAGAGTATGGTAAGATCAAGTACTTACATGTGTCGGTGGACACATGCTCCCAAGTTTTATTTGCCTCTGCTGAACCAGGAGAAAGAGTCTCCCACGTCATTGCACACTGCCTTGCTGCATGGGCAGCTTGGGGTAAGCCAAAGACGTTAAAGACGGATAACGGGCCTGCCTACACTAGTAAATCCTTCCAAAAATTTTGTGACAACATGGATGTCCAATTAAAACATGGCATCCCCTATAACCCTCAGGGGCAAGGAATCATTGAAAGAGCGCACAGATCTCTCAAAGACTTGCTTAAAAAACAGAAAGAGGGTATAGGCCACGGCCTGTCCCCAAAAGCTCGACTGTCTGTAGCCTTGCTCACATATAATTTTTTAAACGAAAATTCACAAGGAATGACACCTGCCCTTCAACACACCACCCCGAGTCCTCCACATAGAGGTCTAGTCCGGTGGAAGGATGTCCTGTCAGGACAATGGCAAGGCCCTGACCCCGTGCTCAGCTGGGCCAGAGGCTCTGTTTGTGTCTTCCCACAGGAACCAGGACGTCAACCGGTGTGGGTTCCGGAGAGATTGGTGAGAACCGTATCAACGCCCGAGAGCGCTGAGAGGCTGCAGCCTGACGCAAGAGACCCAACCTTCAACGCTGGGGACGATCAGCAAGATGACCAGCAGGATGATGAGAATGATCCTGACCGCCTCCCCGTCGTCCAGGGGGAGGACCGGTGATCCCAACCCTCACCCAGACATGGCTTTCCTTCTAATGGTCATGCTTACCCTCGCCTTTTCTACCCAGGCTGTCTACCAACCCCATTCCCCCCACCAGCCTTGGAAGTGGACCCTTGCGCGTTGGGAAGACTCCAAAATAATTCTTTGCAATACCACAGCAGGACCCCCCTCCTTTGTTTTTAATGCCACTGATCTGTTCCCCCCTCCTAATCCAAAACCTATGGGTTATCCAGGCAGCCTAAATACACAAAATTATTATATGTGTCCAGCTTCAAATCCTGGAAAATCATACTGCAATTCCCCCTATGAGTACTACTGTGCATACTGGGGGTGTGAAACATTAGCCACTGGCTGGAAACCTTCTGTCCCTGACAAATTTCTAAATCTTACAGTAATCCCTTATACCTGCCTAAACTCAGGCAATCGCTATTACGACAGGTACCTTTGTCCTAAAAGGCTAATGCTCACCGTACAAAACCCTACCGATACGTCTTGGCTCATGGGTCGAACCTGGGGTTTCCGAATTTATCTAGCGGGGTCCGATCCGGGATCCCTTGTTCTCATAAAAAAGGAAGCAGCTCAACATTCATCTTCGGGCATTGGCCCCAATAAAGTCATTAACCCCCTTTTTCCACAGCTCTCCAGCCGCACCTCAGCTCCAACCAGCCGCACCTCAGCTGCAAACAACGCATCGCCAACCTTACCATCCCAGCCTTCTCCACCCCCTTCTCGTTACTCCTCTCCCCTCTTCAGCTTTATCCAAGCAACCTTCACCTCACTAAATGTCTCCAACCCCAATCTCACCTCCTCTTGTTGGCTTTGCCTCTCCACTTCTTCTTCCCTGTATGAGCCAGTCGCCTCCAACTTTTCTTTCTCAGAAAACACAGAGGACAGCCCTTCGGAGTGTAATTGGAATGCCTCTACTGTCCCCCTAACCTTTCATTCGGTCTCTTATACAGGAAAGTGCATCCGCCCTCGTTCAAGTAACTCTCCCAATTTCACAGCTTGTGCCATCTACTCGTCTCCCAACAGCTCCGCCAAGTTTCTTATTCCCCACAACTCCTCCCAATGGCTCTGCTCCTCCACAGGACTCACCCCCTGCCTTAACGTGCAGATCCTCAACACAACTCAGGAAACTTGCCTCCTAATTGTTCTTATCCCTAGGGTCCTATACCACAGCGAGGAAGATTTCTTCCTCCGCCTGGAAAGAACTGCAGCTCCTGCCACCCTGCAAAAGCGAGAACCCATCACTGCTCTCACAATTGCTTCCCTCCTAGGTCTCGCGGGCGCTGGCACCGGAATCGCTGCACTAGCCAGCCAGGGCTCCGCCCTAACTCACCTCCGGGCGGCTGTCGACGAGGACATCCGTCTCCTACAAGACGCTATTTCTCATCTTAAAAATTCTGTCAACTCCCTCTCTGAGGTGGTGCTCCAAAACCGCCGAGATCTCGACCTTCTTCTTCTCAAAGAGGGAGGCCTCTGTGCCGCCCTGGGAGAAGAGTGTTGTGTGTATGCCAATACCACAGGCCTCGCAGAGAACAGTCTAAAGAAGGTCCGAGAAGGACTGGAAAAGCGTAAAAGAGATCGTGAGGCTACCAGTTATTGGTCCAGTTTCTTCACTCCCATCCTCCCATATATCCTTCCTTTTCTTGGCCCCCTAATAATAATTATTCTAGCTCTCGCTTTCGGACCATGCATCATTCGCAGAATCGTCCAACTTGTAAGAAAACAGACAGATGCTATTTTTTACCAACAACTCGCCACCTCTGATGCTCTCTCCTCCGAGATGACAACCAATCCTCCGCGACCTCGTCGCCATCGATCAACCCGCCGACCACGAGGCCTTTCTCGATCGCCAAAACACCGCACCAATCTCGAACTCCGGCTTCTCTGAACCTTTGGACTTTGAACCTCTCTCCTTCGCTTAGCCTGCAGCAGCAAAGCCATGGACAATCGCCTGAGCGCCTTGCCAGCGTTGAGCCCCCACCTTGCTGAACTACAGTTAACCCCTTTACTCCCCCTCACTTGGACAGCCAGCCCTAGACTGATCCATCCCCGTCCCGGTCACTCGGGGTGGGGCACTCTGGGGTCGGGTTCGCGGCAAAGTCCATGGCCATATCCCGAGTATAGCATGTGGCTCCAGTAGTCTCAAATTTTGTCTCAGGCGAGTCTCGTAGGCGGAGACCCGGTCGCGGCCGCACGGGGCTCTGGCCATTGCACAGAGACGCCTAGTGACGCCTTTGACGCTGGTTGCCACTCCCCTGCCCCAACCGTCTTTCCCCAGTTACGAGGCGAAGTACCGTTGGGAGAGTCACGTTGTTTCCAGCTCACGGGCTCTCCGGTCTCTATATGAGGTAAGCATTCTGGTCGGTGCCAGAGGTTCCGCCGTAAAATGGCAGGGGCCTAGTCCAGACTCCCCAAAGCACCAAAACATGTAGTGGGTCTCTCAAGCCCACGGGAGTACACTCATCAATGGAGACACTGGGTTGAAATATATAAATAAGGGGGAGATGTGGGGAGCCGCTTTCCGGGTTAGGGCCTGTTGGACACGCCGCGACCTGCTCTAGAGTAGCTCCCGCCCATCGAGTGAGCCAAGATGGCGCCCGTATCCTGCTTCCGCATATGACACATGAGACCGCGGTTGCTGCTAGCCTATTGTACACGCTTACGTAGTGCCAGCATATAGGTTGTAACCATAGTATATAAGAAATTGCCCGGGCTAGCCTCGGGGAGACAGCCCACAGGGAGCCGTGCCTGACGGCCGCATAGAGGTTGTTCTCCCACGGGGTGTAAGGCCTCGCGTGGAATATGTAACAGAGAAAGTTTTCTTCCTGGCTCCAGTAAAAGGCTTGCATTCACTGCCATTGTGTGCCTCAAGTGTCAGTTTGTCTGTGTCTCTCTCTCTTTCCCTCTGTTCTCCTTGCCGGCCGAGGACAGGACGCGTGGGACCGAGCGAGAAGGCGCCGGACAGTGGGGTTTATGGTGTCAGTATTCACAATTTGCAGTGGATGGAGGTGGCCTAAGAGTCATCAACTGATGAAGAGAGTGTGAACTGTGGTGTATACATACAATGGAATATTGAGCTGCTAAAAGAAGGAGTGAAGTTCTGAGGTGAATGGACATTGAGGACAGTGTGTTGAGTAAAATAAACCAGAAATAGGAAGAAAAACATTATAATGCCTCACTAATATGGACTAACTATAATTTGCAAGCTCTGAGAATTGAGTCTGAGAGCACAAGTTATCAGGGGAAGGCTTATGGTAAAGGTCCCTAGATTGTAAGCTCTTATAGCAGTCACATCTATTCATGAGTTGTAATGGTTATTTCTAAATTCTGAGATGTTGAGCTCTTTATGTATAACCCAGTCAGTCCCTGGAACTCTGGGTATCTGTGTGACACCTGAGACTCAGAGACAGAGTCCAGCAGCTATGAATGTCAGCATTACCCCATACCAGCAAATGTTAAAGAAGGTGAAAAAGATATCAGACTTCAATTAGAGATATGAACAAAACGGACTTGGTGAGGACTAAGGTAGATGAGAATAAATGATTAAGGACAATAATGATGGTGTTTTTAAAACTTCAACTTCTGTGTGAGACCAAAGGGAGAGATGTACATTAGGTGCAAAATGTATATTTTTTGTAACACACTATATAATTTAACTTGTATGGTCAGTTTATTCAAACAACATAATTACATGGAACTTTGAATAGGGATTGAAATCTGGTTGACTTGTACAAGCTAGTGTGAAGCCCCAAAACACCCCAGAGTCATTTGGGCAGAGAATAAAAATGTATTTGCAAAGCCCCCTTGAGGGACTGAGGAAAATGTGGAACTATTAAATTTCCCCACCAGCAGAATTACTGATATTCTCACACACATTGGGAGCTACCAATTTAGAAGGCCAAGCCCTCGATCTTGGGGCTTGCCCTTATGAAGCTTGTTACTGCAAAGGAGAGGCTAAGCCTACTTAAAATTGTGCCTAACAGTCATCCCCAGAGAACCTCTTTTGTTGCTCAGGTGTAGCCTCTCTCTCTAAGCCAACTCCCCAGGTAAACTCACTACCTCCCCCCTACATTGGACATGACTCCCAGGGGTGAAGTCTCCCTGGCAATGTGGGACATGACTCCCAGGGATGAGCTTGGCCCTGGCATCATGGGATTGAGAAAGCCTTTTTGTACCAAAAAGGGGAAGAGAAATGAAACAAAGTTTCAGTGGCTGAGATATCTCAAATAGAGTTGAGAGGTCATTCTGGAGGTCGTTATTATGCATTATATAGATGTTCATTTTTAGTTTCTAGTGTATTGGAATAGCTAAAAGGAAGTACCTGAAATGGTTGAACTGCAACCCAGTAGCCTTTATTCTTGAAGACGATTATATAATTATATAGATTACGCTGTGTGATCATCTGATTGTGAAAGTTCTGTGGCTCCCACTCCCTTTATACAGTGTATGGACAGATGAATAGAAAAATGAGGACAAAAAGTAAATGAATAATAGGGAAGGATGGGGGTATGGGATGCTTTGGGTGTTCTTTTTTACTTTAACTTTTATTCTTATTCTTTTTTGTGTGTGGTAATGAAAATGTTTAAAAATTGATTGTGGTGATGAATGCATAACTCTATAATGGTACTGTGAATAATTGATTGTATACTGTGGATGACTGCATGGTTTGTGAATATATCTCAATAAAATTGAATTTTTAAAAAAAGAAGGAAGATAGATCCTTCACTGTGCTAAATACTTGACATGTGTTCTCTTATTTAATCTTCACTGAAATACAATGAGGTAGTACTATTTCACTCATTTTTCAGTTGAGGAAACTGAGTCTTAGAGCAATTAAGTAAAAAAAAAAAAACTGAATGAGGACTCTGGTTGTGTTCATATATTGGGAGGCTCAATATGTCAAGATGTCAATTCTCCCCAGATTGATCTAAAAACTCAATGCAATCCTATTTAAAATCTGAACAGGCATTTTTGTAGAATTTGACAGGGTGGTTCTAAAATTTTTATGGAAAATCAAAGACCTAAGACATGTCAAATATCTTTCATCAAAGAGCAAAATTGGAAGACTCCCACTACTTGATTTCAAGAATCAGTATAAAACTACAGTAATCAAGATCTTGTTTTATTTGCGAAAGGACAGACACAGAGTAATGAAATGGTCCAGAAATAGACCCACAAGTGCATGACAATTGTATCAAGGAAATTTGGTGGAGAAAGTATAGGCCTTTAAAGAAATTATGGTGGAATAATTAGAGATCCAAATGCAAAGAAATGAACCTCAGCCCATACCTCACACCACATATACATTAACTCAAAATTAAACATAGAACACCATGCAGAAACTAAAAGTACAAAACTTTTAGAGGAAAATATAGGCAAAAACTTTTATGATTTAGGTTAGGCTAATTTTCTTAGGACACAAAAAGCAAACCTATAAGTAATAGAAAATGATAAAATTATCTTCATCAAAATTAAATACTTCTGCTCTTGTAAAGACATTTTAAGAAAATGAAAAGGAAAGCCACAAATTGGGAAAAAATATTGGCACAACACATATCTGGTAAAAGACTGATAACGAGATTCTATAAAGAACTTCCATAACACATTAATAAGAAAACAAGTAGTTCAATTAAAAGTGGATAGAGGTTTGAACAGATAATTCACCAAATAGGAGATACATATGGCAAATAGGCACATTAATCAATACCAGACAGTATTAGCCATTATGGAAATGAAAATTAAATTCACAATGTGATAACTCCTTTTTAAAAAAGCTAAAAAACACTCCCCCCCAAAAAAACCTAGCAGTATCTTTTGAGTTTTGATAAAAGTAATTTTAAATTTTTGAGTACCAGTAAATAGAATTTGATGCCATTAAAATACACTATACCAAATGGGGTTCATTCTAGATTTGTAAGTTTGATTCATCAATAATATCTAATAATATGATTTTATTAATTCAGCATATTTACAGGTAAAAGTAAGGGAAGCATATGATCATATCCATAAATTCTGAGATGCCTTTGATAGAATTCAATCTCCATTCTTAATTTTCAAAGATTTAAAATAATATTTATATAAATGGTACATACTTGACATGATAAAATACGCATAGCTCAAGAAAAAACAAGTGTCATGTTAAATGTTGAAGCGCCACAATTAAAGTTGAAGAGGACAAAAACATTCACTATTCTCATGATAATGAAAAATTGCTCTGGTAGTAATAAACCATACATTATTTTGTAAACTGGAAAGATTTATAGGGTTCAGTTGACTGGGTATTAAATAAAAATAAAATCATATAGTAAAGTAGCTGAGTATAAAATTAATTTTTAAAAAATGGCCTCCCTTAATTAACAATAATAACTTAAAATATGTAATGGAAAAAAGGTATCCTATTTATAATAGCAACAAAAGCAATTAAATAAATAGGAATAAGTTGACACTATATATGACAACTTAAAGAATATTTTTATAAGTTTCTGAGGGGCATAAAACATCTGAATCAATAGAACATAACACATTATTTGACATAAAGTGTCAATGTTGTTATGATAGTGATTCTTTATAAAAGTTAAAATACTCTAAACATCTAATGTGTTCCCCAAAATATAACAAAAGTTTTGTTTTCCCCTTTGGAATACCATACCCTAATTCAAATATCACATGGAAAGATTAAGCATGCAAGATAAGCCAAGACAATTTTATAAATAAATAATTGTGGGAAACTATTTGTACTATATATTTATATAAATAGATTATATTAACTGTGCCACTTCCTTTTTTACTACTTCCCTCCTTATTTTAAAATATATTTTACCTTTGGTCCTTTTAAAATTTTAAATATCTATTTTCCAGTTGATCATTTTTATTAACAGGGATTTTTGTAATTAGACTGTGTTTATAATTTTCTTCTAAAGGCATAAGCACAAATCATATTTCTTCTTTCTTCACGTATTTATTTTCACTTGTTCATTCTTTAGTATGCTTTTATCAGGTCTCCTGCACCACTTTGCTTCCTCAAGTCAATTACAAATTCAGTTGCGACAAAGATTACATTAAATTTGGGGAAGTACCTGGGAGCACAGAACAAACAAGTCTCTTGCTCTGGTCATGTTATATTTTAACATAATTTTCGGATATTTCATGCAAATAGAGGATTTTTTTCCTTTAAGAACAATTGTAAATTTGAATTGTTATGGATATTTCTTTCACTACCTGGTTATCGGATTCCTTGATTTTTCAAGTGAAAAGTCTAAGAAATACTATTCTCTTCAAGCAAGCCAAATGTGAAAGATAAAAGAAGCAGAGCGGCTAAGAAAAAATATATAGTAGATATTGGTTTTGCCCTCTCAAACTCAAAGGTCAGAGTGACATACCACTATTGGAATGATGACAATCCTGTGTGTGATGTGCCATCTAGGTGAAATCCAGCTTTTAGTTTGAAAAGGACAAAAGAGGCTAGCATCCCTTCATAGTCATAAATTAAAAACAGAAAATTAGCTTTGCATAAACCAGACATTTTATTTTCTAATCTAAAAGTATCTAGAAGCTGTTGACTGATAGCCCCCAATCAAACCCAAAGTGATCATTACCAAGTAAATGGGTCCTCCCATCTGTTGTTTTTACTGCTGATTTTCTTTTTCCTGCCAGAATCTGAAGGAAATGTTAGAGACAGGTGATCCAGGCAGGGTCAGATAAATAGAAATCTCTTCCAATATGGAATCACTTTTCCTCGAACGAGGGAGAGAATGAAAAAGATAATTTAAGACAATAAGAGCTATTTTGCTTAAGATTCTCTTCCTTGCCTATTGTTTTGCCTGGAATTGGAGGTTTGTAAGCAAAATTTACAGACTTTATTTCTTTGACTTTAGATTATTGAAATGACATTTACATGTTCCACCTGATGATGATGAGAATGCGAAGAAGGTGAGAGAAAATTTTTCTACTAACAATTTGAAGGACCAAAAATAAAATAATTATGTATGTTGGTCAAACTGGGCTCAACTATTGCCCTTATTCTGTAGAGAGCTGCTTTGGGGTCAAATATAAATAACATCACCATAGCAGACTATGTTAACAAAAGAATGGACAAATAGATTGTGTTGTATTCATACAGCACAGTATATAATGAAGGGCTCTCAACCTACGGAGAAGAAAACAATGACATGCTAGTGATTTAGTCAGTTACTTACTTTCAATAAAAGAAACAACTTTTAGACTGGGATTTAAGCTACCAAATATTACAAATCCTGCTGTTAACAGTAATTTCTTATTGCCAATTGCATGGCTAGCTTTCTTTGGTGTGCATTTTACTTAATGAAAGTCCTTAGTTTAATAAATTGAATTTACCAAGCTTTTCCTTTAGAGTTAATGTGTTTTGTTTCTTAAGAAATTTTTCTCTATCCCGATGCATTAAATGTATTTTCCTATATTGCTTTGAAAAAAGTTTTAAAGATTTGCTTTTCACAATTAATTATTTAAAACAGGTGGAGCTGACTTTTGAAAATGATGTAGAGATCAAATTGCATTTTTCAATATGCATCACCTATTGTTCTAATACCTGTGTTTCCTCAAAGACTTGCAATGCCTACTCTAGCAAAAAGCAACTTTCCATATAAGCAAGATTCTATTTGCTTCTATGGCACCAAATCCAGATGACCTCAATAATGTTAGCCCTAACAAATAACTTTATGGTAAAGCGTATCTTCATACTTGTTCTTTTCAGGGAATGTCTTGGCTATTCTTGTGTGGTTTTAGTCCTATATACATTTTTGAAACAACTTTGCAATTGCAAAGAAAAATCTTTGGGGAATCTATGTTGAAATTATGCTGAATCTATAGAATAATTAGTGGGGATGTGACATCTTTAATATATCGTATCTTTCTAGCCAAGGATATAATATATATCACTATTTATTTAGGTCTTTTTTAATGCCTCTCCTTTTAAAAATTTGTCCATAATGGGGTTGCCCATCATTTGTTAGATGCATTCCTAGGCTCCTTATAGGTTTTGTTGTTATTGTAAATGGCTTTGTCATAGTTTCTCAGCTGCTAAGACAAATACCATACAATGGGTTAGCTTAAACAATGGGAATTTATTGGCTCACAGTTTTGAGGCTAGAAGAAGTCCAAAATCAAGGCATCAGTAAGGCAATACTTTCACCCAGAAACTGTGGCATTTGGGATCTGGCTGCCGGTGATCCTTGGTCCTTGGCTTTCCTGTCACATTGCATTGCACATAGCAGCTTCTTCTAATTTCTGTTCCAGGTCCCCTTGAACTCTGGCTTCTTCCATGGCTTTCTCTTTCTATGCTGAATTTCATTTTGCTTATAAGGGACTCCAGTAATCAGGATCCCTCCCTCTCACCAGGGACACAGACTATAAGGCCACTTAAAACAGTGAGTTAGAACTCCATGCATATCCGGGCACAGTGACACAAGTCCACAGAGACCCAGGGCAGAAGACAAGTTGCTGAGAAGTGCTGCATACAAAAGGGCCCCAGGGAGAGAAACCACTGCAGAAAGGCAGCTGCCAAGTGGTGGACTCACTCAATCCAGTTACTGTCAGCTAAACCACCTAAATGCAAAACAGACTTTTCTGGATTGACCCACCTTTCTGGATTGACCCCGTCTGGCCCTCCAGGCCAGGGTACTGTAAAAAACTGGAGGCCTCCAGTTTCTTCCTTATGAGGGTATCCCACCCTGGGGACCCAGATGGGGGGTCAATCCAGAAAGGTGGATCAATCCAGAAAGGTCTTTTTTATGTTTAGGTTGTCCAGTGAATAGAGACTGGACTGAGTGAACACCCCTCTTGCCAACAGTTCTGCTGTGGTCTCTCTTTTTTTATAGTCTGCATCCATGGCAGGAGGGATCCAGGCCGTGCTGCCTCTGTGCAACTCCCAAGCTGCATGGGACCAAGCGAGGGGGAAGTGTCTGGACTGAACTCTGGGAAGAAAATCCCCTACCTCATCTTGGAGATTATTTATTATTTTTCTTTTTCTTCAATTCAGTCTTTGTGGAGTCCTTCTCCAGCATCTATCATACTCCAGAGTTCTAAACAAGTGGTATTTGTTGTTTTATTTGTTGATTCTGAGGGGATAGTTTTCCAGATACATTATGTTGCCATGTTGGTGACGTCACTCTCTCTGTGTTTCCTCAGGGGTTACTCTTCTCCCTCTGGAGCAGGGTCAGGGACCCACAATGGGAGCACAGGCTGGCTCCAGACCACAGCAGTGAGGGGGTGGGGGAGGGGCCAGCAAGGGCACCATGAGCTTTTCTGACCACTTTTTATTCTGTGTTTTCTTGATTCAGCACTCATCCACTTATTGCAAACCAATAGCTGTTTTCCAGAATTTTGAGCAAGAGGGCCTTATCAGTGTTTGCTAGTTGTTCAAAGATTCTGTGGAGGAATGGCACCCTTGAACTTCTTATGCTGTCATTTTTGTTGACCACACCTGATATATTTTTTCTTATCCCTTTGTAGCTATTCTTTCTGAATCACCTTTTAAAAGTTGTATCTCTTAATTTTAGCATAGACTTGGCTTTTGCCTTATGAGCCGCTCTGAAAATACTTTGTATTTAATAGGTGTGCTCACTCCATATGCTTTTTTGTGTGACTGATTTAACTTATATAATTATTTTTTTTAATTATTTTATTAAATTAAATATAAATTATTTTATTAAATTATTTTATGTTATGTTTACTGTTTATTATGTTGTGTTTCACTCTCATCTTCTCATTGGAATTTTTTGGTACTTAGGAAATTTTAGATTTTTTTTACTACTGGTTACCTTTTTAAACTAACATTCTAAAAATCATGCCATAATTGTTTTTCTTATTTAAGCATATATTTTGTTACTAAGCTTTAAAAATTCTTCTTTGCTACCTACATGTTACCTATATGGAAAGAAATGACCTTAGTCTACTTTTCAATTCTCCCTAGTTTTTGAAATTCCATTACATTTACTTGACAGAAAAAGAATGTTTATATTCCAGTCTTCTAACCCCAACTTTATTCATTAAATATATTCAAGGCTCACTACCAGTATTTTGCCTGAAGTTTCCTCATGTCATCACTGGGTTGCTTGAAACTATCCTCCAGTTATTTGAGTGTAGTAGATTCATAAGGGATGTGAAAACAATAGTCTCCGAGGTCCGTCATGCATAACAATGCTATTCATTAGCATTGTACTTGAAGGACTCCTTGGCATATTATAAAATCCTTGGTTCTCACTGTATCTTGTATTTCTTGAAAACATTATTTCTCTGTTGCCTTGATTTGGATGTTGCTGTCAAGAAGTCAGATTTAACTTGGTATATTTTTCCTTTGTAAGTTGTTCTTTTCACCTGGTGTCCCAGAGGAGGTTTTCTATCTTTAAATTCTAATAATTTTACTAGCATATGTTTCAGAGTTGACCTATCTGAATTTGAGTGCTGATGTGTGTATCTCTTATGTTCTTTTCAGTAACTGCCTTGTTTGCTCCTTTGATCTTCCTCCTGGGAATTTTCTTTGGCTATATCTTCCAGTTCACTCATTCTCTCTTGTTATATATAATCTTGTTATTTTTTCCTTGTATGCCTGGTTATATTTTATTTAGTACTTCACATTGCATATGATATATTATGGAAATAATTTGACATTCTAGATGATGAAGACTTTCTCTAAAGATTTATGTTTGTAGGTTCCTTCTCACAGCCAGGGCTTTATCTCTAGCTTGCTTCCCTTCTGGATGTTTTCTGGGGCCCCTCCTTTTGGCAGGACCTGAATTCCACTGCTTTCCAAAACCCATAATTCTGAGATCACTCACTTTCTCAGACTTTTAGTTGCATCTTTAAAAATCAGCAAATGCTTCTATGGGAAAATATACACAAAATCTGGGATTATTCTCCTTGGGATGTTTCCCACAAATCTTTCTCTTTTTATCTCATTGAGGTCTTCCTACAGATATTTCCATGTTACAATTCCTCAAATTTTTCTAGGAGTTCTCAACAGGAGGGATCAGACAATATATTGTCCTTATTACAGGATGAAGCACTGTATTTCCCTCTCACCTCTTTTGATGGGTTCCCCTTGTTTAGTGAGTTGCTGATATTTAGGAGCCAAATTTAGTGGCCCAGATGAGTGGTATTCCTTATGTATATTCTCTGTTCACAGGAAAATACTATAGCAGAGAATTGGTACTTCTTCTCCTGGTTGAATATTGACAGGATGAAACTAAGTCATGCAAAATAGATAACTGCATGATCTAGAGGCAAAAGCACCATTCTCCGTATGGCAGAAAGAAATTGTGTTTACTGCAGATGGCTAGTTGCAAAGATCTATTGTCACAATGTTTCACATTTTTTAATGTACCATTTGCTCAGTTTCTGCAGCTTCTGTGGTTTTGTAATTTTTTTTAAACCTTACTATTGCTTTTTTCTTTTTTTCTTTTTTTTTTTTTTTTGCTATAGTTCCCTTGCTGACTCTCATCAGAGGCTTGTCAAATTTTTTAGTCTTTTTAAACAATCAACTTTTGGCTTCATTCACTTTTATCATATGCTTGTTTTTATTTTATAATTTTTTCTCATATCTATCTAGCTACCTATCTCTCTACATATATATATATATATGTAGTGTTTCCTTACTTTTCTTTAGCTTTCTTTTGCTCTTTCTTGCTAATTACTCAATTTTAATAATTAGCCCCTCAATTTTCAGCCTTTCTTGTTTTCTAATGTAAGCATTTAAGGCTACAAATTTCCCTGCTCTAGCTCCACATTTCAAATTTTTATTTTCAGCATTTTTGTTATCATTCAGTTGTAAGTATTATCTTAATTCTAATATGATTTTGACCCATGAATTTTTGAAAATGTTTTGAAGATTTCTAATTATGTTTTCTTTTTTCCAGAATGTATTTCTAAGTTTATTTCATTTTCAAGGATTATAGTCTAATGAAATTTTGTCTGCTTGATTTATTAATTATCAGATTACACGTGTAAAAATCTCTCAAATTGTTGGTTTCCACTGTAGTTCTCCTTGTTATTTTAAGTTTTTGCTTTATATATTCTGAGCCATGTTACTATATCCATACAAGTTTAGAATTGTAATATTTACTATATTTGAGGTAACTGTTACTCTGCTGATTCTCATTATCTAATAACTCTTATGGATTTTACTTTTTATATTTACTATTAAAAGTCTGAAGGGGCAAGGAGAAGAGAGACATGCAGTTGTTCATTTGACTACCTAGAGACCACCTACAGACCCTCAAGCAGAAAAAGTGTATTTTATTTCACCTAATTATATTTGTAACCTTTTTGAAGGAATAATGAAGAAATGTTACTTTTATTAAAATTACTTATAATCCTTTTTTAATCCATAAATGAAGGAATATACAAAACAGATTTTTTTTAAATAAAAAAGGTAAAATCCCATCAATGATTGTGAATAGTTAGTACATGTATTTCTGGCTTCTCTCTATATCAGCATATAGATATGAAGATAATTAAATGAAGAAAGAGAGAGAATGGGTTACTATTATAATACAGCTTTCATAAAATAATCAAATTAAATCTGTTTTAACTTCAACAGAAAGGGGGAAAAAAGCATCAGTGATACAAAGTATGAGCTGAACTTCAGCTGTTTCATTGTAACTTGAGATAGCAATTTCTAAAACAGACCCTAAAATTAAGAAAAGCTGTAAAGCATCAAGATATAATGTTGTTATTTACATATTTTATGAAAAATAAAGACATGAGCAAAATTACACTTACCATTGCTCTTTTAACTAATGCCATGGATTTCAGTAATTAATTAAGATTTTAAAATGTATATGCCTATTTTATTACATTCACGTTTGTAATCAAAATTCCTCCATTAACGTATCTTTAATTCTGTCCAAATGGATTCTGAGCCTCCAACCACACTGTGGTCTTGATTTCTTTATTATTTAATCTCTTGAGGCAGATCTGCTACTTTAATATGGTCCTTATTTTGATGCCTTCCCACAAAACTGCTTGAGGAGATGGCCTTATGTCACAGGATGCCTCTTTGGTGATCTTTTTGGTAGTTGTTCTGGTTTGCTAATGCTGCCATTTGCAAAACACCAGAGATGGATTGGCTTTTATAAAGTGGGTTTATTTGGTTATAAAGTTACAGTCTTAAGGCCATAAAGTATCCAAGGTAAGGCATCAACAATTGGGTACCTTCACTGGAGAAAGGCCATTGGTGTCTGGAAAACCTCTGTTAGCTCAGAAGGCACATGGCTGGCAGCCGCTTGCTCCCATGTTGCGTTTCAAAGTGGTGTTCTCCAAAATGTTGCTCCTGGGGCATTTTGTCCTCTCGTAGCTGCAGCTGCTCTTCAAAATGTCATTCTCAGTTGCTCTCCAAAATGTCACCCTTAGCTGCTCTGAGTTCCCTCTGTCTGTTAGCTCATTTATATGGCTCCAGTGATTTAATTCAGACCCTGTCCGAATGGGCGGGGTAACACCCCCATGGAAATTATCCAATCAAAGTCTTGCCCACAGTTTATTGAATCACATCTCCATGGAAACACTCAATCAATAGGTTCCAACCTAATCAACACTAATAAGTCTGCCTCCACAAGATTGCATCAAAGATAATGGCGTTTGGGGGAACATAATACATCCAAACTGGCACAGTGGTTACTGCTTTTTCTCCTGCCTTCACTCGTGACACACATGCAGAAGTGTCTCATAGTGTCTCATAGCTAATATTTCTTTAAGTGGGGTCCATGGATCCCTGAGGTTTCTCAATACCTTTTCTGGATGTCCATGAAGTTGAAGTTATTTTCATAATAATACTAAAACATTTTTTGTCTGTTTCACTCTCATCCTCTGTCACATGTACAGTGAAGTTTTCCAGAGGCTATGTGATATGTGATAGCACAACAGATTTAATGCAGAATCAGATACAAGAAATCAACTGTTTCCTACTAAGCCAGACATTAAAAAGATTTGCAAAACTGTAAATAAAAAAGTCATTCTTTTAACCAATTTTATTTGTTTAAAAAATCTAATTATTCCTTCAGTTCCAGTTCATTTACCATTAGTTGTGGAAAAGGGTCCTTAAAGAAATAGTCTCCTTCTCCCATGGCTGCCCACCTTTGACATCTTTTATCCTCAATAGAAGAGTATTGGAAAGAGCTTGGAAAATTGGGCCACCTACTTTTAGAGAAATCAATATTTTGCCAGAACTGTTAAGGCCCTCAACATCCTTCCCTTCAATTTTATGTCCGGGTTTCATTGCTTTCATATGATATACTTCAAAGCTGGAGTTGAAAATTGTGACTGTTTTACTGGTTCATTGAAAACATGTACCTCTTTCTGTTTCGGTTTCATTTCTTTTCTTGTTTTGGGATGAGTTCATGGAGGATGGTGGGGGAAAATGGCTTTACTCCACTGTCTTTAACTTTTAAAATATTTTCCTAAAGTTTCACTCTTTTTCATTCTGCTATATGGTTCATGTCTACAGGGGTCAGTTTTGATGATCCATAAGTTGAATAATGTATTTTTCAATTTTGGGTTTAGAAATTTGAGTTCATTTAAAATTATAGGATGCTATTTGTGCATTTGAGCAATTTTGATTCCAAAAAGGGAAAAAATTAATGCATTAAAGTACTTTATTTAATTCTAGGAAAGGTTTCTTAAAATAAAAAATAAGATGAGCACAATCACCATTTTCTATGAGACATGGTAAATGCTTTTTCTTCCATTTAGGTGACTTAGAGGGGAATTTTTTAATGCACTCATTTTCAACCCCATGTCTAGCTACATTTTGAAGAGTTTATCCGTGCTTAATAATCTATTTCCTTTTGATAAAAAAACACATAACCTTTTTAATGCTTCAATAAAGCCTGCCATGATTCAATTATAGAAAAAATCTCCCTTATTTAGAAACAAATATTTACCTTGCATATCTTAAATTGGATCTATACTGAAATTTTGAACAAAATAGTATGGCATTACTTTGAAAAGCCCATCAGTAAATTATTCCCAATTCCCAAAATAGGTTAATGGTTAATAACTAGACTTTAGATATTGAAACAACCTACTTCAAGAAAATGGACCTGGCAAAGATAGAAAAAGATGGTTCTTCTTATATGAGACATTATTCTAAATTACCCAACCATATTTTAAATACTTTATACAAGTTAAATTATCTTTGATGATAATTTTACTTCTCTGTATGTGATCTTGTCATCCAGAACTTTCACTTTCTATAGACTCTAATAATAATCTTCCAAGAAGAAAATATTTTACCACCATTACTGTTCCTCGTGTGTATTTTGAAAGTTAATCAAAAGTAAGACATGTCCTCAGGAAAATTAAGTGTAATAATGTTCAGCCAAAGAGCCACTGTGTCTATTCTGAGAGCAAACATTGTGAGCCGAACATCTGAGAAAAGCTGTAATTCTATTAGGTTTACATATCTCTACTGTCGACTTAAGTCTTCCTAATACAGATCATTTAGGTAACTTTGACTTCACTTAAAATATCATTAGTCTAGTTTCAGCTCTTACATTTTAAAGAGCCTGGAAGCTGTCATTCCTGTCCTTACAAGAAAAAGCTTAACACTTTGCCTCTGTGGTCTTCTTTCCCAAACCCACAGCCCAGTTTAATCACAAGTAAAACATCAAACAAACCCTAATTGAAGGACATTATACAAAATACCAGACCAGTCTTCCTCAACTCTCTCTAGGTCATCAAAACCAAGGAAAGTCGGAGAAACTGTCACAGCCAAGAGGAACCCAAGGAAATATGACAATTAAATGTAGTGTGGTATCCTGGATTGGATCTTGGGATATAAAAAAGGACATTAGAGTACAAGTAAGGAATCGCGAGTAAAGTATGAACTTCCATTAATAATGATTTAGTATTGTTTCATTAATTGTGACAAATGTGCCATTCTAATGTAAGGGGTTAATAATAGGGGAAACTTGATGTGTGTTATATGGGAACTCTGTACCATCTTTACATTTTTTCTGTAAATCTAAAACTATTCTAAAGTTAAAAGTATATCTTTTTAAATTATGAATACATAAGTAGAAAAATAAAAGAAGAAATCTCTCCTTCTGTTTTAAATTGTAGCATTAGATGTTATATTTGTGTCTTCTATCAGAACATCATCACAATACCAAATTATAGAATCCTGCCCTTCTATCATTTGTTTTTCATGTGTGTATAATGAATATTGTCTTAGCTGTAAAGATCCATAAATAACCCTGAAGATTAGACTCTGCTGCCAATTCTTAACTAAGTTCAGTTGGCTATGGAAGGAGACAGGAAAAATACCTCCTTTCACATGAAAAGTGCTCTAGAATTCCTAACATTTAAACTGCTCACTCTACTTCCAAGCTGGGGACCATTCTTTTTTGGCAGATGTACCTAAGAGTCAGTTCACAAATAACAGAGAAGCCTTTTCACCCATGCTTTTGAATACCATACCACATTATTTTTGAATTATTAATGATCACTTCTATCCCATATTTAACCATTAAAATAAATATTTATTCTCAATGCACTTTTGTATAAATGTAGTCTTTCCATGGTTATCGCTTTCTAAAAGTCAATCCAACCAAGCCTAGATCCCCATTGCCTTTCTATGGCAATCTTGAGCAAATGTTTTAAATGTCAATGTTCAGGGATTTAACTTCTTGTGTCATGTACCTAGTCACCTAAAAGTCATTTGAATGTTTATTACTAGCCAGTTTAAACTGCAAAGTAGGAAAGAATGTTGGAGAATAATGTAACAGCCCAGAAAAAGAATAATAGAAGACAAAATGCTAGAGGAAACATTCAGCTGGAGACTTTTGAATGAGTTTGAATTATCATGAGACTAATCATTATACAAAAAGTTCTGACTGTAGTGGACTTATCTTTTCTTTCCAAGAGGGTTGTCCTTTCTTAAAAGATCCCTAGATCATGCCATAGTAATCCTGCTAAGCCCATGGGTTTCAAACATACATTAACCCTCCACTCCATCCCTAAGAAAAATCCCATTACACTTTGCCAGAGTACTCCTTCCCTCTGGCCTCACTCCTTGGCCAGACAGGAATCCTTCTGAGGTTGTTGCCAGAACTACAGGAAACAGTGTTTCTTTTCCTCTATAACTATAAATTATAAAGCCTGGTCTTTTCCTAACATGTCAAGATTCTATATGAGAATAAAGCCAATACAGAGGAAAGCAGAACAGAGCGATGGTGAAAAGTGCCAATAGCATTGTTTGACCATCTTTATCTAGCCAGGTCCAATGAAGGCCTATTGGTGGACTTCCAATTACAGGGGCCAATGCACTCCTCTTATAATTAAGATACTTGATGTTTTATAAGCCTCTATTGAAAATCCTGGATAATACACCAACAGTTTTTGAACATATATTATGTGCTAGAAACTGTGTTAGGTGCTTTAAATATATGGTCTCAATTAATTTCCACAATAGCTCTATGAAGGAGATTCTGTAATTAATCCCTCTGGGGTTATAAATAACCCTATATTTAAAGATGAGGGATATTGAGTAAAATGCTCAAACTCCTAATTATAGAAAGGGAGAAATAAAGACCCAAGGAGGTTTACGCAAAGTCACAAAATTAACTCTTACGAAGTCAAAGCAGTTATGTTGTATCTACCTGCACAAAAATCATGGTGGGAAAATGAATAATCACCTGGTAATTTAAACAATCAACTATATTTAAGTAAAAACATTAGTTCATTGAGTGAATTCTGCTTTTTATTATTTACAAAGCAGTTTGCAAAAGAAAAGTTCATGCAAATCAGGCCAAAGGGTAAAGGTTGAAACTGACGGTGTGTTAAAACTTCAACTTCCTTGTGAGTCCAAGGGAAGAAATGTTTATTTGGTGTAGGATCTATATTTTCTAAACAATATAACTTCTACAGTCAGTTTGTTCAAACACCACAATTACATGGAACTTTGAATAAGAAGTGAGATATGGTAGGTCTGTATAGGTTAAATAGCAACACATCCCTAAGTAATTTGGGCGGAGAATAAAAATATATATTCGGGCCCCTCCTGAGGATCTGGGGGAGAATGCAAAGGTGTTGGACTTCCTCACCTGGATTGTTGCTGATGTTCTCACAAACACTGGGGACTGACAGCTTGATATGCCAAGCCCTCTATCGTGGGACTTGCCCTTATGAAACTCGTTACTGCAAAGGAGAGGCTAGGCCTGCTTATAATTGTGCCTAAGAGTCTCCCCCTGAGTGCCTCTTTGTTGCTCAGATGTGGCCCTCTCTCTCTAACTGAGCCACCTTGGCAGGTGAACTCACTGCCCTCCCCTCTACGTGGGACCTGACTCCCAGGGGTGTAAATCTCCCTGGCAATGCAGAATATGACTCCCGGGGATGAATCTGGACCCGGCATCGTGAGATTGAGAACATCTTCTTGACCAAAAAGGGGATGCGAAATGAAACGAAATAAAGCCTCAGTGGCTGAGAGATTTCAAATGGAGTTGAGAGGTCACTCTGGTAGACATTTTTATGCACTATATTGATAACAGATAATACTTTTCAGGTTTTAATATATTGAAATAGCTAGAAGTAAATACCTGAAACTACCAAACTCCAAGCCAGTAGCCTTGACTCTTGAAGATGATTGTTTAACAATGTAGCTTACAAGGGGTGACAGTGTGATTGTAAAAGCCTTGTGGATCCCACACCCTTTTTCCAGTGTATGTATGGATGGGGTAGATAAATGGGGACAAAAACTGAATGAAAGGCTGGGTGGGATGGGGGGGATAATTTGAGTGTTCTTTTTTTATTTTTTATTTTTTATTCTTATTCTGATTCTTTCTGGTATAGGGAAAATGTTCAAAAATTGATTGGGGTGATGAATACACAACTATATGATGGTACTGTGAACAGATGATTGTACACCATGGATGATTGTATGGTATGTGAATATATCTCAATAAAACCAAATTAAAAAAAGAAAGAAGTGTCCACATCACATATATTTATATGTGTATGTGCGTACATATATGTGTATATTTTTTTCTTCCTTTTGTATATTAAAATAATTCTATGAATAAGTTTCACCTGTAATTTAACTGTGTGACAATCCATCAACAAAGTACCCACTGACTTTTAAAGATACTGAAAGCATTTTGTGGACAAATTGGCCATATGATCTTTTTCAGATAAATATTTTATTAGTATGCAGAAAATACATTTTTGGTTTATATTTAACTTGCTTCTCTCCCCCATACTGTGAAAATATTCTGAACATTCTTCATTAATAGTCTTTCCTCAGAATTATGTTGAACTAACATATCATAAACAAGCTTTCATAATAAATTCATTAAGTCCAAAGTTCTAATTCTCAAAATTATTCATACAATCAAGAAAACTAAGAACCCCACAAATGATCCTGCAATTCCACTTCTAGGTATAAACCCAAAGAAAGTGAAAACAGGGTCTCAAATAGGTTGTACACCAATGCTCATAGCAGCATTATTCACAATAGCCAAAAGGTAGAAACAACACAAGTGTCTATAGACAAGTGAATGGATAAATAAAATGTGGTACATACCCTCAAAGGAATATTATTAGCCATAAGAAACAAATGAAGTTCTGAGACATGCTGCAACATGGAAGAAACTTGAACACATTATGCTCAGTGAAATAAGCATGGCACATAGCACAACCAGTGCATATCATTTGTAAGAAATGACTAGAAATAGCAACATCACAGAGATTGAAGGCAGTTCAGAGGATGTAAGAGAGAGTGTGTGCTTGCAAAATTTAGAAAGAAAGCAAAAAGAAATTTTAAAACTTCAATAGAAAAAAATGTTTGTACTATCTTTACAACTCTTTTGTAAGTCTAAAATATTTGGGAAAAAAGAGAGGGTAAAAGATTTTTTTTCTGGGAACATTTCAAGGGATTTTGAGAAAGCATCTTGCAAAATGCTGCTTAATGCTCTTTTCTATTGTGTAAATGATCTACGTAATGGTACTCATAGGATAACAAATGTGATGTTGTACCCTGTTTTCTTTTAGTACTATTGCATCATAGCTACTGGAAGGCAAGACTGTGCAGAAAAAGCTTCTCTCCTTTTATCTCTAGGGGCTCTAAGTGTGAATCTGAGATCATCCAGGAGGCAAGAAGGTGGGAAACTCTACCTTGAGCTGACAGACCACATTTTGGTCCTTATTCTGTGCTCAAGTGTACTCTGGTAGAAGCATGTTGTTGTCAGGACCTCCTAAAACTGAAATAAACTCCATTTATTTAAGCATTTCCAATTCCCTAAATAGCACATCCAACTACTCCACCAATTCCCAAGCCTAAGGATGAGAATAAAAAAAGAAAGAAAAGTAGAGAGGAGTATAAGTAGGCTTATAGTAGAGTAAAAGTAGGAAGCTGAATATAGAAGCCAAAATTCCTTGATTCTAGGATGCATTTCTAAAGCATTAATTGTCAATGCATTTGGAATTCTCGTAGTGATGAACAGTGTTTTAGTTTCCCTGCTGCTAAAACTAATACCATACAATGGGTTGGCTTAACCACAGGAATTTGTTGGCTCATGGTTTCAGAGACTAGAAGGCTTGCTTTCTCCCCAGGGCGGTATCTTCTGGCTGGCCGGCGATCTTTGGGGTTCCTTGGCTTTTCTGTCACATGACAGTGCACATGGCGGCATCTTCTCCTTTCTCTGCCAGGTTTCATTGCCTTCCAGCTTCTGGTTGCTCCTTGTGGCTTCTTTCCTGCCATGTCCAATTTCCTTTGCTTATACAGACTTCAGCCATATTGGATTGAGGCCCACTCCCCTTCAGTTTGGGCACACCTTCACTAATAACATCTTCAAAAGTCTTATTTACAAGTGGGTTCACGCCAACAGGACCGGGGATTGGGATCTGACATGCCTTTTGTGGGGGACATGATTCAATCCCTAATAGCATATGGTTATGTACTTCTTCTACTCGTATGGCTCATGGTAATATATGTAATATAATGGAGATTGGCATCATGGCACATGCCTATAATTTTTTCTTAATTCTAATTTGAAATATACACATTAAACAAATTTGCAAAAACCCCATTCTCACATACACATTTATTCTTGTTTTTAAAATAATAATGAAATCCAGCTACATAAAGAATAGAAGAAATATAGTGTCAGATTTTAGAAACACATTTTTAGCACATGGTTCCCATTAATTTATTGATTGTTAGAAGTGATTTGTGGAATCTTAATGTGAATTATGGAAATAGAATAAATCTTAATAACCAATCCTGGCATTTTCCTCACTTAAAGTAACTCAAATTATTCTTAAAAATGTATTTTGTAAAAACTCATATTGAGGAAGGAAATTTTTGACCCGTCCTTCCACTCTGGCAGTCGAGTGATATCTCAAGTTGACTAAACTAAAACCAGTTTAGCCAATCATTATCCATAAGCTATGTATGTATGTCCTTAGGTTTTTAACTATGGCTGCCCTGAAATTAGAACTAAAGATGGAAAGCACATGGCAATGAGCTCATAGCACCATAATGAGATGGGCTTCAGAAATTGCAAAGTGCTTCACTTCCACAATATGCAAATTGTGTACAATGCCAGATGCAGAAGCGCTGATCTAGTTGCCAAGTTCTATGGAGGGCATGGTGATTCATTTACAAATTGTCACAAATTTAGATACTCAGGAACTAGCAGCCTGTTTAGGGATGCCTACATGCATGGCATTCCAGCACCTGGATGGAGAGCTCAACCTCAAATTTTGTTGAAGTCTACCAGGATGTCAGATTTGGTTAACCCCAGGATATAGCCCAATATCATTATGTGCCTGTGGATATTGGACCTGCTTGCTCATGACAGAGAAAAAAAGCACTCTATTTAGAGAGAAGAATTGACCTCAATGTAAGTTAGCATATCTTTGTACTTTCAGATTTACAGATTCCTCCTTTGAAGAAATTTAATTTTGTCCATGAGTCAACAAAATTTTTTAACTATTACATTTATGACATATCCAACCTCAGCTTCTATATGGCATACATTTATATTATGTTTGCCAACTTGGAATAATTTGTTCATTTATTCAGCAAATATTATTTGACTACTTATCAGGAGCCAGGAATTAGGTTGGATGTAAATGACAACAAAACAAATTAGAAAGTGCCTTAAAAATGTCTAAGTCTAGGGGAAATATAAATATATCCTATTTTCTTTGTTATCTGGGTATGGCTAAAAATATTTAAAAATTTAAAGTATTTTATTTGGTTTTGGGGTGTTTGAGGGGTGGAACTAAAATTTGATACTGAAAAACTAAATTATGGTCAGTTTGTAGAGATATTGATATTTGAGCTGGATAATTCTTTGCCATAGGGAGCTGCCTTGTGCATAGTAGGATGTTTACCAGCATCTCTGTCCTCTACCCACTAGATGCCAGTAGCACCCTCCATCTAGTTGTGACCATCAAAAATGTCTCCAGACATTGAGAGATGTCTACCAGGAAGCAAAATTGTCACTGTTTGAGAACCGCTGGTTAAGATGAAACAAGATGGAGCTTCGGTGACTAATTGTTGAAGCTGGATGATAGGCACATGGTGGCTTGTTATACTATTCTCTTTACTTTAGCATATTTTTTTTCCATAACGAAAACTTAATAATGTAAAACAATCGATGTTAGAGAATGTTCTGCTTCTGTTAGATTTAGTATTTGGATTAAGGCTGTTACTAAAGGTCACATAAGCCAGTAGTTGAACCAATTAGTAATAATTCTAATTAATTCTGAAGGTGAACTTCTGAAATGGCTTCACACAGAAAGAAATTGAGTAATTTTACATGCTTGATATCTTTGTCATCATTTTACATTTATTAGGTATGTAAATATACACAAAACTACACTAGGTATTTATTTTATAAATATATTTACACATTTACAACCCCAGGCTCCAGAAATTTTCAAAAACAGTTTCTTTGAATATAACAAATGGTCATTGGCTTGACTTTAAAACAGACACCCACATCATATCACACAACATATAACAGTAGCACCCTAATGTGAACCAGAAGTAAGTCTGAAGGTCAGAGAGTTTGAATTGCTGTTGTGCCATTATCTAGATTTCTATTTTGCAAAAATTACCTCTTTAGACCTCAGCCTCCTGAGGACAAAAGAATTCTACACGGTGTGACTAACATGATATTTCTAAAACACATGCCAAAATCTTTCATTGCCCCCTTTCACTTTTAAGGATGAGATGCAAAATCCTTAGGATGGTATTTCTATTCCTTAAAATCTAGCCTTTGCTGATCTCTGTCTCGTGTCTTGCCATTTCTCACACTTCAATGCTCCAAACAACCTACAGTTCTGCATATACACCATGGTTTCTGATTTCTCTGTTTATCTACACTTCGTAGATCAACACAGTTGATATACAGATCAAGACAGTACCCATCTCACCCATTTCACTTTTTTATTATATTGTCCAGACCCCATAGTCTTTTGAGTTACAATCCCATATTTATGCATGAGGGCTTTGTTCCTTTGCATAGCACAAGACGTTCATCTAAATATTAAGCTAATGGATTAAATTTAAACATGAGTTATTTGTGGGGCATTGCTAGTGGCCTAGTTTGCCAGGGCTTCCAGGATAAATACAACACACTAGTTGACTCAAGCAACAAGAATTTATTGTCTCATGATAATGGTGGCTAGAAGTCCAAAATCAAGGTCTCAGCAGGCCATGCTTTCTCGTGGAGTCTGTAACATTGTGGCGCTGGCTTGCCACAATCCTTGGGGTTCCTTGGCTTGCATCTCCGCCTTTGTCACAAAACAACTGCCTCTCCTTGTGTCTCTTCCTCTCACTTCTACAGACTTCTGACTTCTGACTTGTGGCTTCCACTGACTGACTGTGCCCGAAGTTTCTCACTTTATAAGGCCCCAGTCATAAGGATTAAGGCTCAGCTTGACTCAGTTTGGCCTCATCTAAAAAGAATCTTCAGAGATCCTATTCACAAAGGCGTCCACACCTTAACTAATAACAACATCTTCAAAGGTCCTACTTAAAAATGGGGTCACACCCACAGGAACCTAAGTTAAGATTTGAATATGCCTTTTGTGGGGTACGTGATTCAATCCCAACAGCTAGAATATATATTCCAGTGTATATATATGCAATGTATTATTTTTCTATAGTAATATTTTATAGAGTAATGATTATTTAAATGTCCCAAATTTCTAGCTTCTCTTTTCGGCCTGCCGTGTCTCTCTGACCTCCTTTTTCCTGCATTTACTGCCCTTCAATAAAATACTTCTATTGGTTAACCTTTCTTTCTAATAACTTCTTCTTTGTGGTTCACTTTTATTACTTCTGAATTCCTTAGGTAACTTTGAGGTGAGAGCCAGGCATCTGGCTTTGCGCCTCTCTATTCTGCTTCCCTACATCAAACAGCAAAAACCATTACTAGAACAAAGGGACTACGAACAAGAGAGCTTTCAACTTATTTTTATTCTCTGGTAAGTCTAGAATTTGCTTTCACCTACCCTTGCAACGCAGACACTCAACAAAGTCAAACAAGTCTAAAGATCTACTATTTCCACCAGCTTAAGAAAAAATGATTAAGTTTGAGAAATCTAGGAGATGCTGTTTGGAAGCTTAGAGCAGATTTATGCTTGGGTCCTTAATGAGACTGGGATACTATTATTTGTAAATGATAGTTAAGCCATCTCCATCTGACTTTTTCCTTGAGGTTCTTCCTCCATTTTTGGAAAAATTACCAAGTAGTCAAGGGTGTGTGAGTCACCTGAGCCAGGAAAAATCTGGTGTCAGTAAAGCAGCAGTTCAGCTGGAAAATCACACTCCAGATTTGAAACATTCCTGATTCCAAACTCCCCGCCTGATGAAAATCAGCATTATCCTAGGCATGGAAAACAAAGATAGCCCAGGAAGATCTATACCTCTTTTTTCAACTTGAATTGTTTTTATTTTTATGCATTAAGTCATTATTATGCATATAACATAAAGTAGATAACATTTATAAAATGGTATAATCAGACTCCACAGCAATCATACAAACAGAATTTATTCCTCTTCCGCATGCATACCTCTATAAGAGGAAACAGCAAAATGTTTGAAAATGCATGTGCACGCATATATTTCAGTAAATATTATTATATCTTTGAGCAGGTTTTGTAATATCTACCTAAATTTTCAAGTTTCCATTAAGCTCTGGTCTATAAATATTTAATGGATTTCTGTAATTTGGAGAAATAAATAAACTTACTCTTGAATAATTCCAAATCAGCTCCCTTACCCATTTTGATTCATTAGATGTTCTAAGTTATAAGGATGAAAGGTGATCATTGTTTTAGAAAAGTATCTTCTCTTGGTTTCTTCCCCCATTTACACTCAAATATCAGAGCTTTAATGATCATTTTAATGATCAATTTAATCTATAATGAAAATTACAGAAACACTCTTCTTATAAATTGTCTATTTGAAATTTAATCCCTAATACATATGCCGGTATTTATTTATTTCTATTCCTTAGTAGCCACATGCTTCACCACAAGACAAAGGAGATATTTCCTTATAAATCAGAAACCAGTACATTAGGATGGAATGAAAGCTTCCTTGGTAAAGGAATTTTAAAGCTGTAGATAGATAGATCATTTATTGTCAAACTCTAAATACTACATAGGAATGCTCAAGGGTGCCTTTAAACAAATTGTCTCCATTTCAGATTTCACAATTAAAGGGGGAAGGAGGACCTTCTTCCAGGAATATCCTACACTCCAGGAATAAGAGTGCATCAGAAGGTATGACCCTGGCAGTGTTCAGTTGCTGCATGTTAACAAAGCATGCCCCCAATTGAATACCTGGGATGAAATTGCTGGCTGGCTGGCTTGGTGAGTAACTCAACCCCCGAAGACATATTTGCAAATAGAAGCAAAACGTCAAGGCCTGTCTCAAAAATTAAATCAGCAAGCTTCTTAGTTATCTTTCTAGCTTAAGTAGTGGGAGTAAATTCCTATTCCCTGAAGCACCTTGTAAGAGCAGAGCTGCCTGAGCACAGTTCAGAGACGCCTTTAGTACAAATGGGAGCTGGGAAGAAATAGCCTTTTCAGAATATAAAACAGTTCTCTCTTCCCATAAACCTATATGGAATACTTTTATTAAAATAATTATTCTGTAGGACCTGTGCATAGGAGATACACCAGTATTCTCTAAGCAAGGTTAGAATTTTATGAAAGAATTTCATTTACTTAAAATGCACTTTTTATAAAGATGTATGAATATATATTTCCACGGATACTTATTTCAGATACTACGATCTATTCTCAGCTTTCTCTATCTATTTTAAACTTGGCTTTGCCTAATTCTTTTAAACATAAGCATGCCGTGCTCTCAGCAGCGCTGTCCGATTGAACTTTCTGCGATGATGAAAATGTTCTATATCTTCATTGTCCAACATGGTAGCTTCTAGCTACATGGGACTATTCAAGCACTTGAAATGTGGCTAGTGAGATGAGGAACTGCATTTTTTATAGAAAATTAGTTTAAATTTAAACAGCCATATGTGGCTAGTATCTGGGGCTATTGGTATTGAACAGCACACCTTCAGAGCTGCTGTTCTCAAACTTTTATGTGCACCAAGGGATCTTGTTCAAAGAAAAATCAGTTGCAGTTTGACTAGGGTGGGGCCTGAGATTTCGCATTTCCAGCAAGTTCCCCAGTGATGCCAATGCTGCTGCTCCACAGACCACACTTCATGTAGCAAGGCTTTAGAGCAGTCATTTTCAAACTTTGCCATATATTAAAATCACCTGGCAGCATTTAAGCACCGCCCCACCCCCCTCCTGCTCAATGTCCAGGCTGAGCCAAATACCAAAAATCAGGAATTCTCTTGTTGGGACACAGGTATAAGTATTTTGTACACCTCTCCAGTTGATTCCAATGTCCAGCCAAGTTTGAGAACTAGTGCATTAGAAAAGTGCTTCATACTTTAAAGTATATAGGATTCACCCAGGGATCTTGTTTACCTACAGATTTTAATGCAGTTGCTGTGAGGTAGTGCTTGAGATGTTTGTATTTCTACTAAACTTCCAAGTGATACCAAGGTTACTAGTCTGCTCTATTTATTGCTTCTCAAAGAGTGTGTCATGAGCCAGCATAACTAGTATCACCTGGGAGCTTTTAAGAACTGGAGAATTTTAGGCCCTATCTTAGCTCAATTGAATCAATCTGTAGTTGAACACTATCCCAGGTGATTTGCATGAACATTAAAGTTTAAGGGGTATAGCAATGATATTCTTAACCATTTTTTGTTAATATTAAATTTGAGGACAGTTGTGAATAATTCTTTTTTTAATTAGGAAAGTCATACGTTTACCCAAAAAAACATGCAGAAGATACACAACTTTTCCCTATTATTAATGCTTGGCATTAGTGTTGTCCCTTTGTTACAAATGATGAAACAATATTATTGTAATTATACTATTAACAAGAGACCCTACTCTACATTAGAGTTTACAGTTTGTTATACAGTCCTATGGTTTTATTAAAATTTTTATTCTAGTAACATATATACAGCCTAAAATTTACCCTTTTAATCACAGTCAAATATATAATTCAGTGGTGTTAATTACATTCGCAGGTTGTGCTACCATCACTACCATCCATTACCAAAAACTTTTCAATCACCCCAAATGGAAATTCTGTACCAATTAATCATTAACTCTCCATCCCTTACTCCCACCCTGGCCTCCAGTAACCTGTATTCTAGTTTTTGACCTTATGAGTTTGCTTATGCTAATTATTTCTTATCAGTGAGATCATACAATATTTGTTCTTTTGTGCCTGGCTTTCTTCACTCAACATGATATCTTCAAGGTTCATCCATGCTGTCGCATATACCAGAATTTTATTCCTGTTTATGGCTGAATAATATTCCATTGTATGTATAGACCACATTTATTTTATCCATTAATCTAATGATGCACACTTGGGTTACTTCCATCTTTTGACAATTGTGAATCATGTCCCTATGAACATCGGTGTGCAAACATCTCCTGAGTCCCTGCTTTCGATTCTTTTAGGTATATACCTGGAAGTGGGATTGGCAAGTCATGTGGTAATTCTATACTCAATTTTCTGAGGAACCACCATATTATTTTCCACAGTGGTTGCACCATTTTACAATGAAACCTGCATTGAATGAGTGTTCCTGTTTCTCCACATCCTCTCTAACATTTGTTTATTTCCATTTTTTTTTAATATTAGCCATTCTAGTGAGTGTGAAATGGTATCTTGGTGTCATTTGATTTGCATTTCCCTGATGGCTAATGATGTTGAGCATCTTTTCTTGTGCTGTTTGGCCAGTTGTATATCTTTTTTGGAGAAATGTCTATTCAAGCTTTTGCCCATTTTTAAATTGAGTTGTCTTTTTGTTGTTGACTTGTAGGATGTCTTTATATAATCTTGATATTAAATTTATTTAATATTTAATTAAATATTTATTTAACTTTATTGGATATGTGGTTTCCCAAGTGTTTTCTCCCATTCTTTAGTTTATCTTTTTACTACCATGATGAAATCCTAAGCCACACAAAAGTATTTAATTTTGATGAAGTCCTATTTATCTATTTTTTCTTTTGTTGCTCATAATTTTGGTGTAAAGTCTAAGAAATAATTGCCTAACAAAGGACCTAAATAGGCTTCCCTATGTTTTCTTCTAGGAGTTTTATAGATTTGGTTGTAATATTTAGGTCTTTCATCCATTATGAGTTGATTTTTGTATGTGGTGTGAGGTAGCGTCTACCTTCATTCTTTTACATATGGATATCTGGTTGTACCAGCACCATTTGTTGAAAAGACTATTCTATCCCCATGAATGGACTTGGCACCCTTCTCAAAAATCAACTGGCCATAGATGTGAGGGTTTATTTGAATTCTCAATTTGACTCCTTTGGTCTATATGTCTGTCTTTGTACCAGTACCATTCTGTTTTGATTACAGTAGCTTTGTAGTAAGTTTTAAAATTGTGGAGTGTGAGTCTTCTAACTCCATTCTTCTTTTTCAAGATAGTTTTGGCTATTCAGGGCCCCTTACCTTTCCATATGAATTTTATGATTCTCTTTTCCATTTCTGCAAACAAGATTATAGGAATTTTGATTGAGATTGAATTGAATTGGTAAATCACTTTGGATAAACTTGACATCTTACAATATGTAGTCTTAAAATCCATGAATACAGAATGTTCTTCCATTTATTTAGGTGTTCTTTTAGTTCCTATAGCAATGTTTTGTAGTATTTCCTGTACAAGTCTTTTACAACCTTGGTTAAATTTATTCATAGATATTAATTCTTTTAGATGCTACTGTAAATGATTTTCTTCTTTATTTCCTCTTAAGATTGTTCATTACTGATCTATAGAAATATTACTGATTTTTGCATGTTCATCTTGTACCCTGCCACTTGATGAATTCGTTTATTAACTCTAGTAGCCTTGTTGTACATGTTTCAGGATTTTCTATATATAGCATCATATCATCACTCCAGCAACCAGTGGACCAGCTCCCACTGTCCTTGTAGAAATTTGAATCCCAGTAATGTGTGATTTCCTCCATGTCAATAATATTTCCACTACCCAAAAAAATGAAGACCATGCACATATCACCCAGCTTAAACAATTATCAATACAGAGCCAATATTGTTCTATTTATACTCCCCCCCACTCAGTAGTTTTGTAGCAAATCCCTGAAACCTTCATTTCATTTGTAAATATTTTAATATATCTCAAAAAGATAAGATTATTTTAAAACATAACCAAAGTATCTTTATAACACTAAAAATGAATAATTTCTTAAATCCATCAAATAGTCAGTCAATGTTAATAACATTTTCCATAATACCTTATAAGTGAGTGTGTCTGTGTGTGTGCATGTGTTTGTGTTTAGCAGCTTGTGTATAACAGGATCTGGGTCTATCTGCCTTGCATCTATTGAGAATGGGAGACCTTCTGACTTTTTCAGCATGCCATGTATTGTTAGTTGGCTTCCCTGAGATGTTTACTTCATTTTTGTTATGATTTCTATGCAATTAAGATAAGATGGCCTACTATACAATCATTCTAAATAATCTTTGGCCTCATATATTTCAATATCCATGGCAACCATGTACTCCAAAACCTCACCATCTGCCTGCGTGTCATACCAATTAACCACAGGTGAAAAAAAAAGCCTTTTAAATTGTGAAGCCATTGTACGGCATAGGTTATATCCATCCCACTTACTAGCAGAAATGGCATTGCTATTGCCATTAATCTGGTGAGTAATTGAACTCCAAAAATCCATCCCAAGTCTGTTTTCCAGGGCTACTTCTGATATCAGCTACCTTAGTCTATATTCTTTTAAAAAAAGCAAACCTGAGATAAATGTTATGTGCTATTGGTTTATTAGGGAGTACAATCCCAAGGAAGCTAGAGTGAGGAAAATGGAGAGTGAGTCAGAGAAAGGAGCCAGTATGAGGAAATATTATCAAGCTGGCTTCTACCTGGTATCAAGTACAACTGGTTACTTCATCTCAATGTGCTATTGTGTGCGAAGCCTCAGGAGAGTTGGTTGGAGGGAAGAATCGTGAAAATTTTATTCACTGGCTCCCATAACCTATTAGCTAAATCAACTTCTTTATGAGATTCAACTCCCACACTTCTGAGTTATGCTTTTGTCTCACACCTCAGTGGCAAAAGGAAAGCTCCAGGTTAGAGACCAGAGCATAAGAATGAGGTGAGTTAATATTGGATTGTGCCTGCATGAAGTCATACAAAGTTGAAAACTGCAGCAATGGCTGGTGTGTGTCATGGGGGGATTAGCTGGTTGAAACCAGGGGCCAAGGACTGCATAGATGGGTAAGATTGAGAGGAACTGAGATGGCATACAAGAGGTGTCTGACACAGTGTTCTGTTATAAATTATCCTGACCACACTCAGTCCTTCATTATCCACACAGACTGTTCCTTGTCAAGTTAAAGAGAGGTAACATAAGTCACTAATCACGATTGTTATAAGAGTGAGATTTACTACTGTGGAATGTGAAATTTTGACCTAAAATAATCCATCACTGTCAAGTTTGAGAGTGCTTCTTGAAGTAGAGAATGGCAAGAGACCACTCACATAAAAATTTGCAAGCAACAAAGAAAAGTCATGTGGCAGCGATGGGTGACTATATTGCCTATAAGTTCTGTATTCATTATATATCAGGTCGAGGATCAAAATGATATGGAGAGGAGTGACATCATCCACATGGCAATGTAAACAGCTACCAAGAACCTCTCCCCAGAGAGATTCAGCAAAAAAAGGACAATTCTGACTTCTTCAGAATGCTGGAGAAAGGTATAGACTGAAGAAGGACTCTACAAATGCTGAATTGAAGAAAGAGAAAAATATCAGGTAGGAAAATTCCATCCCAGACAGGGTGGTCCTCTCTCCTCCCCCTCACTCAGTCTCACACAGTGCAGGAAGAGCACAAAAACAGCAGCCAGGATCCTTCCAACCTCCCACTGAGGACACAAACTATAAAATCTCTCACAGCAGTGAGACAGATCCTCACTGTTTGGAAACTGGAGGGACCGGGGGCACAGTTCAAGGCCCAGGTAAGGGAAGTACAATGAGTCTGAGAAAACATGGACAGAGACTGTTTCCAGCCCTGGGTCTGAAATCCCTTCCTCTACCCTTGAGGGAAATAGCAGCAGGCAGCCTGATCCTTGCCTGGGGGATGACTGGAAATTGGCAGCTGGGTGAGTCCTCTGCCACAAGTAAAATGGGGGACACAGCCCCACATTGAGTCAGATTTGGGCCAGCAAAGTGAGGGCACAGGAACCCCACAGTTTCAACCCCACCTAGTCAGAAGATCCCTGGTCTCCAGGAGGTAATTCAGCCCTGCCCAGTCGGATGATGCTTGGGCTCCAGGAGGTAATTCAGCAACATCTGGTCAGTCACAGCCTTTGCTCCAGAAGGTTAACACCTTCTGAGGAAGATTAAGTCACCGAACAGTGCCATCTGCTGGGCAGACCAGAAAGTGCAATGGAATTGTAGGGCTTCTCAGAGCCTCTCCAGATCCCATCCCAGACCCACTGGAGTTGGTCTACGCCCCCTGCATAGTAATCTGGCCCTGTTGTGGTTGAGAAATACAGACAACCCAAGGGATAAAGCAGTGCCCTAAAACAAACCCAGGGCTTGATGACTGGTGGAAAATAGAGCACCCCTGGGAGTCAGAAGACTCCTTTTACCCATACACAGAGACCCTGCTGTGGTACCAAGGACCTACTCCCCATCCCTGGGGCAGGCCACTTTGGGTGCCTGATTTTTGGGGGGAGAATGTGGTACAGAGCCAATATGACAACTAACCAGTGAGAGAGACAGAGGAAAGAGAGAGATCAAAGCCAAAGAACAAGAACCTGAGGCAAAAGAGAGAAAACCAACTCCAGAATAAACTAGTCAAGAAAATTAGATGGCTAGACAACAAAAAATCAACAAGTCTTACTAGAAAGCATGAAAATATGGCCCAGTAAAGGAACAAACTGACACTTCACAGGAGTTGAAACAAATAATTAAAGATGTTCAAATAAATCTTAGAAATCAAATCAATGAGGTGAAGGAAAATGTGGCAAAGGAGATGAAAGATATAAAGAAGACATAGGGTGTCCATACAGAAGAACTCAGCAGCTTGAAAAAACAAATGGCAGAACTTATGGGAATGAAAGGCATGGTAGAAGAGATGAAAAACACAATGGAGACATACAACAGCAGATGTGAAGAGTCAGAAGAAAGGACTAGTGAATAAGAAGACAGGACATCTGAAATCCTCCACACAAAAGGACAGGGAAAAGAATGGAACAATGTGAGCAGGTTCTCAGGAAACTCAATGAAAACGTGAAGCACATGAATATACATGTTATGAGTGTCCCAGAAGGAGAAGAGAAGTGAAATGGGGCAGAAAGAATAATGGAGGAAATAATCACTGAAAATTTCCCAACTCTTATGAAACACGTAAAATGACAGATTCAAGAAGCACAGTGTACCCCAAACAGAATAGATCCTAAAAGACCTATTCCAAGAAATTTACTGATCAGATTGTCCAATGTCAAAGACAAAGAGAGAATTCTGAAAGTAGCAAGAGAAAAGAGATCCATCAAATACAAGGAAAGCTTGATAAGACTAAGTGTGAATCTCTCAGCAGAAACCATGGAGGTGAGAAGGCAGTGATATGATACATTTAAGATACTGAAGAAGAAAAACTACCAACCAAGAATTCTATATCTGGCAAAACTGTCCTTCAAAAATGTGGGAGAGTTTAAAATATTTACCTACAAACAGGCACTGAGAGAGTTCTTACACAGGAGACCTACTCTACAAGAAATACTAAGAAATACTAAAGGGAATGCTACAGGCAGATAGGAAAAGACAGGAGAGAGAGGTTTGGAGAAGAGGGTAGAAATGAAGATTAGCAGTAAGGGTAACTAAATGGGTAAAACCTTGTGAATGACACTCCCTTTATCCAGGGTATGGGCAGATGAATAATAAAATAAAGACATAAAAAATAAATAATTTGGGGAGATTAGGGGTGTGGGATATTTGGGGTGTTCTTTTTTTATTTTTTATTTTTTTGGAGTAATGAGAGTGTTCTAAAATTGACTATGGCAATAAATGCACAACTATATGATGACAGTGACAGCGTGAGCCATGGATTGTATTCTTTGGATGGATTATATGGTGTGTTACTATATCTCAATAAAACTGCATTAAAAATAAAAAATTCAGAAAAAGATATGGAAACTTTTTTTACTTGCAACACACAAAGATCAATTAAAATTTTGTATTTGCTAAAAGGAAAGGGCAAATTTGGGATACCCAAGAATAAAATCTTCTCTTGAGATGGCACAGATGAGTTTTTGTGGCATCCTTCTGTGGTAGTATCCATAATACCCATTAAACACATGCCACTAGGGAAATTACTTCTATTTCAGTTGGATGAAACATTGGGGAAATGAATGTTGCATTAAGTCCTAGTTGAGGGAGAGAGGAAAAGGGAATGGCCAATAACTCCTTGCTAAAAATGTCAGGGATGTCTCTCAATGTCTTAAAACTTGTTGCATAACTAGTGCAGACTTGAATTCATTACTGATAGCTCTGCTAAGTACTTCAATGCCTTGTACAAATATGATTGAAAATATTGATATTGTCACCAACATACTGCTCTTTGTTTTGGAGAATGCTGACTGATGACCCCAGTCACTTGATAAGGGAGAAGACTTTAGAATTAATCTGAGCCCAATTGTTTGATTACAGCATGGCAGAAGATATTCAGGCCAAATGCTTGGAGATTTTCAGTGCTGCAATTTCTTGGAATTAGAATACAGAGTTTATCTACTTAAACAATGATCTCCAGAATTTAGAAAATGCACTTGTTATGATACTCACTTCACCCCTTATGCATAGGCTTATGTCACAAGGGACCAGAATGTATCCACCATTATGGCATTCTGTGCAACCTACAATTCAGTATATAGTTTCAGTGGTAGAACCCAATATGATCATAGGTTAGATTTTGAGAGCTATTTTCTGTGGGAAACACACAGCTCTGTAGAATGTACAAGGGCAGAATTTCCCCATCTCTTCCACAAGAAAATGCCCAATAAGAGAGGATTACCAATTTCCACTAATTATTTTATGGAATTACCTCTAAACAGAAGGAACTTTGTAGACAATGAGCTGAATTGTTACTGCATGCATATAATCCCATGAGAATTTACACCATTGTCTTTCCCTTCTGTAATCTTTGGCAAGTAACTAGGTTGCCCACTAATCTCCTTTTAGGGATGCACAAGGGAGGTGAGATATCAGGGATGCTCACTCAGTATGCAGGTAGATTTGGGTACACCGTGTACACAGTAAATTGACTATTCACATGCCCCTCAATTGCAGAATAGAGACTCTGAAACACGGCAGAATCTTCCAATATTGTGACAGCTGGGAGGAATACTTGTAAGGGCAAAATGACCAATACTTAAAATCTACTTTTTATTTCAAGGGTGGGGCAGGGATGAAGCTTATAACTTACCTATACACTGAAAGTGAGATGAGAGTGGGTCAGGGAAACTTTAGATGATTTACAAAATAACTTTTACAATTAAATTTAATGGGAAACTACCCCTCCCCATTTTTTTAATGCAAAGGGAGCTTATCAGAATGAAGGCTCTTCAAACTTGAATAACCAAGTGCTAACAGGATACTAAAAGGGAAAGTGGGGCAGTGCATCAGAGTGGGGAGATGGGGACTGCAACATACTATGGCCCCAGTGCCTCAGAAGTGTTATTAAATAAAATTGTGACTCACTATTTTTATATCAATTGGAATTCAATTTGTACCATATGGTAAAAATATTCTGATTTCCTATCAGAAGTTTCACGTGGGAAGGGTGTAAAAAGAGTTGGAATTTGTCCTAGAATGCCTTCCAAAACAATAGTAATAAATATTTTGATATAAATGTCAGAGATTTCCCCAGAAGTGGGTCTAGAATGGAAAATTTTGTTAACTTTAAGGTTCATCACTAAATGGTCTCTTCCGTTCTGAATATATACTAGCCTTCTGTCACATCATAAAATTTTTGTCTATTGTTTTTTTTCCTTTAGTACTTCTTTCCCATCTATCTGATCTCTCAGTTACTGCATTATGAAAATCCCATTGGATGGATTTTGGTGTGTCTAGTTTTATGCTCTATGTGGCTCAACTTTTTCCCTCATGTTTCGCATCTCTTTATCATTTTTCCTTGAATTTTGAAATATTCCCCAGCTCATGAATTTGAGTCTCTGAAGTCACCCTTTCAATCAATAAGCCTGTCATTTTGAGGTTTTAACTTCAGAAATCAGGATTTAAATTTTTAATTTAATTTGAGTATTTAATCTTCATAATCTTTCCTTTTAGATGTGATATCTGCTGGGCTCACTCCAAAGCTATCCATTACATTTACTTTAAATCTATTCTGTTTTCTGTTGTAGCTTTCTGTTTCATTGTGAGTTTGCTATTCTACTTGCTGAGTGTGGCACCCCTCCTGCATGCACTTGTTTTCCTCAAATGCATGGTGATACTTGGTTTACCCTTCATATTATAGATGAGGTTTTAGATTTAGCAATGTTTGTGGCTTGCATATGTCTATTCAATTCAAGTGAAACTCTCAAGCTCAAATTGCTTAAGGATTCTTAACACAGGAGCCCTAATTCTGGAAGCTTCCTGATGGACAGATAAGTGAAGAGCTGTTCATCCATTTAGGATGTTCTAGCAGTTTATATCCCAAATGCAGCAGTTCAACTTCCCTTGTGGTATCTATAAATCACCAGAGCACTTTCTATTTATCCTGCCCATGTGAGCACTCTGAGAATTCCTAGGGTCAAAATTCCTACCCCAGAAAACTGTGTTCTACCACATATCTTGAGAGCAGGACCTTTGCAAATGTCATATCCACTTTAGGTGTCATAAAATATTTGCCATGAAATTGAATCTGCTCTAGCAGTGTGATTTACAATTCAAAATAGTAAATCATTTTGTCATCAACTTAATTTAATTAAGCTATGTAAAATTTTCATCTATATCACCATGGTAAGTATACAGACATGTGATACATACTTTGGTACAATGGTGAACAAGATAGATGGGATTATTACCCTATATTGACTAATATCCTAGTAGAACATACAACCAATACAAAATCTTTTACTTAACTGCTGTGATAGAAGTTTTTTATATCTGTGATGAAGAACACAGGAGGGATGACAAATTCAGTTTCAGGATATGTGCCAGTTTGGATATATTATGTCTCCCCAAAGGGCATATTCTTTAATGCCATCTTGTGGGGGCAGATGTATTAGTGTTGATTAGGTAGGAATCTTTTGATTGAGTCTTTCCATGGAGATATGACTCAGTCAAATGTGAGCAAACCATTTGATTAAATTATTTCCATGGAGATATACACCCTGCCCATTCAGGGTGGGTCTTTATTTAATCACTAGAGTCCTATAAAACAGCTCACAAACAGAAGGAGCTCAGAGCAGCTGAGAGGGACATTCTGGAGAGAAACTAAGAGCTGACACTGATGCTGACACTTGGAGATGCTTGGAGATATGCGGAGATGCTAGCTCAGAGTTTGCTCCAAAGAAGGTAAGAGAGGACCCCAATGCTTAGATGCACAGGAGCTGAAGAAGCTAACAGAAACTCAGAGACATTTTGGAGAAAGCCATTTTTAGATGCAACCTGGGAGTATAGGACCAGCAGACACCAGCCCCGGCCTTCCCAGCTGACGGAGGTGTTCTGGATGCCATCAGCCTTTCTTCAGTGAAGGTATCCTCTTGTTGATGCCTTAGTTTGGACATTTTTAAGGCCTCAGAACTGTAAATTTGTAACTTAATAAATCCCATTTATAAAAGCCAATCCATTTCTGGTATTTTCCATAATGGCAGCTTTAGCAAACTGGAACAGGATATAAGGGAAGTCTCCCTGGAAGTAATGAAATCCAAGCTGGGAGCTGAAAGATAACTAAAATTATCAAAATGCAGTTAAGAAAAAGATTTATCCAGGTGTGAGGAATAGCAGCTGTAATGGTACAAAATCAGGATAAACCGTGGCACCTTCAGAGATCTGAGAGGAACCAAGTATGGCTCAGAGCATGGAAGACTGTTATTTACAAAAGAGTCTGATGTGATCAGACTTTCAATTTAGAAAACTGAGTCTGGTTACATTATGAAAAATATAAAGTCAGAATGGGAAACTGGAGGTAGTGAGGGTGATTGGGATTTGCCTAGTGCTTCAGTGGCCTGGGCATGAAATTTAGTAAGAACAACAGAATCAACAGAATGTAGATATTAGGCTATTGATGTGAGATAGCGGAAAGAGGCCAAGACAAATACCCAGGTTTGTGAAACTGTTAACTTGGTGAAACTTGATTTTGTTTTTGACATCAGAAGTACAGGAGGGCAAGCTATCATTGGCAAATTATTTGTTTGGTGCAGTGGAGATGATTTCAGTTTTTAATATCTTACATTGAAATGACTATAATCTACATTTATATGTCCTGTAGGCTGTTGATCTATATCCGAATCTTGGCAGAAAATAGAAGGCATAAACAAAATGGATGATTAAAGAGATTTTAAGGTAAAATTGTTACAAAATGTGAGTAAATTTAAGGAAACCAATACGGTTGGTGAAGCATTTGAAGCTAGCAACAGCAGGGAGCTCTTACTTTGATCTAAGGGGAACAGGGGGATGATCAGTAAACAGCGCTTGGCAAAACTTATAACTCTGGAAGAGTGCCACAGGACAAGAGATGTTGTCTTCGGTAAAAACAAAATTATGGCCAAACCGAGGCCTGTCAGTGAGAGAGCCAGCAGAATACATACTATAAACTCTCTCTCTCTCCTTCTATCATCCCATTTTCCACTAGTGCCTCCCCTTGAAGTCACCCAATTAAAAGCCAAGGTCAGTGACTCCCAGGGGTGTAAATCTCCCTGGCAATGCAGGATATGACTCCTGGGGATGAATCTGGACCTGGCATTGCGGGATTGAGAACATCTTCTTGACCAAAAGGGGGATGCAAAATGAAACGAAATAAAGTTTCAGTGGCTGAGAGGTTTCCAATGGAGTCGAGAGGTCACTCTGGTGGACATTCTTATGCACTACATAGATAACATCTCTTAGGTTTTAATGTATTGGGATAGCTAGAAGTAAATATATGAAACTACCAAACTCCAACCCAGTACTCTGGACTCCTGTAGATTACAAGGGGTGACAGTGTGATTGTGAAAACTTTGTGGATCACACTCCCTTTATCCAGTGTATGGATGGATGAGTAGAAAAATGGGGACAAAAACTAAATGACAAATAGGGTGGGATGTGGGGGGATGATTTGGGTGTTCTTTTTTACTTTTATTTTTTATTCTTATTTTTATTCCTTCTGGTGTAAGGACAATGTTCAAAAATTGGGTGATGAATGCATAACTATGTGATGGTGCTGTGAACAGTTGATTGTCACCATGGATGATTGCATGGTATGTGAATATATCTCAATAAAACTGAATTTAATTAAAAAAAAAAAGCAAAGGTCAGGGAACCCAGACCAGAAAGGTCAGTCTCTTCAGGCACATGGCAGGGTTGAGGACAGTGGCTAATGGACAATGGAGAAACAAATAGGGAATATCCAACACAGGATCTGAATCTAATACCTGGATTAGAGTTAGATTTTTATAAGCTATCAACTACATTGATGCTAACTCCATTGTGTGTGTGTGTGTGTGTGTGTGTGCATGGAGGGCTGAGCTCATTCATGAAAGTTACATAGTAAAAATAGAATAGAACACATTTCAGAAGCCTTAAGTCCAGGGTTGGCAAATGTTTTCTGCAAAGGGCCAGATAGAAAATACTTTAGCCTTTGTGAGCCATATGGTCTCTGTTGCAACTTCACAACTCAGCTCTTATGGCACAAAAGCAGCCACAGAAAATATATAAATGGATGAATGTGGCTATGTTCCAATACAATTTTATTTACAAAGGCAGGTGGAGAACTGGATTTGGCCTGCAGGCCATAATTTTCTGACTACTACTGGAAAGGAAACCAGAGTTTAAGGGATGAACAGCAAAAAAAAAGTGGGGGGGAGTATTATTAAGGGACACTGAGAAGGACAGAATAGTCGTTAGAGCAAAACCAGGACTATGAAGTGTCATAAAGCCAAGAGTACAGAATGTTTAAAAGCCAAAGGAAGGTCCAATAATAATAGAGGAAGAAAGGAGGTTCACTGAGAAAAAATACTAAGACATGTCTGTTGAATTTAGAGATAGCAAGATTACTGGTGATATCAGTTTCAGCAGTGCCCCGGAAGTCAGATTGCAGTAAATTGAAAGGTTGAAGCAAGAGTAAGAATCTCTGAGTGTGGACAACTCTTTGAAGTGTTTGGGCTGTGAATGGAGGAGGAGACATATATTACTAGTTTGGGGTGATGATAGGGCTGAAAAAATATTTTAAGTTAAGACAGCATGAAAGATATTTAAATGTGAGTAGGAAAGAAACAAAAGAGAGGTAGTAGGAGAAGACACATAATATACCTGATAAAGAAGACATTATTGACAAAAAAAAAAAATCCCTGAAAATGTAAAACAGAATGAGCAAAGATGGAAATTCAGTCTTAGGGAGGAAAAGGAATACCTTTCTCATTATAACCAGAGAGAAGGAGGTTAAAGTAGGATTTGAGTCCTCTATTCATTGTCTATCCCTGAGTAACAATCTACCCCCTAAAATCAACAAGGATTTATTATCTCACACATCTATTGGATGGCAGGGCTCCCTTGGCTAGTTCTACTACTTCATATATATATGTTGGCTGGGATCACTCACGTGATAACAGTCATACAGAAACTCAGCCGGAGCTGGGCAACTCCAAAAGGCTTCACTCACTTGGTTGGTGCATCCAACCAAGCCCTCTACCTCACGTTCTTCTCTAGCAGGGTGCCCCTGTCCTCAGAATTTAAGAGGGTGAAAAAATGAAGTTATAAGGTCTCTTAAGGCCAAGCCTCAGAGTTTGCACAATATCCCTTCTGCCAAATTCTACTTGTCAAAGATCTCAGGGTCAGCTCGGATTCAAGGAAAGGGCAAAATACACTCTGCCAAAGGGCATGGGGGATGGGAGAGGTTTCAGGCTTCTTTGCGAACCATCTCCCACAAGGCTTTAGAAAACCCATTCATTTTGAGACCTGGGTGTTTCTCTTCTTGTTCTCAACAAAAGGGACTGATTAGAAATAGAGTGTTGGTATTATTTAGTATAAGTCATAATCATTAATGGGTAGAAATAAAAAATATTTTCATCAGATATTCTTGATAGTATTAAAAAAACAGCAGAATATATTAGAGTCTATGATCCTTAGCAGCTGGAAAATATGTGCAAATAGTTCTGTATGGATGTTTCAAGCACTAAAATCCAAGATATAAAAGATAATTGCACTGATTTTTGTCTTCAGGCTTTTGTTTATAACTTGCTTTCTACTTTGTGCCAAAGAAGGATTAAAACTTGGACCCACTGAAACCCAGATTCAAAGGATTGAGATAGGACAAAAATGCTTTGAAATTATTTGGTTTCCTCACTTGATTTCTTGAAATATGATTGAAAAGTGGCAATGCAATTCTTAACCATCAGAATTTAGATTCATCCTTTTATCTGAATAGAGTCTCAGTGGGTAAAAATCACTGAAATTGTGGAATATCTGAAACAACTTCAATCTATCATCAGTGTGCTGAAAGGAATACAAAATACTGATTACTTGCCTATTTTTGGTTCAAAAGTTTTCACTTTGAAAATAAGTGGCTTTCCTAGTTGACTTCTTTCTCAGATATTACCCTTATAAAATTTCTTCTCTATTCAATAATTCTGAAGTGTTGGGTTCATTATTCATGATTTTTGAGAATGTTTTACTCTCTCTCTCCCTCTTTTTCAGTCTCTTTTCCCCAATTCTTCTCTCCCTTCCTCCCTTCCTTGCTTCCCTGTCCCCCCCACCTTTTCTGTCCATCGATAAGAAGGATAGATAGATAGATAGATAGATAGATAGATAGATAGATAATTTGGGAACCCTTATTTGCAAGTGCATGAATCTTAGATTTTATGCTAAACTCATTTTAGTTCACATTTATTCAAATAATGCAAAGGCTCCTCTTGACTCTAAATGGAGATTGACCCATGCCCAGATTGAAGAGGTGGTGAATTGGGCATCACCAGGAGACAATTTGTGTAGTAAGAGAGCAAGGAAAAAAGTACAGTTCATTTTTCACAGGGTAATTCGAGGTCAAGCAGGTAGGAGAAAACAATAGCGGCCTATCTCAGTTATTGTTCAACAATTCAGAGACATATCAACTTCTATATAAACTGACTGAGATCAGAGATGTAGGCAGAACAAGCAGGTGCTTTTTTCATCAGGTACTTTGTGAGAAATGGAAGTAAAAGCAGCAAGGGTCTAGTAGTAGGATGACCATATGTCCTATTTTGCCCTGCACAATCCCAGTTTATGCCTACTGCCCTGATATTCCAATTGTCTAGGATTCCCTCTCACCCCCAACTTGGGCAATAAATTATATGGTTACATTATCTAATATGCAGGTGACAAAGTATAACACAGAGTAGGGGAAGAGAGACAAACTTCCTGATGTGCGAAACACAGGAAGGCTAGTGCTTATCAAAAGAAAAAGGGGAAGCTTTAGCTTGCATGTATGTTAATAGAATAAAAATTAAAAAAAAAATCCACGGGACTGTACAACACTAACAGTGAACCTTAAAGTAAACCATGGACAATTAACAGAACAATTATAAAAATATGCTTTCATCAGTTATAACAAATATATCACACTAATGCAAGATAATAATACGGTGGTATAGGGAAACCCTGTATTTTCTGCATGATTTTTCTGTAAACTTTTATAATAAAAAGAAAGAAAAAGAAACCACCAGGAGGTACATTAAAAAAAAAGAATCCTAAGATATTTTGCAGGTTTGGATGCCTGAGAAGATATCCATGTCAGGTTCACTTATCAGTCTTGGCAGTGATGAGGCCAATCTTCAAGTGGCTTCTATTTGTAGTCACTATCAACAGAGTCATATAGAGCAAAACATGAGCCACATAAGACACCACTAAGGACCAAAACATGACTGGTGGGATGGTTAATTTTGTGTGTCAACTTGGCTAGGTTATGGTGTCTGTTCATTTGGTCAAACACTGGCCTAGATGTTGCTGTGTAGGTATTTTGTAGATGTGATTAGCATCTGCAATCACTTGGCCTTAGTAAAGGAGATTACCCTTGATAATATGGGTGGGCTTCATCCAATCAATTGTAGGTCTTAAGAGCAAAGAACTGAGGGTTCCAAGAAGAAGAAGAAATTCTGTCTCAAGACTACAGCATCAACTCCCCGTGGAACTTCCAGTTTGCTGAATTCCTCTATGGATTTCGGACTCAAAACTGAAACATAACTCTTACCAGAATTCCCAGCCTGCTGACCTGCCCTAAGGATCTTGAACTTGCCAGTGCCCAAATGTGGGATCCAGTTCCCTAAAATAAATCTCTCTTGACACACACACACACACACACACACACACACACACAGAGACAGACACAGACACACACAAATAAATATACATACATTCTGTTCGTTCTGTTTCTCTGGAGAACCCTGGCTGATACAACTGGTTAAGACTTTGAGGGGCCTGAGTAACTGGATAGCTTCAATAGGAAAGTAAGAGGAAGAAAGAGAGAAATGTTATCCATAATATTAGTGTACACCTTATTTGTGTACATGGCCTGATGAGACTTGAGAGTTCTGGATTATACTTACAGAGCTTACAAGTGAGTGCTCAGGAAGTTAATTAGTAAGCAATTTCTGATTCAAGGACTTAATGTTGAGCCTACTAAGAGGGATTGCCTATGGCTTAATAATTTTTTCTTTCATAACATTTATAGGTAATATTAAACAGGAATAAATAGCTTCTTATTTGGGCTTAAGTTTGGATAATTTCCCTTTCTCAAGTCAGAGATAATTGCCTAAATTATACAAATTATTGTCTGTAGTTTGGACCATCAGGTCATTAGGAATTTTGGAAGTAATTGATCCCAGCTGCTACTCAGTAAATTTATACTTGTAGACAGTACAAATACCTACACATGAATAGAGTTATTCTGTGATTAACTCACACTTTGGGAATGAAACTCCCTTATTACGATAGTGGTTTTCCTTAAGAAATATTCTTAAATTAAGTGTGCCAAGCTAGCGTGGATTCTTTATGTCACTGTTACAGGTGTGCAGGGCAAAAATAGCTTGCATACATCATTGTCTGAATATCTGGTGCACATATTGTTAAATATTTCTTAAAATCCTGCCATCACTTGAGATTTTCTTTTGTGTACCCTTAGACTTTCATTTCTAGATTTTTTTTCTTTTATCCAGTATCCTGTAATGCCCCACTCTTGTATTGACCTTCCTTATTCTCTCATGAAACTCTAATTTTAACTTGTTCAATTAATTGATTACACTTTTTTTAATGAGTTTCAATGTGCAGTTCCTACTGGTAAATTGCAGTTTAAGCCATTCATCTGCCATGATGAAATTAAAGACTTTGCCTTTGACAAAATAAATAACCCTTACATTTATGGTCAAATGATTTTTGAAAAGAGTGCCACAACAAATCAAAGAGGAATGTTGCTAGGATAACTGGATATCCACTTGTGATCTCAAAATGGATCATCGACCTAAATGTAAATGCTAAAATTATAAAACCCTTAGAAGAAAACATAGGAGTAAATCTTTATAATGCTGAGTTAAGAAATGGTTTCTTAGATATGGCATCAAAATTGCAAGCAACAAAATTTTAAAAAACAGATAAATTGGAATGAATTAAAATTGTTTTTTGCTTAAATTACACTAAGAAAGTGGAAGAACAATCCACACAACAGAAGAAAATATCTGTAAATCATACACCTGATAAGGTACTGGTTTGCAAATAGGATGACATTCATGAGACTCAATAATAATAAAACAAAACAAAACACATAAACCAATTTAAAAATTGGCAAAGGATATTGTGCCGGTTTGAATGTATTTTGTCCCCCAAACGCCATTATCTTTGATGTAGTCTTGTGGGACAAACTTTTGGTGCTGGTTAGATTTGCTTGGAATGTGCCCCACCCAGCTGTGGGTGGTGACTTTGGTGGGATACTCCCATGGAGGCGTGACCCCACCCATTCAGGGTGGGCCTTGATCAGTGGAGCCATATAAAACATGCTGACTCAAAGAGACTGAACTCAGTGCAGCTGTGAGTGACGTTTTGAAGAGGAGCAAGCTTGCTAGAGAGGAATGTCCTGGGAGAAAGCCATTTTGAAACCAGAACTTTGGAGCAGACGCCAGCCACATGCCTTCCCAGCTAACAGAGGTTTCCCAGACGCCATTTGCCATCCTCCAGTGAAGGTACCTGATTACTGATGTGTTACCTTGGACACTTTATGGCCTTAAGACTGTAACTGTATAGCCAAATAAACCCCCTTTTTATAAAAGCCAGTCTATCTCTGGTGTTTTGCATTCCGCAGCATTAGCAAACTAGAACAGATTTTGGTACCAGAGGAGTGGGGTGCTTTTGCTGCTGAGTCTGCAAATACCAAACATGTTGGAACGGCTTTTTAAGTGGATAAGGGGAAGATTCTGGAAGAATTGTGAGGAGCTTGATAGAAAAGGCCAAAACTGCTTTAAAGAGACTGTTTGTGGAAATATGGACTCTAAAGATACTTCTGATGAGGCCTTGAACAGAAATGCTAAATGTGTTGTTGTAAACTGGAAGAAAGGCGATCCTTGTTTTAAAGTGGCACAGAATTTGGCAAAATTGAGTCCTGGTGTCAGATGGAAGGAAGAATTTAAAAGTGGCAACCTGGAATACTTAGCTGAGGAGATCCCCAGACTACGTGTGGAAGATATACCCTGGCTTCTCCTTGCAGCTTATAGTAAAATGAGAGCAGAGAGAGATAAACTTAGAACTGAACTCTTGGGTTCCAAGAAACCAGAAGCTGATGGCTTGGAAAATTACAAGCTTCCAGGGTGTGGAATCCCAGAAGCTACAGCCCAACGTGAGGATGTAACCAAACATGGAACCCAGCCGCCATTTCAGTACAAGCCAAGATTGGAGATGGAATTATCCAGAAAGGATTTGTGGAAACTCCTATTGTCTGATGGCTTTGACCCCAGTATGCTTCATGCAAAACCAACAGAATTTTTGCGAGATCTTTACAGACAGAGCCGCTGCCAGTCGGGACTGGAGGAGAAAGACAAGGAACAAATTGAAGGAAAAGTTTCTTCAAAGACAGAGCCATGGAGGTTGAGGTCTGGAGTCAAGAGGCCTTGGGCTGGGAGAGTGGAGCAGCCCACATGCATGGAAAGGGTGAGTTTGCCCCAGAGGTCGAGGGTGGGCATTCCACCTCAATGCTCTGGAAGAGTTTTGCCACCCGAGGTCCCAAAGAGGGTGGAGCACATTCCCAGGGAATTGGGGAGAGCCTGGCTGCCACCACACTGTTCTGAAGGGGTTGAGCATGTGCCCCGGAGATGGAAGGGAATCCGGGAGCTGCCCCGAGGTTTGAGGAGGGTGGGGCCGAGAAGGTGGTCTCCCCAATGTCTGAATATGTTGGAGCACTCACCTAAGTGCTTGGAGAGGAAAGGGCTGCCGAAAAGGCCCTTAGGAAGGGTTAGGCTCCCGCTCTCTCAAGCCCCAAGGATGCAACGTTGTTCTGTAAATGACTCTCAGACTTTGAAATCTAATGGCGCTTGTCCTGCAGGTTTTAGGAACTGTTTTAGTCCTGTTAACACTGTTTTCCTTACTCTTTCTCCTTATGGCAATGGAAATGTTTATCCTATGGATGTCCCTCCTTTGTGTATTGGAAGCATATAACTTGTTCTAAGTCCACAGATCCAAGCTAAAGGAAAAGTATGCCTTGGGACTGACCACGCCTATATTTGATTTTGATGGGATTTTGTACTTAACGTTTGTTACTGAAATGGTTTAAGTTTTTGTGATATTGTGATGAAATGAATGTATTTTGTATTTGGAAAGATAATGTCATTTTGGGGTCCAGGGGGTGGAATGTGCCGGTTTGAATGTATTTTGTCCCCCAAACGCCATTATCTTTGATGTAGTCTTGTGGGACAAACTTTTGGTGCTGGTTAGATTTGCTTGGAATGTGCCCCACCCAGCTGTGGGTGGTGACTTTGGTGGGATACTCCCATGGAGGCGTGACCCCACCCATTCAGGGTGGGCCTTGATCAGTGGAGCCATATAAAACATGCTGACTCAAAGAGACTGAACTCAGTGCAGCTGTGAGTGACGTTTTGAAGAGGAGCAAGCTTGCTAGAGAGGAATGTCCTGGGAGAAAGCCATTTTGAAACCAGAACTTTGGAGCAGACGCCAGCCACATGCCTTCCCAGCTAACAGAGGTTTCCCGGACGCCATTTGCCATCCTCCAGTGAAGGTACCTGATTACTGATGTGTTACCTTGGACACTTTATGGCCTTAAGACTGTAACTGTATAGCCAAATAAACCCCCTTTTTATAAAAGCCAGTCTATCTCTGGTGTTTTGCATTCCGCAGCATTAGCAAACTAAAACAGATATGAACAGACATTTCTCCTAAGGAGAAATGCAAATGACCCATAAATGTATAAAAGATGCTCAACATCATCTGTCATTAGGGAAATGCAAATCAAATCCACAATGAGATGCCATTTCATACTACTAGGATAGCTATAATTAAAAAGACCAGACAATTAAAAGCATTGTCATGGATGTGGAGAAATTGGAACCCTCATACATTGCTGATGGGAATGTAAAATCGTGCAGCCATTGTGGAAAAAGTTTAGCTATTCCTCAAAAAGTTTAACCACAGAATTACCATGTGACCCAGCAATTCCATGCCTAGATATGTACCCCAAAGAACTGAAAGTGTGTGGTCTAACAAAAACTTGTTCATGAATGTTTCCAGCAGAATTATTCACTATGGCCCAAAGTGCAAACAACCCAAATGTCTTTGTTAGTGCTGCCATAACAAAGTACCACAAACTGGTTGGTTTTAAACAACATAAATTCATTATCTCACAATTCTGGGGGCTAGACATTCAAATCAAGGTGTCAACAGGGCCAAGCTTCCTCTGAAATCTGTAGGGTTTTGGCAGTGGCTTGCTAGCAACCCATGGCATAACTCAATCTCTGCCTCTGTCCTATGGCGGTTTTGCTCTCGTTCTCTCTGTGTCCAAATATCTTCTCCTTAGGCCCATCCTAATCCAGTTTGGCCTCATCTTGACTAATAAAATCTTCGAAGTTCTGATTTCCAAATAGCATCACATTGATGAGACCAGGGGTTAGAACTTGAATATATCTTTTTGGGGGACACAATTCAATTCATAAAACCAAATGTCCATCAACTGATGAATGAATAAAGAAGATGTGGTATAGCCATACCATGAACTATTATTCAGTCATATCCCGAAAAGGAATGAAGCACTGATACATGCTACAACATGAATAAACCTTGAAAACATTATGCTAAGTAAAAAATCCAACCACAAACGACCACATATTGTATTATTCCATTTATATCAAATGTCCAGAATAGGCAAATCCATAGAGACAGGGTTGATTACTGGTTACCTAAGACAAGAGGATTGGAAGGAAATGGAGAGTAACTGACAATGGGCATGTGATTTATTTGAGGAGGTGATTAAAATGTTATACGATTGACTGTGGTGATGGTTACCCTACCCTGTGCATGTACTAAAAACCACTGAATTGCACACTCTAAAGGGGTTAATTGTATGATATGAATATATCTCAATAAAGTTATTAAAGAAAAAAAGAAGAAACAATCACCCTGAATTATACAGAAAGCTGTCTAAATGTGGGGCCAGACTCTTCCCCTAGAGTATATGAAATAGTTGCCAAACTGACCTACTCACATTGGCACCATCCAAACTATCCTCCTTTTTCCAGTCTATATAAAAAAGGTCTTAGGAGTGGAGATACAGAGTAGCAACTGTTGTGAAGTTGCTAACTGTGGTAGTTTCAAAACACCTGCAAATTATTTGCTGCTCCTCCGACTGAGAGGTATTCTCTTGAATATGAAACGACCTTAGTGACTTGCTTATAACCGCTAGAATTCAGCAAAAGTGACAAGGCATAACTTTCATGGCTAGGTCAGAAAAAGCTTTGGAGCTTCAGCCTGGTTCTCCTGGGATACTTGCCTTTGGATCCCTGAGACACCATGTAAAAAATTCTGGCACCAAAATGATGTGAGGAAGCTCAGGCCACAGAAAGATTCCATATGGAGGGGCTCTGGCTTAGTCTCAGCTTAAGTCCCAAGTGAAAGAAGACAAGTGAATGAAGATGACTGGGGATCATTCCAGCCCCTGGCCACCATGTATTTTTAACTTATATAAAAGCTGTTCCCACTGTGCTATCTTCAAATTCCTAACCCAAAGAATCTGTGAGCACAATACAGTTGTTGTGTTATACCACTAGGTTTTGGGGTGGTTTGTTACATGGCAATAGTAAAGACCATATATGGTGAAAGGATATTCCCCAATACGTGAGGCCTTCTAAAGGGGAGAAGTTTAAAAAGAATCACTTGTAGAGGTTTTAAGGTATATGAAAAAAGAGGACACTGGCTTTCCATTCCCCATTTTGATGTCTGCTAATATAGCAAGCTCACTAATTTGCCTCTGTGTTTATCCAAGTAGAGTTGTAAAAAGGAGAGGCATCAGGCCATAGAGAGAAAGAAGGAATGGATCAGCCTGCACTCTCAGTTTTGCACGGCAAGTGACCACCATGTTGGGTAATTGGACTTGAGTCATCTTGCTGGTATCTTTCCCCAGATGGCCACCAGTTTGACAATCAAGGTGATTTTAGCAGTTCTTTGGAATACTATGGTGGCAGGAGCTGGGATTTGGGTTTGGAGGGAGTGCAGATGATGGACGAGTTGAGCTGGAAAGAGATCATTGAGATCATTTGAACTAACCAGATTACTGGCCCAAGGCATGGACTACTGCCAATTAATTAATGCAGGTTGTCTCTCCAGGATGAAAGGAACTGTGTATGTGTGAATAATTATAGTACATGATAGAAAGCTCAGAGACAAATGCCAGAAATCAGATAGTAAGAGTGAAGCTAAAAAGAAAAAGGGAAGGAAATTAACCAGAATAGAATATCAAGGCTCAGGACCAACTGGGGAAGGAAAAGCTGTGGTGAGTTTCCAGGAGAACTGGTCCAAGAGTACTAAAGATTCCAGAGCTTGCTATCCATACTTGTGTGGAGTCTAGTCATATAAAAAGACTTGAATTGGTGATGACAAATTCCAGTGCAGTTCTTAATATTAATCTAAGCTGAAGCAACAGAAATGGGAAGCCAAGGAATTGTGGATTTGGGAAGCTCCTCATGATGTGCCCCACAGAATGACAGCCTTTGAATATCTCCCACTTAGACATCAGTCAGCACCAGCCAAAGAAGCCATAACAAGCAATAAAAAGAGGGAAGGGGGTGGATTACCACCACTTTCAGCTACATAAGAAGGCCTTTGTCTCTTTTCATTTTCTTCCTCCTCATGCCAACTCTGGGCCTTTGAAGAGAGTAGGAGATAGGGGTAGGCGATATCTACAAGCCACATCTTGCCACCCTCATCCACTATTTGCAATCAAGGTCCCAGGCCAAACCCATACTGGGAAAAGAAGAGAAGAGAGACTCTACCTACAGTGCCATCATGTGCCAAAAATGTCATGAAGGGAAAGGAACAGGCTTTGATAATGTTGATCACAGGCAGTACTTATTCATATCCCCCTAAGTTCGAATTCTTCAATAAACAAGGTATATGAATACTATGGCTTTATGTCATTGAGCCTTGGGTAACTCATCCATAGTACTGGACAACTAATTATACTGGTGCTGTAGATAGGTCTGTTGCGATACTTAACAGCAAAGCCCCTAGAGAGGTGAAAGAGCAAAGCAGGGTCTTGGTATGAACCAGTAATATCGATGGATGTTCTCATTCTTCTATGGGAAGAAAGACCTCTGGCTAAGGCCTTCACCAGGAGGTTGTTGGGATTCTAGTAAACTGCTGAGTTGCAAGCTTGACAGAGACTTTCTAAGGTTTCCTGAATGGTCTTCCTTATATGCATATTTAAAAATATTTATTATTGAGGATGACCCTGTGAGGCACCTCCTTCCCTCCCCCATATATTCTGCATGTTTCCTAATCTTCCATAAGGGTCTTTGGTGCCATTTCTTTCACAGAGTATATTAGGCTAGCAGAGAAAGGCCCCCTTATCTCTCTACCCTCTTTACATATTCCTGAAATAGATCTAAGAGTACAATTGCTTACAAGAAGGCCCTGGTAACTTACAGGAAATGCCTGAGGACAAGCATCTTTGAACTGCTAACCTCCCCAGTAGTACCTCAGGGACTTATTATGGGGTATTGGTCATTATGTTTTTGTAATTGTGGATTTACTTGTAATAACGCATACACGGGAGAGAGGAGGGATGCTTAATATTAAAAAGTAAAACTTGTTGAAAAATTACTCCTTATTGCTAAGCTAGGGATGCCAGCAGTCTGTTCCCCTGATGCTGATGGTCACATGAGGCCAAAAATCTTTGCACGCTATCTAAGGGCCAGAACAGTCCCTGCCTTCTCTGAGAAGTCAAATATTCAAAGGAGACTGGTACCTGTAAATGAAAAAAGAGGAGCGGGGATAGAATTCAAAGCAAACTGGTTGAACTCTGTTGCTTTTAGGGAACTTCAGAGAATCCAGTCAGGAAACCTCTGTTATCTACATGCTTTGTTCAGAAGTTAGGCAGTGACTTCACTTCAAATTTTAACTCAAACTTGAAGTTTGTTCACTTGAAAATTCTTTTTCCTGACTTAGAATTCATCTTCTCATCTCTTATTGGTTATTTTAGGCAGTTCTACTTCTTATCTATGAAAACATCAAATTGTATTTTAACAAAGTTAAAGTTTACAGATATTCTTAACATATACTGTCTTTTTTTGATTTTCATAACGCCCTTGTAAAATAGGGAGGGTTAATTTTTAAAATCCTCATTTTCAGGTGAGGAAACTGAAGTCCAAACTTTTAAAACTTGTTTTAACGTCACAAAATTAAAGCCTAGTACTGACTAAATTCCCTACCTGTTAGGGAAGTCACAAACACCTGTTAAGCGGCCATTGCCCAGCCCTCACCTCCCCCCTACCTCCTTCTCTGAGGAAGTCACAAACACACTCTAAGCGGCCATCCTCCAGCCTTCCTCCACCCCCACTGCCTTTTCTATTGTGTGCCCTTCCACTACCTGGGGGAGGTGTTAAGTCTAATGAAAAAGCCCTGCCAGACCTTAAACCCCAAACCCGGAACAAGCAGCCCCAGATGCTTATCAGAACAGGAATCTGGGTGAAGTGGGGCAGGCAGATCTGCTATCTACTGACCCCCACCTGTTTACTTCCCTTTCGGTTTCTAGCTTTAATCTTGCGATTTGATTTCCTGCATTTGTGTCTGCTTTCGTGGACTTTATTCACAGTTCCATTGAAATAACTGGGTGATCGGTGTCACTCTGAATTTATACTTCAGATTCTACTCCAGTTATTCATATCAATTCTCTCAGTCCTTCAGCAAGCATCCTAAACTCTGATACTGCCACCTCCCTCTAAATTTTCAGGCAGATGACCTGGACTCCAAACATTGAGAGAAATATATACCCTTAAACGAGCTATACCTCAACTTCCTGTCCTTATACCTATATGTTTAGCTAAACCTTTTATCCTTTTCCTCTTGTTAGAATATATGATTTGTGCTGATTTTTAAACATGTCTTCAAATTCTCTAATATTCCGCCCACCAAATTTGGAGTCTAAGTCTACTCCAGTTGAATATAGACCAGCTTTAGTGACTCACTTCTAATGAATAAAATGCAGCTGAAGTGATGCTCTATAAACTCTAAGGGCACTCACTCTCTCTGTCTTTGTCTCTCTCTCGCTCTTTCTCTCCAGGTGCTTGCCCTTGGATCTCAGCTTTATGATATGGTGAAGCCTGGGCTACACGTAGAGGCCCAGCTGGTGCTGAGTGGAAGGCTGTTGTAATAAAACATAAAGCATGTGGCTTTGGAACCTGACAATGTACAGGGGTGGAAGAACCTTGAGGAGAGTTAGTAGAAGCCACAAGGGCCTCAAAGGTACCAGAAGAAAATGAAAATCATCTAAGAGAATCTCACCTTCAAACTAGGCCTCAAATAATTCCAACCTGTCAAGTTTCAAGGAATATGAGCTCATCTTAAAAAAAAAAAAAACCCACAAAACTCAAAATATGCAAAGAAAGAAATCACTGTGAGCATGAGCTAAAAGAAACAGCAAAAAATGAGACCAACTGATACAACAGATATTAGAATTACCAGCCAGATATTATAATAAGAACATTTTGCTAAGTTTGAAGAAATAAAAGAGGGACATTAAGAGACAGAAGGAAGACTCAATAAATATAACAAAACTTGTATTAAAAAGAATCACAATGTTCTGCTTCCAGTAATGGTAGATGAGTTAATTTGGGCCACACACCCATAAAGAAAAACAAAAACTTGGACATTTTTTTAAATCACTGGTTTCGAAGTATTAAAGAGCTAACCTGGAAGGCAAGAAATAAGAGAAACAAAGAAAAATGAGCTGGGGATTTGAGGATGTTTTTCCCATAGGGATATCTGCCAAACATAAAAAGCCAGTAACAAGGCTAAGAAGCTGGGCAATGTTTCTAAAAGATTCATAGGGCTGGGAAACAATAATTAAGGTTCAGAATCGCCATAAAACACTATAAGCTTCGTGTTGCTAACACAAAGGGCTACATGCCATAAGAAAGTGCTCAAGCCATCTGGTAGAAGCAAAAATAAATTCTCTCTGGAAGGAAAAAAATAAGTCAAAATAGGCTTAAAATGATCTCTATGGCTTTTCATGTACTATGTCCACTCATAGTGGACTCAATAAAAAACAATCAAGGATACAATAGAGACAAGATAAATATTATTAAAATAAGGAGACACAATGGAAAATAGAAACATCTAAATGGGAATGCAGATAATTAAATTAATAAACATATATTGTTCCAGGAAATAAAAATGAGATGAATAGTTTTGGCAGTGAAATGGAAATTATGAAAGGATCAAGATAAAATTGTTGAACTAAAAATCCATAATTGAAATTAAAAATGTAATGTGTGTGGTTAATAGCAGATTAGACACAGCTGAAGAGGTCAGAAGACAATATTCACCATGAAGCATGTAGATAAATGGAAAATACTGGCAACTGCATAAGGGACATGTGGAGTATAATGGAAAAGTTAAATGTACATGCAATTAGAGTCCTAGAAAAAAATGGTTACAATATGGGAAACAGGAACTATTTCAAGAGGAATATAGATTAGAATTTTTCAAAACTCATAAAAAAAAATCAAGCCACGGATGCTCTAGAAACTTCAGAGTAAATACCAAAATCCAAACCTCAAACATCATTATAATACTGCTGAAAGACAAACACAAAGAGAAAATTCTAGAACAGCAGGGAGAAAAAAATTACCTTACAAGAATAACAATAAGATTGACAGTTGACTTAGCAGAGAAAAAGTAAATTAAAGCCTGAATACAATTAAAAAGAGTGAATCTTGCAATTCTTCTCACAAAGAAAACTCTAAGCCCAAATATATTTGCTGTGAATTTTATCAGAGTTAATTAAAAATTAGTGTAAATAAGACTGAATTTTTCCAAAAATAGAAAAATTGCAAGTGAGCATAACATAGGTATCAAAATACTGTTACGGTGCCCGCGAGTTAAAGTACGAGACAGCCAAACAGAATTTAAAGAGCCTTTTATTAGCCAGCTAGCAGGCAGCTGCCGTCTCTCACTCCGCGCAGGGAGTTCAGCAAGCAGCCCCCACCTGTGTGCGCTGGTGCCTTATATAGACAGAAACCATATCCTAGAAACGCAAGCAAGCAAGCTATTCTAACAGAAGCAGAGTTGGCAGTTTAGCTCTTGATCACAAAAAACAATTACACAAAGAGTTTCACTTGGAACTGGAGCAGTTATTGATCATACAAAACAATTTCACAAAAATAATTTCACAAAGAGTTTTACTTGGGACTGGAGCAGCTATTGATTATTAAAGGGTTACAAAAAGTTTCACTTGGACCTGGAGCAGTTATTGTTAAAAGGGTTACGCTTGGCTGATGCGTGCAACCGCAGCTTTGCCTCCCCTAAAGGTAAAGTTTTGATTTCTTTAACTGGTACAGGCCCAGTCTCACTCCCGCCTCCTCATGGCCTAATGCTGTTTACACAACACTGTTGCTTTGCAGATGTTTTGGGATTAAGGGAAAGGGACCCCACTTCAAACACATCAGTAACGTTACAAAAAAGCAAAATTTCAGATCAATCACTCTCACAAACATTAATGCAAGCATCATAAACAAAATACGTATAAAACAAATAAAATATAAAGTGGTTGATTTATCACGAGAAACACCAGTCTGTCACAAAGGGTGGACTTAATGTTTTTTAAAAAATCTATGTAATTCACCCTATGAACTGAATGAAGAAAAAATAATATGGTCATCTCAATAATAAATGTTAAATTTGATTAATGATAAAGCCCTTATCAAAGTAGGAAGAAAAGAGAAACATTGTTAATATGGTAAAGAGTGTCTACAATAAATCTAGGTAAATAAAAATCCTTAATTGTGAACTGCTAAGATCTTTCTCTTTGAAATGGAGAACAAGACAGAGGTGTCTGTGCCAGTTTGAATGTATTGTGTCCCCCAAACGTCATTATCTTTGATGTAGTCTTGTGGGACAGACTTTTGGTGCTGATTAGATTTGCTTGGAATGTGCCCCACCCAGCTGTGGGTGGTGACTCTGGTGGGATACTCCCATGGAGGCATGGCCCTGCCCATTCAGGGTGGGCCTTGATCAGGGGAGCCATATAAACATGCTGACTCAAAGAGACTGAACGGAGTGCAGCTGTGAGTGACATTTTCAAGAGGAGCAAGCTTGCTAGAGACGAACGTCCTGGGAGAAAGCCATTTTGAAACCAGAACTTTGGAGCAGACGCCAGCCACGTGCCTTCCCAGCTAACAGAGGTTTTCCGGACGCCATTTGCCATCCTCCAGTGAAGGTACCCGATTACTGATGTGTTACCTTGGACACTTTATGGCCTTAAGACTGTAACTGTGTAGCCAAATAAACCCCCTTTTTATAAAAGCCAATCCATCTCTGGTGTTTTGCATTCCGCAGCATTAGCAAACTAGAACAGTGTCTTTCTCTACTTCTATTCAACATTGTATCAGTATTTTTAGCCAAAACAATAAGGCAGGAAATTGAAAAAAAAAGTCAAGATTTGAAAGTAAAGAAATAAAGTGGTTATTATTCACAGACAATATGAATGTGTTAGTAACACTTGTAAAACTTACAATAGAAAATTGATATTTCTATAATACTGAGTCTTCAAATTCTTAAACTGGCTATATTTTTCCATTTGCTTTGTCTCTTTAGATTTCTCTCAACAATGATTATCAATTATCTCTGAGGAGTTCTTTCATAATTTTTCTTAGATTATTCCTAACTATTTCATATTTTGATGCAATTATAATTGATTTGTTCAATTTTTGTTACTACCTATTTTCATTTTCTAATTGTTTCTATTTTGTAGAATTTTTACATTGACCTAGTATTCATCTATATTGATAAAGGTTCTTCTTCATTCTAAATAATTTTCTATAGTAACTCTTATAATGTCTTCTTCACTGTTCCCATCCTAATACAAGCTATTATAGTACATGACTGAATAATTGAAGCAGTTAACACGCTTCCCTGCCTCTAGCTTTGCCCCCTCCTCCCTACCCCCTGTCAGTGCTACCAGAGGTGCCCTCTAAAATGCAGATCTGATCTTATTACTCCCATAGTGAATTCCCATCACTCAGAGTAAGTACACACTCCTTACTTTGGCTAACAAATTTTGAATGATTTGACTCTACCTGGTGATTCTTTTCTCCCAATAGCCACTTATCCCTTCATCTCGATTCTCGCCTTTCTCATATCCTAGTCTCTCTGGATGAAATATTCCCGTTCCAAAACTTCTTGCCTGGGTTATGTTTTCTTCTTTTGTCCTGTCTCAAAGTGGATATCACTTCCTTCAGTAAGTCTTCCCTAACTCAACAAGATTATTTTTAGGGCCTATTGAAATGCATATGCATTATAAACCATACTTCCCATGCTATAAACTCTCACAATGCATTTTTTTTATTAAATTCAGTTTTATTGAAATACATTCGCACACCATACAATCATCCATGGTATACAATCCACTGTCCACAGTATGATAACATAGTTATGCGTTCATCACCACAATCTATCTCTGAACATTTTCCTTACATCAGAAAGAACCAAAACAAGAATAAAAAATAAAAGTGAAAAAATCACAATGCATTTTGCAGGGTCCTTCACAATATTGCGAGTTTTATGAACATAGTGATAATTTCTACTTCACCTAATGTTGAATCCTCAATATTTAAAATTGTGGCCAGTATGTCATTGTATGTATTAATATTTTTGAATGCATAAAATTAATAATTTTGGCAGAATACAGATGGTTTGATTTCATCCTTCTCAGAACGGTGATCTAGCATAAATTCCTTAACTTCTTTGGGCTCCAGTTTCCTGCTGTGTAAAATGAAATATTTATACTTTACATAGGTAATACACTTTCTTTAATATACATCACCAGTTAGATCTCCTTTTGTGTGACTCAGCAACTCCTCATTCTGCTGTCACTATAGCTGTGGGTATGAAAACCTCTGGACCTCACGCCAGGACTCAAAAATCCTCAAAAATAATGGTTAAAATGAAACACTATGATAACTCTCATCTTTGCATCGGTCTTTGAACAAAGTGTAAGCTTTCAACCTGGACCACAGAAACAACCTTATAATTGACTGTACTCGATGCCCAACAGCCCAGTGCCACTTTTACCTCCCAAACTCCTTCACCATGCCCCTTGGAAATACTACTTTATAATTGGTACACTGTCCTCTATTTTTGATTTCTTCTCTGATTTAAAAAAAAAAATTTCTATTAGAGAAGTTGTGGGTTTACAGAACAATCATGCATAAAATAGAGGATTCCCATATACCACCCTATTGTTAACATCTTACATTGGTATAGAATTTGTAACTCCTCTGATTTTATTCTCCACTATATTGCCAGTACCCTCCAAATGTCAGGCACATATTAGGTTCTCAATCAATTTATTTTTGTTTAAAGTCAAAAGAAGAGAAAGGAAGGGAGAGAAGGAGGGAGGGAGGGAGGAAAAAAGTAGTTTTTTTTTTTCTTAGATACGCAGAGTATTAAGGACTCACAGCTGAAGTAGATAGACATATTTAGCCTCAGGGAAATCACAGGCACCTGTTAAGTGGCCTTCCACTGCCCCCACCTCTTTTTCTGTTGTGTGCCCTTCCACAACCTGGGGGAGATGGTAAGTCTAATCAATAGGCCCTGCCAGACCTAAAACTGGGAAACATGCAAAGAGTAGCTCCAGATGCTTATCAGAACACGAATTCTCAGTGGCAGGGCCCCCTCCCACCTAAGTGGAGAAAAAACACACTCAAACTGTACAGATTGGTCTCTCTTCTCCATCACCAAGTGTGGTGTGTGTAGCTGTTCTCCATCGACCCCAACCTGGAGCAGTTTGGGGCCACCAGTTTGGGAGACTGGCCATGATGGGACTTCTTGCCCTGCTTTTTTGGACTCTTTGTGCTAAGTAAGTGACAATGAGATTAACTGCCCTTTCTGGACTCTATTCTCTGCAACAAAGGGATCATTTGCTGAAAGTTTCTGTTGTTCCCTGGATCTGTGTTCTCACATGGCACTATTGTAGCAACTCACTCCACAGTCTTCAGGTGAGCAACCGGGCACAGATTAGATCCAAAGCCCCGAATAGGACCGCTCATGAATGGACTGTGCCCCCAAAACTGGAAAATCTCAGAACTAGGAGCATGGACATATTGGCAGAGGAGATCTGGGAACCAGGAAGGTAAGTTCAGATAAGGCCAGTGGCCAAAACAAGTCAGAACTAGAAAAACTGCTACACATATCAATGTGAAAGAGTAAGAGAAGAGCTATTAGAATTACCAGCAATCAGGAATATTTTGATAGTCCCAGCTGTCTGCTCATCTATGATATTGTCATCATAGTAGGGTACTGGAGAGCAGGTCTTGGGAATTGCAACAGATTACTATTTTAGATAACTAGATTTTTCTATTAAATTGCTCTTTCATGCTTTTCATATTTTGTACCTTTTTCAGTTTCCTATTTCCATGTGTTCTTTTAAGAAATGAAAGGTGTCAAAGACTTTAAACAAGTATAGATACAGTTTGGAGCTTCCAGTATGGTTTGATTTCCTGACAGTAGGAGTTTTTGAGTATTTGCAAGGCCATGCGCTAGGCCTTTTGCACAAGGATATTTGTCTGTCATTTAATCTTCCCAACAACACTAAAAAATAGTCATTATCCCTATTTTGCAGATAAGAAGTCTCATAAAGCCTTGGAGTGTTATGGAAATAGGCTTCTGTATGTGTAGACCAAGTTCCCCGGTATTTCCACAAGGAAATATTAACCTTGAATCTAAGAATCTTTTCCCTTTATAACAAATCTCTCATATATTTGCTTTCTGGTGTTGAAACACTTTTACAAATAAAATATATTGTTCATTTTCCCTCCCCTTTACATAGAGGAATGAGGAGGTATTAATATGGTATAGGTACTGTATTGAAAAATGTATAGAAAATACCCTTTCTTAAGGATAGATTTCAGGAGAGTTAGAATAGCTTTTTCAAAACTCTTTACAGCAGTGGATTTTTTTTTTTTTTCTAAATGACATCTTACACAAAACTATATATAAACAGATAAAAGAGGAGCTGCCCTGGCAGAACTGAAGGTGAAGGAGCCTCTTGGACAGTAAACCCTTTTACATCCTAGCAGTGATATCCTGGGGCATCAGTGGGAAAACCCAGGGCCCTGAGGAACACAAGGGATAGAGCTTCTGCCTTCTGAGTGCCTAAGAGGCAAAGGAGGATAAAGCCCTAGAGGTGCTGCAATCAAAGGAGAAGTTAAATATAGTCTTCTCTTTTTGCTTTTTAAAATATGGCTGAACCTGATTTAAAAATTCATATTTCCATCATTCTTAGCCATTATTTTTTCCACACTGCTTCCAGGCATTTGTAGTTTGGACTCTTCTGTAGCTGTCTGAAAAGTAACTTAATCCCAGCTGGTGAATTCCAGCGATCTCTTAGGGTACTTCTAGACCAATGCATTTAGACTAATGAATTTAGTGTGGAACAGGGGGGTGGGGCTGTTCTCTTTGTATTATTTATAAAATTATGGCATTCAGAATCATATCCCTGCACAGGCATGCATACTATTTCCTGATACTCATTTTTTGCAACGTGTACTAATTTTTCACTTGTCATTCAACTCCACATATATTTCTGTATTTAGCTAACTTAGTTCATTTCCCTTTTATTCTTCCTTATTGTTGACATGGTTTCTTACTTAAATATCCAGAATTAGGGTAAAGAATGGTAGCTACCTTTTATCTCCTAATTATATATGTCTTTAACAATTATCAAACACTAATGGAAAATCTACTTTTTAAATAAACTTTTTATTTTGAAATAATTTCAAGCTTAAGAGGACAGTTGCAAAAATAATATAAAACCCATACAGAGAACTTCAACATTCCCCCCCACCCAGCTACACAGATCCACCAACTTATAACATGTTGCCACATTTGCTTTATCATTATCTCTGTCTCTCATCTATTTATCTCTCTATTTGTCTATCCATCTATTTTCTAGATATTTGACAGTAGCTTATATAAATCCTGCTCCTAGAACACTTAACACTTCCATGTACATTTCCTAAGAATAAGGATATTCACTTATGTAACCACTTTAAGTACAGTTATCAAATTGAAGATATTTAACATTGATATAAAGCTTACAGTCCATATTCCAAGATTTTCATATGTTCCAATAATGTTCCTTTCTGTATTCTTCCCTCCATTATTAGATCCAGTCCAGAATCAGGTACTGCATTTAGTTATTGTCTCTTCAGTCTTGTTCTTTTTTTCATTGTAGAAACATATGTACAACATGAACCACTCCCAAGAATACCACACAGTGGGATTAATCACATTGACAATGTTCTGCTACTTTCATCACCATTACCAGAACTTTCCCACCCCAAAGTGGAAACTTGCACCCGTTTTTGCATTAACTCCCCCTTCTCCACCCCCTCCCCAGTAACTTGTAGTCTGCTTTCTGTCTCTATGAATTTGTATATTCTAGTTATTTCATATAACTGGAATCATACAATATCTGTCCCTTTGTGTCAAGACATGTATCACTCTGCATTATGTCTTCAAGATTCATCCATATAGTAGCATGTATCACAACTTCATTCTTTTTAGGGCTGAATAATATTTCTTCATATGTATATACCACAGTTTGTTTATCCATTCACCTGCTGGTGGGCATTTGGGTTGCTTCTACCTTTTGACTATTGTGAATAATGTACTATGAACATTGGTGTAAAAATATCTGTCTGGGTGGCTGGGTTGTTCTAATTTTACTTTTTGAGGAACTGCCAAACTGTTTCCCACAGCGGTTGTACCATTTTACAGTCCCACTAACAGTGTACCATGTTTTCTATTTCTCTGCATACTTGCCAGCAATTTTTTTTTCTTTTTGTTTTTTGTTTTTTTTTTAATAATAGCCATTTTAGTGGATGTGAGGTGGTATCTCACTGTGGTTTTGATTTGCATTTCCATAATTGCTAATGATGTTGAGCATCATTTCATATACTTATTGGCCTTTTGTGTATCTTCTTTGGAGAAATGTCTATATAAGTCCTTTACCCGTTTTATTTAATAGGGTTGTTTGTCTTTGTTATTGAGTTGTAGGAGTTATTTATATATTCTGTATATTAAACCCTTATCAGATATATGGTTTCCAAACTTTTTCTCCCATTCTGTTTGTTGTCTTTTCACTTTTTTGGTGATGTGTTTTGATGGATAAGTTTTAAATTTTATGAAGTCAAATTTATCTATTTTTTTCTTTTGTTGCTCATGCTTTTAGCATAAAGTTTAAGAATCCATTGCCTAATACAAGGTCGTGAAGCTATTTCACTGTGTTTTTTCCTAAGAGTTTTATAATTTTAGCTCTCATATTTAGGTCATTGGTCCATTTTGAGTTAATTTTTGTTACAGTGTGAGGTAAGAGTCCACTTTCCTTTGCATATGGATGTCCAGTTTTTCCAGCACCATTTGTTAAAGAGACTGTTCCTTCCTCATTGGGTGGATTTGACACCTTTGCCAAAAATCAATTGACCATAGTTGTGAGGGTTTATTTCTGCACTCTCAATTCTATTCCATTGGTCTATATGTCTCTCCTTGTGCCAGTACCACACTGTGTTGATTACTGTAGCTTTGTAATAAGTTTTGAAATTGGGAAGTGTGAGTCCTCCAACTTTGTTCTTCCTCTTCAAAACTTTTTGGCTATGGGGTGGAGGGCAGTCCCTTGCCCTTCCATATGAATTTGATGATTAACTTTTCCATTTTTGTGAAGAAGGCTGTTGGAAGTTTGATTAGGATTGTGTTAAATCTGTTAATCACATTGGGTAGTATTGACATCATAGCAATCTTTCCATTTATACAGATTTTCTTTAATTTCTTTCAGTAATGATTTTTAGTTTTCTGACTACAAGACTTTTACACCTTTGGTTAAATTTATTCCTAGATATTTTATTCTTTTAGTTGTTATGCAAATTTACTTTTAATATTAAGTCCTCAGTATAGCTAGTAATGTTAGGCCCTATGTTAAATGTTTCATATTTCTTAGTATTCAATTCATACAATGATGCTGTATGATACGATATTGCTCTTTCCATTTTACAGATGAGATAATTTTAAATAGAGAATTTAAGTGGTTTGCTCAAGTTCATGTAATAAGTAAGCAAAGAAGCCTGGATTTGAGCCCAAACTGTCTATCTTCATAGCAAGTACTCTTAACCACGCTGCCATATAGTAAACCTAATCTGAATTTATTAACCCATATTTAAAGTTTATGTCTATGTGCAGTGACCTATTATTACCACAATCAAATCCAATAACTTCAATCCTCTCCAAAATTTATTGTTTATATATGATTGGCTGCAGAAAATAATAATAGAAACAATGGTGCCTTTGTTTAGAATTTTAGTGCCCTAATTTGGTATTTAAATACCAAATTAATGACGTAATTTGGTATTTAAATAGACAAGGAATATTAATTCTGGTTTTGGCTTCTTGAGATATTAAAAAAAGCTTTTTCCGCCATTATCATGTGGAACAAATGGATCTCTTTTTCAATAGATTAATAATGAAATTGCATAATTTGTCTCAGTTAATGAAAGCGCTTGGAAAATACAGTGCTATGTAATGATGCTCTCCAAAATTAAAGCAAAAAGAACTATGGATTACTAGAATGCCCCTAAAACTTGATTTTAATTTGGAGAAGGCTCTAATATTTATACCACTTTTAATGAGATTTAGTTTCTTAACCATTGAGACAGTACCCATTTGTCTAGTGATAAATAAGGACATATACACTGATTATTTTTACAATTATGAGATTTCAAATAATTGGAAATTGACATTTCCAAACAATATCTAAGAATTTTTCCATTCATAATTAACAAAAATCTCACCAAATATAACCCTATCGTATATATTTATTCCACAAAACATATTAAACATCTAGAACAATTGCATATAAAATGAAATAAACTCAGCATTTAATTTATTGTTAGTTTTTTTTAACTAGATAATTCCATAATGGTATCTAAACCATTTTTTTTCTAATTCAATTTAGGGAACCTTTATCAAGTAACTACAATGCTCTAAAGATTCTTAAAAGCATATATACTCCCATAACTACACATATGGAAAATATTTAAAAAAAAATATACACTGTGGAAGGGGGGAGATTCCCATAAGTACACGTATGGGACAAAAATATTTAAAAAAAAAATCACATATACGTAAATGCAGTCTTGGTCCCTTGAGTTGTTTCCAATAGGATATAACTGAACTTAGAATATATACGGTCTACTTCCTAATATTCAGTCCATTCCCAAATCACTAAGGCTTCATTCATTCATGCAGTAACTCATTCAACAAATGCATTTTAAGTACTTGCTATGCATTGGGTATTGTGCTAATCACTAATACATTATGTGAGGATTTGAACTTATATAATACATGCTCTCACACATCTAGTGAAGAAGATAGAACATTAAACCAGCACAAAATAAAGTGTAATGAGTCCTGTTATAAGGAAAACACAAAGTGGTAACATAGTACATTTCAGGAGCATGAGGAGCTTACGGAAATACTGAACCCTTAGGTCACATTTATTGGCTTTTCTTTTTTTCTCCCGTAGCAGATATGTTGATGCTATGCCCATATTCCCCTGTTACTCATAATTCTAGTAAAAGCCTACAGCATCCTACTGGAAGCACCCCTCAGCTTATATGTGGGATGGGCCAGAATTCCTGATGAGGTATTAGCCCTAAAGAAGCCCTCAACCAACGACAGATGGGATTTAGAGGTAAATAGCCAAGCTTCCTTAGCCCTTAGATAGGGTAACTCTGAAGTACATTTTGCATAGTATCCCAGAATTCCCCAGGGGGATTGCGCCTTGGTTTCGCAAGAGTAACCTGATCAATAACACAACCTTGGTTGGCTTCTTTTCCTCTCCTGTCTCATGTCTTCTCTCACCAACGGGTGTTTCCTGGATCACCTTCCAAATAAACTACTTGCATTCAAATTTCTGTATCAGAGTTTGCTTTAGGAGGAACACAATCTGATATATTCCAAAACCATATAGAATCTTCCTTAAACTGTTGATTCTTTAGCGCTAGTCAATTCATAATATATATTTTACTGAATTCCTTTAGATGAGAGAAATAAAGTCTGTCAAATCTTACCACCATAGTCACAACTAAAATATACTTCTTCTGACTCTCAGGCTCCTGATATTTCTACGAAATCATATTCCCTCCCCAGTCAGGGGGTTGATCTCAGGGGAACAAATACCATGTCATGTAAAAGCCTGTCTATATATCTAATAAATAGTTTATCAGATAAATGAAATTGAAACATTAAGCTTGATTACAGAAGGGCAAGGATCTTGCCATTATTCCTTGATAAGGCACATTTTCAACCCAGACATGTAAATAAACTGATGTCTGGATTCTTACGTAGAACTTTGCCATACAAAGTAAAAAAGTAAAGATGCCAAACTTCAAGACCCCATTCTTTCTATCAAAAGCATGCATAAAAGAATGATAAATGAGTGTGTTGCTAGGAAAAACCTAGATTATTATTTAGAATAGCACATGATGCTGTACTAGCCGCAACCACAATCATACGCCTAACTTTCTCGTATTGATATTTGGCATGCAGAGACATCCAGAAATTATCACAATAAAAAAGGAATACAGTGCACTTTACACTGCCATGTACCTTGCATCAGCAATGAAAGCAGATTTGAGGTATTTTCTTCAGGGACAGAAAATTCAGTTTTCCATGCATCCTTTCTGTCTTGAAATGGGTCTTTTATTGTTTGGAGGAATTGCAGATAACTGTGTCTTAAATAATTTGAAGTTCAACTGGAAAGTGAGGTTTTTCAGTTTAGTATGGAAGATGTTTTTTTTAATATTCCTTTTCTGAAAATATTTTGTGAATATTGATTCTGTGCAGTGATGCTTGGTTCTAAAATATTTGGATAAAGTTCATAGGACTTTGTTCTAGCACTCGAGTGTTTTGGGTTGGTAGGAAACATATTAAATATACAAGACGTGCATCAAGTAATTGATAAAGTAATCATTTCTTTACATATTGAAATATATATTTACATTTTGTTTTGTTCCAAAAAGAGGTGCTTGACAAAAATACCTGTTCTCAAAGTTTAAAATATTTATTTCAGATAACAGGACAAAGGCAAAAGAACTCTAGAAAAAGAAAAGAGTCAAGAGTAAAATTAACCAACTGAGAAATATACAAATACAGGCAAGTATAGATTTTATGGAGGATGCTGAATTTGTTGCTAAGAAGCTTTGGATGGATAATTACATTCAGCCCTGCAGTGCAACTCTCCATCCTTCTGTACCTTGAACCTCTTGGCATCTGACCTGTATGAACTATATCAACAGGCTTCCTTGCCCTCTGATTTCCAGTTGAATTCCACAATAGGAATTCCCAGCAGGAGACTGGAGCAAGGCAAGAAGAGGACAGAGTTTCTATTCCTTTTGTTCTTGCCTGTGTGGTCACCTCAGCCTGGGTCTCCCTCAAATGAAAGTCACTGTGCCTTTGAAGGAAGTCTTCTGTACACAATAGGTTCTGGGTTCTGGTCACCATTTCTTTCTGGTAACTTCAGGCCAAGGATTGGTAAAAACTTTGCTGTTACCAGTCCCAGATTCCTGCAGTATCCCTAATGGTTTCCCTACAAACTGCCCACACCTTTGCAAATAGTCCCTTCATTAGACCCTCTTTGAATTTTCATCTTGTGAATATGACATTTATTTTCCATTGAGGCTGCAATTGATATAATTGCTTCTAAAATGAAGAAATAATCTAGATAAAATTTAAGGAGTGAAATGTTTATCAGATTGAAAACAATAGCAATCAACACATTTTAAAAAAATGTATAACTATTCCTCAAGACAAGTTTTTAGCAAATGTATTGTCATGGGTCCACATAGAGTGAGCATTGTATATTTAATGTATAGCATCTTCAACAGCAAAATAGCAATTCAAGAGTAGGTTAAAAGGTAAATGGTTATTCTTATAGCACCCTTCATGTAACCAATAAACATTTTGAATATCCGCAACTCAAGTGATATAATCAGAAAACAACTTTGCCTTCTACTGTCCCTGAAGTGTATTTGATAGGACTGGATTTCTCCCACCTCTGGATGAAAATTAGGACAAATATCATAATGTTTCTGGCCATTCTCTCACCAGGAAATAAGAAATTTATTCCAATGTAAGAATATTTAGAAGTTTCCAAACTCAGTCCTGCAATGAGAATGCAGGGCCCTTCTCTTTCCCGAGCTTTTGCTTCTCACTGTCCTTCTCCATCCTTCTTATTATAATTTGTGTCCCCTTCCAAGTGGAGCAGATGGAAGCATATAGAGCAGAGGAAGGGAGAAGAGGTAAAGAGAGCAGGAAAATTCTTATATGATTGATACTGTGGTGGAGTTTCAGTGCTCTGAAGTTGAAAATTGTTTAAAGTTGGCCTTTTGTTTCAGAAGGGCTTTTATAAGTTCTTCTGATACCTTCCTTGAGCCCCAGGGCTTCCCCACTTAAATTTCCCCTGTCAAAAGAGAATGGCTCTCTAGTCCAGATGGAAATGACCATTTTATATCCTTGGCATATGGTGGTAATTTCCAGCTTATTAATTGGTGGGGTCTATTTGCTGCTCCTAAGAGGCCCTTTATACTGGACATAAGATAAATCCACAACTGTTCTGCGGCATAGCCCCAAAAAGAACACTCACAGATTCAAAGCTCTTAGAGGCACTTTGAGGAGGGCAATTCTATCCCCACACACAGTCCTCAATTCTGGCATCAAAGACTGCTTCAGGCTTCCTCTCCTTTTTTATGTTTCTATGACGTGAGACAGGCCCCCAGACATTGTCCCCCCTCCAGTCTAAAACAAAATAAAAAAACAAACAAACAAAGTAACCTGCAGGTGACACATGCTCAGTCATGGAAGTGGACTCTTTAAAGCTCCTTTCTTTTGAATTGAAATGGAGGAGAAAGCCCCAAGACCCTCCTTTTGACAACACATTATTTTCTGGAAGCATGCAAACGGTTCTCTTTAGACAAGCATTTCCTTATAACATCCTCCCAGATAATGTGGGGATAGTCTTCAAAAAGCAATTTAGTCTTATCTGTAACGTAAAATAAAAATACTTTGCAAGTAATACTCTATGTTACTTGTGTGATATTGATAGAGAGAGAAACATTTTGATGGCCCTCACTAACTACTTTTAGGGACTGACCAAACCAAGGCACTGAATGTCCAGACTCTAATAAGAGCAAAAGGTGATTTTCGATGTATTTAGTACTTAAAGAAAAAAGCAAACCTGGACTCTACTTCCTCTTCCATACTCTTAGTTTCAGAGCAGGTTATTCTCATGGCTTGGGCAGACTCCTCCACAGTGGTTCCTCGTCAATCTTTGTTTTCCTCAAGTCTCTGCCAGAAGCTTTTTGTCTTTCAAAATGTCAAAATATGAGCATTAGGTCTTAGGGGTCATTACCTAAATAGATGGGATTTAATATACCAACCACTGCATCCTTGGCAATGACTCAGCCTCAATATTGTCCTTAAGACTTGAACTCCTTAAGAACCCAGAATGCTAGCTTTAATTCCTTATGCACCCTATCTGTGTGCCCTTGGTTGAGTTATTTAACCCCTCTTGTGCCTCAGTTTGCTTATCCATAAAGTGGGTATGAGGAATTCCCACTATCACAGAGTTGTTGAGAGAGTTAATATATAGAAAACATTTAAAATAGTCCCTAGCACATAGTAAGTGCTATGCAAATGTTACATAGGGTTATGTTTGTCATAATTTGTCATAACTGTTTTCTGTTATTGGGAGTTGGTACCTGATTCTTACTAATGTCTTGTTCAAGTTCATCACATTAAGAGTTTAGGTTCATTCTTAATAGGTTTATTTACTCATAATGGTCGGTTGATTAGAAGTAAGGGTGTATTTCTAATTTGCTCAATTGTATTACTTTCTTAGCAAATCTCATTTACAAAACACTAAAACAAAAATATTTTGCAATTATGATGCACAAAACGATTTCCAATCCATTTACTGAGAATAATACTTTTATTTTGTTATAAAATCTATTGGTCTGTTACATTTTGGAATTAAGTATAAAATTTTAACAACCTAACAATGAATAGGTTCCTTCTAGCTCCCAAAACTAAATGCAAAATCCTGAACATGGTGAAATCGTAAATGGTTCATGGTAGATTTCACAACTGCAGCATGGAAATCAAGAATAACCAAAGCTTATATAATAGAGGGCAGTGTGAAGGAAAATACAAAGCTTGGAATAGTTAAAACTTGGGTTGGGAACAAGCTCTCGCTCTCTCGCTCTCTCTCTCTCTCTCTCTCTCTCTCTCACACACACACACACACACACACCCACACACACAAATGCACACAGTACTTGTTAGACTGAGCATGTTAAATATCTAACTTTAAATACGTAAGTATCTAAACTCAATTCAGTGTTACTCTCTCCTGACCTGGGAGGAGATAAACTCAAATCTGTTCTTTAGGAAATTCCCCAATGGAATAATCTAGGCATTTGATGTTGACTTCATGTTGTTTAACCTATCCCACTTTCTACTCACAGAATGCAAGAAAAAGGGAAAAGCAGCAGAAGGTACAAACATTTTCCTACTGTTTCTGAAATATTTCTCTATTAGTTGTTAGAGAGGACACAATGAGAAAGAGAAACACCTAAACTCTTTCTGTCCTTGTAGTATATGGGTCTATTAAACCCAGGCTTCAGTGAGGATATTTTACATAGAGTTTGGAAAGAAAATTCAAGATATGTATGGGCCTATAATATGAGTGCAATAGAGAAGTGACTTTTAAATAATATTATAGATTACATCCAAACAGTATGATAGCCATAAAGTTAATAAGGGAAAACTAGGTAATAAGAACTGGAGTTTTTCTTTAGTGTTCATAATAAATAACAATTGTTGTGCATGAGCTTTACCAGACCATTTACTTAATTCAATCTTAAAGAATGATGTCTTTTTTTCTATTTACAAAAAGAACATATATATATGCATGTGTGTGTCTGTATGTAATATATGTGGAAAATAGTCACCGGACCCCCAACAAAATGTGTCTTGCCCACACATAAATACCATTAACGTGTGGGGGTATACTCTTCTATCCATAGTAATATGAATACACACACACAGATTTTAATCTAAGTGGGATTTTTTCTGCAACCTTCCTTTGTTTCCTCCCTCAGTAGTGTAATCATTTTCCCATGTCATTAAGCATCCTTCTCTAGTTTTAATTTTAATGGTCCTACAGTATTACATCAGTTTGCAAGTTATTTTTTGATTACTAATATTTTCCAACTTTTATATTTTTAAATATCATGGCCATGAACTTCTCTCTGTATAAATCTTTGCATGCAAGTATGAAAATATTCTCAGAGAATATTATTAATAGTCGAGGAGTCTATTTTAAAGTTTAAAATTTTGAGTTTATTTCTTTTTGAAAAATTTGTACCAATTTTATCTCTCATCAGTTGCATGTAAAAGGGCCTATTTACCAATAAACTGGAACCCTGGGATTGATAATACATGTTTCAATCTCACCAGTTTTGTAATTGACATATTGTATTTCATTCTGAATTCAATATGCATTCATTGACCTAAGTATCTTTTCCACTGTTTTTATATGATTATTGGTCATTTAGTAATTGCGAATCGTCCATGAAATTTGTTCACTTTTCTATTGGCATGCTCAATTGATTGGGCTATTTAATCTGTTATACTATATATGGAAGCATTAGGGATATCTCATTCGAGAGAGGGTATGGGATTTACAAAGTTTGGTGTATTTTTCCTGGACTAAAATTTCTTGACTTTTTCATATTGTAGAGCAGCTCTATGTGTAAGTTATATTCTTCTCATCTAAACTTACAGAAATTATTAAGAAAAATATTTATATAAAACATGTATGTAGGTGTATATAATATACAGGAATCTTAAGTAGTGAATGGAAGCTAAAGTCTTGAGGCCCAAGCTATTTAGGACCAGGAAAGAGGCAGTGAGGAGAAGTATTAAACTACTCTCAGTTATTAGGGATCCAAAGGACAGAGTAATGACATGGAATGAAGCCAGTTCCTTCACTTGAATCCAGGGCTGATACTGTGAAACCCGAAAACTAGTTGCTTGCTTCTGGCAAGGGAGAAAAAACAAGTTATAAGATAAGAAAATTGAAAAATTTAACTATCTCAAAATTCAATCTTCTGCAAACATATATATATATATATATATATATATATATATATATATATATAATGCTATAAAAATTAAAAAGACAATGGATAGCCTGGAGAAAATTATTTGAACGTATATAACAAACACAGAAGCAGAACTCAGAATATATAAACAAACTGCTGCTGCTGCAAACAAGATATAGGCAAACAACTCAATAGCAAATTGGGCACAAGATAGGAACGGGCATTTCATTGAAGGTCATACCCAATGCATAGATATATATGGAAACAGGTTCCACCATGCAAATCATTAGGGATTGGAGAAGTAAATGCTTTCTTTGCTCACATTGCTGTTTCTAAACTATCCTCGTCCTCCTTCAAAACCCTGGATCTTCTGAAATTCATGCCATGAGTCTTCATTAATAGATATTCCCCATAATACTTTCATCCACCAACCAGCTTGGTCACTTCTCATTTACCATCGTGTCCAGCACCTAACTTATTCGTTCTTCCTACTACTTCTCTTGTCCTCACGCATGGATAATTCAACATCCATAAGGACAATCTCTCCCATACTTGTCTTCTGGGTTTCTGAACATCCCGCTGCAGTGATCATTTCCTCCATTAACCTAAACCACTGAATACTGACTTTCACACTCTTACTAAAAATTGCACCCTTCTAAAATCTCTGCTGCAATCATTCCATGCTCTGACCAAGATTTCCTCTCCTTCTGGCTTAACTAATCTAGAACTTCATCTCCTGGAAAATTTCGACCACACTGAGGCTTTCAATTAACCATTCTGTCATTTTTGTTATTATATTGTAACCCTTTTGTTACTCACTTCCTTCATCATACAACTTGGATTTTGCATTCCATAATAGTAGTCACTCACTTCAATTCCATTGCCCTTCTTTCCTTTCATTGTACATGACTGGTCAAGTTCCCATCCTGGCTGTAAGTAGATGCCTTTCTACTCACTGGTTTTTCCCTAGGCAGATAAATGCTGGTTGGAGAATAGTGCGCATTATTGCTGACATATTTCTTTTTAAATCAATAAGTGTTGATGTTTAAAAGGTGCTCTTTGCTAGTCAGAACATCTGCAGACTTCTTGGTATAGTTGTTTCCACCCTTCCAGAGATTATTTCACAGAGTCCTCTCCCTTAAACCCCATCTATGTCTTACCCTTAAAACTTCATTGGGAAAAAAAAAAAAAAAAAAGCTTGAAAAATCAGCCAGGAATTGCCTCATGTTTTATCAACAATTCTACCAAATTATCTGCATCTATACATGTATGTGCTGTCTTATCTCGGTTATATAAATAAAGTAAATTTCAGCCATCAAAGCCCTACCCCTGGATCCTGCCCTGTCTCAGCATCAAGGACTTAAGTTCTGCAGTTAACACAATCCCTTTTCTCTCTTGTATCATCAATTTATCTCATTCTACTGGATCATTCCCATTAGCATACAAATGTATTCTTCTCAAAGAAACATTTCCTGAATTAGTGAAAATTTTGGAACAACTTTAGTTTTAAAACTGAGAAAATAAAATAAATTTATGAACTACAGAACACTTGGAAGATAATAAAAAGGATGAAACAGTTCTTTGAATGCTAATATGGAATGTCCCTAAGAAAGAAATATTGTCAAATATATATATATATGACATCTATATATTTATATATACATAAATGCATACATATGTGCTCATGCTTGCATACACATTTGAAGAGGTGTTTGTGTTTATGAAAATACACAGAAACATTCTGAGAGATTCACACTAAATACACCACATTTTTGAAGTCAGATTTATAATTTTTCATTTTTTTATACCACTGTATTCTTTGCAGATGTGGTTTTTTAAACTGTCAGTAAAGAAAGTAGCAAATTGGAATTGAAAGGATACTTTAGTTACATATTCAAATTATTATTTTTGCAATAATAATCTAGGCTTCAGAGGAAGCCAAAGGGAAATGAACATTAAGTACCTAGTCTACTTAGCTGGATTGTATATTTTCACATATAGGATCTTCTTGATTCGCTTATTCATTTATGTGTGGCAAGTAATGCAGTAGTGGAATTAAAACTTCACTTCACCTATTTAGTTGGTGGGAGGTGATGGTGATTCTCTGTGTTTAAGAAGTTCTTTGCTTTCAAGACTTTTGTCCCTTTTACTTGACTTATGGTTAATTCGTGTCGAGGAATAAACAACGAGTTTCCTCCTAATTGTTTTATCAGAGGAGCTAAACAAGTAGAGTGAGTGACACTGTAAGAACTCAATACATATTTGTTGAATTAATGAATAGATGAATCTTGTTCAGTTCCCTTTCTGCTAATATAAAAAAATAAACCCAAAATGAGTAGTGAGGTCCCTGATTATAATTTCCCATGTTTATGTTTATTTCCATGAAACAAAGGTTGCATGTAGTTCTGCCAACCTCAATTTAATATTTTCATTCTTTCAAAAATATTCTTTTACAAAAATAATAGGTTCTTGGTATAATCATGGCTTTATCTGTATGGTCGTCTGCTCTGTGATTAGGCAATTCTCATTATTATTCTATTAATTAGTATAGTAGTTTTCAACCTTGGCTGCACATTAGAATCACTTGAGGCCCTTAAAAAAATCCCATGGCCAGGAAGTTGAACCCTAAATCAATTACCTCAGGATCTCTGGGGGTTGGACCCAGGCATCAGTCCTTTTTAAAGCTCCCCAGGTGATTCCAATGTGCAGCCAAGTTTGAGAATTACTAATTTAGTGGACGTCATATGAAAGCCCTCATGACAGGAGATGGGAATTCTCTCATCAAAACTCCTGTAATTCTAAACATTGTTTGGCATGCAAAGCAAGCAGAAACTTCAGTGACTTTTTTTTGTTTAAAAAAAGAAAGCTATCATTTTAAATGTGGATCAAAAATTAAACAGAAGACCCTCCTGTTAAAACATAATCCAGGATCTTCATTTAGGCACATTTATGGTGGTGGTAAAATGTATTTACTCAGGAAAGGTTGGCATCTTACAGCAGCTTCATCCCAGGGATTTGCCTGGGGCAACAGTACAGTTAATGAAGATAGGAAGTGTTACATCACAAGCCCAGTGATTTGTATTTTGATTGGATTGGCGGATTATGAGAGTTACATTTTAAGTCTGATCCTCACAGGCTGTCTATAATCAATTACAGCTGAAAATTATCATTGCTGCTTATTAAATCTGAACCTGTGAATGCAAATACATGTATGTGAATACAGATTAGAACTCAAAGATAAATGGAAACTAATGTTTCCTGTATATTTGATTTCTCCTTCCAGCAGAAAGAGTAACTCAACTGCATGTTTAATTTTCCTTCATTAATTGTACATTATACTTTTAATGTTCCTTTAATATCTAGGACTGAGGAAGTTGTATGTTATTATCCTACACAGGCATAATATTCTTAGGAGATTTTGCACGATTTCCTGGGGCATCAGAATAAATTGTTTAGAGCAATGTTTTTTCAGGTAGTTTCCAATTCATAATGTTCTAGGGGTCACTCATAAAATTATATTCATAGCTTAAATTGTATACTTAATTTGTTAAGTGTATCTATTCTATTCAACAAATTTTTTTTCATAAACCATATTTCAATATTATGGTCATACTGTACAGAATATAAAAAAAGAAATGTACCACTGGTATTGCTCTAAAGACAATTTTTTTTAAGGTATGTATTTTTTAGGTATGTAAGTTTTTTTTACATTCAGTTTAAAATTGAATTTTAAATTCAATTTTATTGAGATATATTCCTATACCATAAAATCATCCAAAGTATTCAATCAGTTGTTCACAGTACCATCATATAGTTGTGCATTCATCGCCCCAATCTATTTTTTGAACATTTTCCTTGTACCAGAAAAAGTGAAAATAAGAATAAAAAAAAAAGTAAAAAAGAACACCCAAATCATCCCCCCCTCCCACCCTATTTTTCATTTAGTTTTTTGTCTCCATTTTTCTACTCATTCATCTATACACTGGATAAAGGGAGTGTGATCCACAGGGTTTTCACAATCACACTGTCACCCCTTGTAAGCTACATTGCTATACAATCATCTTCAAGAGTCAAGGTTACTGCATTGCAGTTTGATAGTTTCAGGTATTTACTTCTAGCTATTCCAATGCATTAAAACCTAAAAAGGGTTATCTATATGGTGCATAAGAATGCCCACCAGAGTGACCTCTCCACTCCATTTGGAATCTCTCAGCCACTGAAACTTTATTTCATTTCATTTTGCATCCCCCTTTTGATCAAGATGTTTAAAGACAATATTTTGAGTCAACATAGGATAGACATGAGGTCATAAATATATAAAAATGAAATATATTTATGCATATAAAATGGACATCAAGTAAAAGTCAAGTTCAGTCATTTTATGTGCTATGTCTTAAGCTTGGCTTTGGGCTTACTTACATAAACAAGATAAAATGATCAATGTGTTTGCAGACCTTACAGAGTCTTGTGTGTGTGTGTGTGTGTGTGTGTGTGTAAGCATATGTGCACATGTGTGTGTATTTTATAAGTAGTTTCGTTGAAATTTGATCATAGCGAAAGTGCATGCAGTATAAGAATATTTTCCAGGAGGAACTAACCTATGCTAGAGCCTTGGAAAACTGAGACCCAAAGACAAGTGGCAGAGATCCATATGAGGGAAGGAGGTGGAGGGGGTGGGTAAAGCTGGGTAAAGAGGGTAAGGTGCATGTTTCCACCAAAGGGTGGCAGGTATGTTGCATTAAGTATACTAAAAGATATCAAAGTGTAGTTGGAGAGCAGGAGGCAGGGTGACCAAGAGAATGCTGCACCAGGAGGCAGGAAGCTAAGCCAAAGCGGGTTAAGCATTGCATCAAGGCTGCGTGAGGACCCTGCACACTTATGCTTTCAGTGACAAAACCTTGGTGCCTGAAGTGGCTATTGGCAAGGAGGCACTCCCTTTACCTTCAGCTTCTACTATGAGCTCCTCTTTGTAGGAAACCACACTTGGTTTACCAGGAGCATACTTTCTTCTCCTCCCTGCTACATGTCGGCATGTCTGTTTGGAGAGGAGGCCAAGGAGCATCCAGTGAGCAGCACTGAGACCCAGGGCCTGACTGATAAGGAAAAGTCCTCCTTGTCCGAAATAAGCTAGAGAGAGTATGGGTGAGACATCCCCACTGCTCTGAATTTGAAATCCAGGAACCGTCCCCTCTCCGTAACACGTAGGTTCTCTCCCACCTCCAAAGCTCAAAATTACCCGCAAAGAACATCATAATTGCTTAGCCTTTCAAAGCTCAAGGGAGAAAGTTATGGCAAAGAGAGGCCCTTGATCATCGTCATTACATTGAGGGTAGTTTTCAACTAATGACATCTCTGGTCAGGTGCCAGAGATGTCATTTTGAAAGGCCTTGTAAGCACTGTGAAGACTGAATTTTATTCTATAATCCCAATAGGTAACCTTTGAAGAATTGTAAATACAGGCATGACATGACTGATTTTGCTTTACAACAAAATATAATTCTAACTACAGTATAAAGTACTAATTGAAGGTTCTAATTCAAGATGATAGAAATATAATAGAAATATAAAATTTGTATTTATCAACCTGGAAATTTGGGTGGAAAACATTATAATAATATTCAACCCACATATTTGCCTTGATGAAAGTTTGGAAATTTAATGGATACTCTTGCATTGACTGGAAACCCTGAAGCTTAAAATGTAATATAGAAACTAGTACAGCCCCATTGATGACCCTGGGTGCACCTAAGAGTAGCAAATACAAAAATCCTGAGGGAAACATATCTTCAAATCAAACCTCAAAGGATTTTCCCTATTAAATCCCTACTGAACAGGAGCTCATGATCTAATAGAAAAGACAGTAGGAATCCTTCACTTATAGGCAAAAATAAACAGAAACAGCAAATAGCAGAATTAGAGTCCTAAATTATTAAGATAATAGAATTACTGGTTACAGAACTTAGTATGTTTCACATGATTTCATATAGTAAAAAAGGTAAGAGTTTAAGAATGATCCATAAATCAAAATGGATTTTTTAAAAAAGGAAATGTTAAAGGGATAATAGAAGAAGTGCCAAATTAGCATAAAAAATTGCAGGTATCTTAAGACTGAAAAGAGTGCAGAATAGACTAAGTGAATAAAACAAATGTATAAAAATATAGCTACTAAAACTTAAACCTACCCATAATTCTGAAAACCAAGAATCAAAAGAATTCCTAAAAACTTCCAGAGACAGAAAATAAGTGGATTATCTTTATGAAGGAGTAAATGTCAAATAAGAAGCAAAATATCGTAGCAATGTTGGATTGTAAAAGAACATGGAACAATGTTTTCAAAGTCTCAAGAAAAATAACTTTCACCTTAGAATTTCATACTTAGGCAAACTATCACCAATCAAGAATGATAAACAAAAGAATTTCAGTTATATGAGGTCTCACGGTGTCTCATCCACAGATCTTCTCTGTAAGAATTATTAGAGGATCTACTTCGAAAAGAAAAAAAAAAGGCAAAAGTGAGATGTCATATTCAATAGTAAGCAAATAAATAAGAAACACTTACTGATAAATTGTAAATATTATGGTTTTAAATGTATTGATTAGAAAATACCTAAGATTGAAAATAAACCAAGTTTCCAATTCAAGAAGCTCAAAAATGTTGATGCAAAATTTAACTAATGGAGAGCATAAAGTACTTTGTTAAAAAAACGTTAAAAATGTAGGGTTCATCACTAAAACAAACTAAACTAAAACTGATTTGGAAAATTATGATTAAGTAAATAGAGGAAAAACACCACAAGATGTAATTTTATTTATTTCCTGTTTCTTCGAGAAAGAAAAACAATCCTGAATCAGTATGTGCCTAATAGACTTAAAGCATATATAAAAGCTAAATGAATGAACATATAAATTAATGTAATGATCAATTCTACAATCACATTGTAGGATTTGAACATATCTTACTCAGAAATCTGTATGTTGGACTGATAAAAACTAAATATTTGTACAACGCTATTAATAAATTCATCTCATCAATTTAGGATTAGGATCTTGTACTCAATAAATAGAGACTATATATCCTTTTCTAGCTTTACAGAAAGTTAACCATGGGCTAAGCCCCAACTGTATATATTTCTATAGCAGATTCTATAATTCAGGAACAGGGTGCCAAGAAAGTGACTAGTTGAAATTAGCCAGGATTGGAGGATTGCCAGATACTACATTAACAATGAGTCAAGGGATTTTTAGACATTGGAAAGATAGTGGTTGAAGTCTGTGAAGCAGACGCTAAGCTAGACAGGGATAAACCCAGAGTAATTGCCCATATTTGAAAAGAGGAAATGAAGACAAGGAAGGGAATAATACTCTAGCTAATTATATAAGTGAAGGACTTTTTTTCCCCTCGTTGTTGATTTTATACCCAGCATGCTCCACGAACCTGAAGAACAGATGCACCAGAGTATTAGTCAAGTACTCAGAAGGTCTTTGTACAAGATCCTTATCAACAAAGCTTATACTTAATCTTTTTAAGAGTCTTTTGCTTCATCTGAAAGGTAGAGGTTTGGACTTGATAATCTCTAAACTACCACCCATCCCTAAAATTCTATTATTCTCTAATTTCTTATGACGTGGGTTATATGTTTACATTCTCCAATAGCATCCTGCAGATACAACTTGTTATAGTTTATTGTAGTTACCCACTTCTCAGAATTCTCCACTAAACTATAAATTCTCAGAAGCCAGGGATTATATCTTCTTGAGCACTGCATTCCTAGTAACTATCATGGTGTTCATTCCTCAGGAGAAGCTCAATAAATGATTATCGAATAACTGATAATTAAATTCTGACTTGATTTTTAAATTATTCACTTAATTATTGACTTAAATGATAAGTCAAGGAGACTCTTATAGCCAGTCTTAAAATGTGGTGTCCCCAAGATCCTTTCAGGGATTTACAAGGTCAAAAATATTTTCCTAATGATGCTAAGATGTTAATTTCTTGTTTCACTCCCAGTCTCTTATAGTGTATATTGGGGTTATCCAGAGGCTATATGGTGTGTGATATCAAAATAAGATTGAATGCAGAAGCTAATACGTGCATCCAGTGGTCCTCTATTAAACCAGATATGAGGATATTTGCAAAAATATAAAATAATGCTACTCTTCTCACTATTATTTTTACTTTAGAAAATAGAGTTTTCATAAAATGTGTTATTTTAACATGCTAGGGGGTTATAATTTTTGTTTTGAAGTGAATTAAATTAATATTTTAAAAATCACCAGTTGTAGTTTTTGGCATGGCAAATATCAAAAAATATTACCCAAATTAACAAAGTTCTTTGGGGTCCTCAAAAATCTGCAAGAGCATAAAGGGGCCCCGAGAGCAAAATGTTTGAGAACCTCCGGTCCTCTAAATACAACACCACCTTCATCTACCAGGCCATATTTAAAAAAGAGATACGTGCTTTTATTATTCTTGCTTCATGGAGGCCAACATTTGGCCTGTGGTTCCAAAATATACAGCACGACCAAATCAGTTTGGGCAAATTTTTAACAAGTTAAATTAAATTGAATTCATTTCAGCAATGCTATGAACTGAGTGGGTGGTTGAAGATGACCAAACTGTAGGAATAAAACTTAAGGGATCTGCTAAGTTTAATTTTGTAGATATTTGCCCCCTTTAATAGTAAAGTGCGCATCAAACTTGGAGCAGACTCACAAAGTGGGGCATTGCAAGAGAGACAATGCAAAAGTTTTTAAGCTTTGGGTTTTACTGAGGTACATGAAAGGCAAAGTCAGTACAATTATTTATGTAATCAAAATTTTTATGACAAATTATAGTCTAGGGTTGGACAATAGATTATTTTGCTTCAAAAATCATTTAGAGACAAACTGTTAATATATTTGAATATACAAACACATATCTGCATATATATTTCAAATATATATATATTGTCTTAAGTGTTAGTATACTATTTCTTAGAGCTTTTTGGACAATGGGTGGGGGGGGGTTGGGATAATCTATCTTTTTCCTTGCTTGGTCATGATTTCAGATCCAAGACAGTTCATGAAACTTCTTCCATATCTTATTGTCTTCATGGAGATGATAATAGTGATGCTGAGATGGGGAAAATAACCGTACGTTTAGTTCAGTTTCTCTTTGAGCAGGTTCTCACTTAAGTTATGGTACGTCTTTAAGCTTAGTTTTAGAAAAGGATGTTGGGGGATTAAGGAGAGGGGAGGACAGAGTTGTAACCGAAAAGTTAGGATTTAAGGGATGATTTGATTACTGAATCATTATATAGATACTCCTTTTTACTTTGTGGTATGTTAGCGTAGACAGAGGGAAATACCTGAAATCTCTGAACTGTAATCCATTAGCCTCGATCCCTGGTAATGATTGTAGAGCCTTTATCTTGTGCCTTTGAGACTGTAAAACCTTGTGACTGACCCTCATTAGTACCCATTTTATTCAGTTTTTGGACTTGAGAGTTTCATGATCACTAAAAACAGCCCCTAATGTTTATTATTGAAGGGCTTTGGGTCAGCCTAGAACTAACCCACCCCAATTCCAAAGCCATTTTGAAAACCTAAAGTTGGATCTAACCAAAATGGGCCTGCCTGACATGTGCAGTAGCTTAGACTTTAATCTAACAGTGACCTATATCTCATTATAATACTAAAAATCATGCCTGTCATCATATTAAGGCCACCATATTTTTACATACATTCTGTGACTAAGCATATAATCTGCGCATGCTCAATAAATTGATCACGGCTAACTACATCATCTAGATCCATTGTGCTCATTATCCTGAAACCCGTCCATCTTTTGATACTATAAAACCACTAGAATTACTGCATTTGCAAGATACATTTTTAGGGTGATAGGCCATCTGATCTCCTGCTTTGCACCTAGCAACAAACTCTTTTTTTCTCTTTGAAACTCTGGTGTCTTGGTCATTTGAGCACATTGGGCAAAGAACCTACCGCTTTTGATTGTTATCAGAAACAAGACCAGGGAGAAATTTGAGGCATGTAGAGATCAGCTGGTATTAAGGAAAACAATAAGAATCATAGAGCTAGGAGAATCACATGCAGAGCTTCCAGGAAAGAGTCAATCTTGTTCATCTAAGATAATGAACTGGGGCCAGTACTGTTAATTCCAATTCAAATGCTCTAAGTTGATTTTAAACCTGTTGGTAAGATACGGAACTAATTAAGCCTCCTTTTTCTTTTCTTTTGTTGTCTTCAAAATTCTACTCCTTCTTTAAATTTATCAGTAGAAACCCAGCATTCTTTTATTATTGAATTTCTGCTCTCTATCCTTGCCATCATTCTTTTGGTCAGGTTTCACATTGGGTGCTATATATGTGGATTTGGAAATGCTCTGAGCTCCCTGTGGGGCATTGATCATATTTAATGCCAGCTGAAATACTTCATTGTTATGAACCTGGCTTCATGGCATAGTGCAGAGTAAAAGCTCCAGGGAGAAATCTCACCATCCGTGTAAAATCATAACATTTTAGAGCTGGAAGTGTCTTTAGTGATGATCTGACTCAAAAGCCTCATTTTACAGGTGATTAAACTAGGGCCTACAGAGGCTAAGACAAGCCTGAACTCCTGTAAGGAATAACCTAGCATTCTGGGAGAAAAAGGGACCTTTTTCAATCATCTATAAAAGAGTTAAACATGGATCCAATTACTTGCAGGAGTAATTACCAGCCCTTGAAGTAGTTGCAATATGACATCTTCAAACTTATCAGGAGAAAAGGTAAAGGACCATCAGTATTAATTAATACCAGCAGTGAAAGTGAAGCAGACAGTGATGAAATGTGCCTACTGTCAGACTCGGCTTACTCGCTTACTTGTCTCATCCAATGCTTTCCAGGAAGAATATTGAGCTTTAATATTCACTCTGTAGGTTGTGGAAAACTCTTCTAAATGTATGAGCTTTATGTATTGTTTTTGCATGACAAAAAATATTCAGTTCCAACATTCACAAATTATGTTATGCTTTTTTCAGAATTCCATGTATATGAAATCTTAAAAACTTTGTACTATACTGTTGTTTTTCCAGGGTCACTTGAGAAAATAGAGATTAATGATGCAGCATAGTACAAATTCTCTCTCCCACTTTATTCTGCTATGTTATTGCTATATCATGATCATAGGACAACTTATAGCATAGGCTCCAAATGTATCAAAACAGAGAATACATTTCTTTCAGAGAAAAAAAACTCTTGCATTTTTGATGACAATGGCTTTCCATAAATATGAATCTAAACATAAAAATTTATTTATATTAAGGAAAATAAATATAGGCATATTTAAGGGCAAATACTATTTAAAAATATTATAGAAGAGCTTAGTTCTCCCTGTTGATTTTAATGCCCATCTCCTTTGGCATTTACTTTAGAAAACCTGTAATTGTTAGTTCTCTCTCTTTTTTTGTCCTTTTAAAATGTATGCAAATTTCACCAGGCAAGATCTACATTTCTTTGTATTGTAATCAAGGAAGATATTGCCTTTGCTTTCCAGTTTCCTGGGAAGAGATTAGCATAAATTCCAGTGAGCCCCTAACCCCAAATTATGTAATGGGCCTTATCACATACTGGTTTAAAGCTTCTTCAATAATAAAATTCTTTTTCTTTCCTTTCTGCCTTTGTGGAGAGGTTTTCTGGGATAGGAGAAAACTTTGTCTTTATTTATATTTTCCTAGCGCATGTATCCCCTGTTTTCTTGAAGTTTTCTCTAAACCAACACAGTTTCTGCCAGTATTCAAACACAAACATGACATATTTAGCAAGGCCAGATCATTCGTCAAAAGGATGTAGAATATGTGTGAAGAGTTGATGAATAATGATTAATGGTGATTATGATGATTAAGAATAATTGATAGGTCCTGGATATTTTGGGGTTCTCACCCCCCATCCATTTGTACAACAGATGACAAATGCAGGGTACAGCTGCACTGCAGTTAAATGCCCTTTTCCTTTGTAGAATTAGAACCCTTTTTGATACTGTTCAATACACTGGGTCTATACAGCAAATATACACACAACTGATTCAATCTGTGACATTAATAGTTTACCCAAAATAATAGAAAAGGAGGCTACTGGTCTAAGTCATTTACAGAATCACAGAAAATATTCATGGCATGTTTATGTTTTTAAAAAAATAACAAAATTATTATAAAACTTATTTAAATGCAGAAATTTCAGAAAGGAGAAAAATGTTTGTCATTAGCATTGAACAAGTAGAATATTCCCTTTCCATGTGAGACATTTATAAAAAGGCAGAAATGCTAATTTTGGGCATGGATCCCCACTTGGAATTAGTTCTGTCAACACCCCTGCAGGTGGCACAAGAGAAACAGATTGAGAAGTATGTTGATAATATGGGGTCATTCCAAAATCCCATTTTGGCCGTCCTCTTCAGCAGCATTTTAAGCCTCTGGATCAGATTTTTAAAAAAATCTTCTTGATTTGGAAAATAATTTTTCTGCATACTGCCACAAAAGCAAAACGCTGTTTCATAACAATAGTATCTGTCAAATGTCAAAAACTTGCAGTGTGTTTAGCAGGGTTGAAATGTTCTCATTGGCTCAAGAGAAAGAAGCCAGCTGTAGCTAAAGATGGCATATACGTTAAGTAATGATCAATTTGCTCATATTTTTTGTGTGTTTCCAATCTAGACTGTTAGGATGTATACCAGCCAATAGTCCTAATACTAATCTTGCTTGCTTCCCGAAGACCTTTGAAATAATTTTTTACCAAATTCAATTTTTTCAAATTTCTTGTTTTGCTAACATACCTATCTTTTAACCTTATCAGGAATGCAGGGAATTTTTTCTTGCTTACTTTTAAATCCTCAGTACTTATTATATGGCAAGTGCTATGCAATAAATGAATCTCTGAGTGAATGAATCACTAGATGAATGAGTAAATCATTCAGTTAATGCTGCTAACTCATTTATTTCATTATGTACGCTAATAATAAAACATTTTAGTAAGTTTTCCAGTGTTATTAGTAGTTAATAAAAACACTAATTAGTATCTGCCCAGTTAGAACATTGGAATAAAAATAGCACAGTGGAGGCCATTATTTTGAAACTACCAGCCAGCCACATAATTTCATTTCTCTCTGACTCAGTATTGGTTCAAAACCTATATAAACCAGGACAGACAATTCAGACATCAAAATTAAAACTGAACTTCCCTGTCTCTTGTCTACCATGTGATTCTTTTTTTGGGACCAAATCAGCAAATCTTTTGTTTATCACATTGCCTGAAATGTCAAGGTCTCTGCATTTTCAACCATCCTCTGATGGATGATGACTCTTGAAGAATGACTTTATCAGAAAAATATGGTACGTGCCATGTTTTAAAATAAAAATTCTTATGGAAAAATGTGTTTTTACATTGAGTTATGTAGCATTCTGACTTTACAGCAGTTTCTTTTACTCCTCATATTCCAGAAGTTAAATAATACAATTAAAATAGTAATTCAGCTTTTTCAATGGTAAACAAACAAACCACACATACACACAAACACATACATGGTTCCAAAATATTTGTCATAATGGGATAAAGGGCAATGTCATTTGGGTTAAAGAATCACACTTCACCAGTGTGAAATCTATAATCAGTCAGTTGTTTGTAAGACTGTCCAGCGTGTGTGAGGAGGGACCGGAGGACGGATAATTACTCCCATGAAATATAAGGCATATTTAGAAGAGGAGAGCAGAAAAAGAGAGTGTAAAGGGAGCAGAACTTTGGGAGCTCCTGAAAGATTAATTATTTCAAGGTGTAACTATAGATTGGAGCCATGTAAATTTTCCTGATATATTATGCTCAATGAGTTAATTAAAAACTGTAATATTTGTATAGAATCATGAAAATGAAATATGTGTAGAATTATTATGTATACTTAAACTGTAATATCATTATATCTGTGCAAAAATATGAGAAAAACCCTTTTGCATATTAGGCTCTTCATGACATGATCTCTATCTATATTTCCAGTTTTATCTCTCAACAACCACCCCACCATGTATATTCCAGTCATAAGGAACTCCTCTCAGATTATTGAATCCCTTTGTTGTCTTTCAATGATTTGGGTCCTTTTCAGACTATGCTCTTTCTGTCTGGAATATTACTCTCCTTCACTCTCCTCACTTCCTTGATTGATTCCTATTCACCCTTCATAACCCAACTGTGGCAAATTGAGTTACGTTCCTATGAGTGTGAACCCATTATAAATAGGACCTTTGGAAGATGTCATTTTTGGTTAAGATGTGGCCAACCAAATCAGGATGGGTCTTAATCCTATTACTGGAGGCCTTCAGGAGAGAAAGCCATAGGGAGGAACCAGAAGCGAAAAGCCAGAACCTAGAAGTTAACAGAACCTGGAAGAGAAAGGAGAGGACATCACCATATCATGGAAAGCCAAGGAACCCAAGGGTTGCGAGACTGCCAGAATGCTAATGACCTGGGGAGGAAGCAAGCTTTCTAGCCTCTGAAACTGTGAGCCAGTAAATTTCCATTGTTAAACAAACCCATTGTTGAACCAACCCATGGTGTGGTATTTCTCATAGCAGCCAGAAAACTAAGATACCAACTTAGAAATCACCTTGAAAAGGCTTTGCTGACTCCAGTAAATCCATGTTAGGTGTCCCTTCTTCCGTGTTCTCATATATCAACCTAGAGTTTATCAGGTTAGATTGTAATTGAAGGTCTGCTCTCTACGATGAGTTCTGTGAAGGCAGGAGATATATCCAGGAACAAAATCCCTCTTGTTCATCATTATATGCATAATTCCTAGCACAGTGCCTGTTTCATATAGTAAAAGCATCTGTTGATTTAAATTGAATGATGGAGAAAGATGGTTCTTGAAGAATTCATGAACTACTTATAGGGCCCAAGTAACTCACAGGAATCAGTTTTGTGAGTTTTGACAAATGTGTACAGTCTTGTAATGTAACCACTACCACAGTCAAGATATAGAGCAGTACCATCACCCACCACTTTGTTTTATAGTTAATCCCTCACTTTCAGCCCTAGCTCCTGTCAACCACTGATGTGTTTTCTGTCCTTATAGTTTTACTTTTTTTCAAAATGACATGTAAATTGAATCATAAATTTTGTTGCCTCTTGATTCTATCTTCCTATACTTGTGATTCATCCATGTTGTTACATGTATTAGCATTTTGTTTATTTTTATTGCTGAGTACTATTCCACTGCATGGTAACTTGCAGATATTAATCCATTATCTCATTTGGACTACTTCCAGTTTTGGTTCACTATGAAAAAAGCCACTGTAAACACTCATGTACAGGTTCTTGTGTGAAGATAAGGTTTTTCCAAATTCCCTGTAGAGTTTTTCATTCCAAGAAGCACTGTCTGTGAATTCCAGTTGTTTAACATCTTTGGAAGCCCTTGAAGATTACGTTGTTTGTTTGTTTGTTCTGTTTTGTTTCTTATTCATTTTTACATTAGTGATTCTAATAGATGTGTAGTGGTATCTCATTGTGGTGTAATGATGTTGAGCATCTCCTTTTCTTGGGCTTAGTTTTCACACATATCTCTTCCTTATTGAAGTATTTGTTTAAATATTGCTCATTTTTAGTTTGGATGTTTGTTTTCTGATTATTGTTTTCTTGATATTGAGTTTTGAGATTTCTTTATATTTTAAGATATGAGTGATTTATCAGATACATATTTTGCAAATATTGTTTCCTACTATGTGGCTTTCCCTTTCATTCTCTTAACAATATTTTCGAAGAGCAGCTTTGCCTATATATAAGACCTAATTTATCTTTTCTTTTTATGAATGTGATTTGGGGTTTGGATTTAAGAAATGTTTAACCAACTCAGGTTCAGAAAGATGTTTTCCTATGTTTCTTCTGGAAATTTTATAGTTTCAGGTTTACATTTAGATCCTTGATTCAAGTTGATTGAATTTTTGTATGAGATCTGAGTGAGATTCATTTTTCTCTTATGGATATCTAATTGCTGCAATATCATTTGTTGAAAATACTATTCTTTCTACATTGAATTGCCTTTGGACCTTTTCCCAACACCAATTGAGCACATATTTGTAGGTCTACATTTGGACTCTATTCTGTTGCATTGACCTGTGTCCATCCTTTTGCCACTACCACATTGTCTTGATTCCTGTGGCTTTATTCATGATTATTGAAGTCAGGTTAAGTGTATCCTCCAGTTTTGTTCTTTTTCAAAACTACCTTTTTGCTATTCGTGTTCCTTTGCATTTTCATATAAATTTTAGAATCAACTTGTTTATTTATGCAAAAATTCATGCTGAAAATTTATGGGAATTGTATTAAATCTATAGATCAGTTTTATAAGAAACGACATCTTAACAATATTGGGTCTTCCTTTCCTTGAACACAGTATATCTCTCATTTATTAAGGTCTTCTTTGATTACTTTCACAAGTGTTTTCTGTTTTGCAGCACACAGAACTTGCACTTATTTGTCAGGTTTATATCTAAGTGTTTCATGTTTTTGGTGCAGATTTAAACGGTAAATTTTCCACATGTTTTAAATTTTAGAATAGTTTTAGATTTGAAGAAAAGTTACAAAGACAGAACAGAGTTCCTTTATGCCCCTCAACTCATTTCCACTATTGTCAACTGAGGAATCAACCTTGTTACATTACTATTAACAAAAACCTCAAATTTTATTTATATTGCATTACTTTTAAATTAATGACCCTTTTCTGGTCCACAATCCCATGTCTACTTAGGTCCCTCTGGTCTGTGACAGTTTCTCAGACTTTCCTTGTTTTTTTAAGATACTTTTGAAGAGTATTAGGTATTTTGGAGAATTTTGTAGAATTGGGATTTATCTGATATTTTCCCCATGATTAGAATGGAGTTACATGTTTTAGAGGGGAAGGGCCCAGAAATTAAGTACCATTCCCATCACATCATATCAGGGTCACACGCTATCAATATGACTTATGCCTGTTGATGTTGACCTTGATCATCTGGCAGAGATAGTGTCTGCTAGGTTACGTCACTGTGAAGCCTCATTTTCAGTGTTTTCTTTTTGTATTTAAATTTCCAATTGTGTACTGCTAGTATATAGAAATATAAGAAATAAAATTTAATTTTTCTACATTGACCTTTTAACATGTCACCTTGCTAAACTCACTTATTACCTCTTGTAGCTTTTGGTAAATTCTATGGAATTTCCAATGTAGAAAATCATGTCATCTGAAATAGATACAGTTTTATTTCTTCATTTCTAATCTATACCATTTAGGTATGTATAAACATATGTATGTATGTATGTATGCATATACTGCCAAATTGCACAGTCTAGAGCCTGAAAGATGATGTTGAATAGGACTGATGATAATGGACATCCTTGTATTTTCCCTTAAATTTTGAGTAAAGCAGTCAGTCTTTCATCATTAAGTATTATAGTTTTTATAGGTTTGGTTTTTTTTTTAGATGCCCCTTTTCAGGCTGAGGAAGTTCCTTTCTGTAGTTTTCTGAGGGTTATCATCATAAATGGATGTTGAATTTTTAAAAATTTTCTCTGCAGTTCTCAAAATAATCATCTTGTTTTGCTGCTCTGGTGTGTTGATGTGGTAAATTACATTGTTTGTTTTAAAGCACTGAGGGATGCTTTCTCCAATATTTTGTCCTGCACCCAGTCTTTCTCTTCTGCATCTGCTGAGGTCCTGGAGAAGAGCCTTCAGGTGTTTGCAGTCCACACTCAGCCTTTAGGAAATCGTTAAATATTTTAGTTGAAGTCGTTTTAGCCACTTGTATGCCAGCCCCATCTTCCTCCTCTGTGCTCTGCCACAGGTGAGTCAATGGTCAGGCCTTATCTCATTTGGAAAGTGCCTGTCTTTCTTCATATTTCAGCCTTGTTGGTTTTTCTGTGACCTCAGATCTCTGATTGTTTCAAGAATATTTATGATTTTATAATCAGTACTGCTTTTTTTATTGTCAGTGTGGAAATGACAGCTTTTCCGGATTTCTACATTTTAGGAAAAAGATGCTAGACCTTGTGATTAAAAAAAATACTTCTAACAATAAAATAATTCAGGTATGTCCTTTCCACAGAGTAAAATGCAGCAATGGGGTTGATTTAGGCTCATAGTCAATATACATCGCGCTAATTTTAAAATGTGTTTTGTATAGCATCTAGTCCATTGTCAGAACTTGGGACTTGGATAATAATTGTATTTTGCATTTATGGAAACTCTGTCTCCAGGTTTTAATAATGAAGAAGCCAAGAGAAAATTATGTCACTTTTGGCAGAAAAAAGCAGAATAGGAAATGAAGCTGTTTTAAGTTGCATAAATCAGTCCTGCTGGCTGTTTTCCCTGAGTATGAAACTAGGGAGTGCCAACCAGAGGAAAATTCTACTTTTTTAAAAAAGACACATATAAATGGTAACAATCAATGTAGTTTAGCTTTGTTCATAATATGGGATTTTATATGTATTAATTCTTTAATTCAATAAATATTTATTGAACATCTAAAATATGACAGACACTGATTTGACAATTACAAAGACATATTCAGACAGGCAGTTAGGAGACCTAAGTTTTAACCCTGATGTTATTGCTAACTCTCTGCATAATCTTGGATCAATCACATCTCGGCAAAATTATGAGGGAAGGATTATATCAAGAATTTCAGTCATGCAGCCACCCTAGTACATTCCATCCAATCTGTTTCACCCAGTAATAATGGTAGACTAAGTAATTTATGCATGATTATTCCATTTAGAACAAGATGGATGATTTTATTTGAAACTTTGTAAAGGATCAGAAAGCTGACAAGATAGTGAAGAATTACCAGAACAAGGTTTGGGAGAGGATAGAGACCTTGAGAGGTGCAATCAGCATTAATGCTCTCTGTTGTACTGGGAGCCTATGCCAATCTATGAGGAATGGATGAGAGCCTGGGGTGTTATTTTGGTGGCTTTGAAAATGTAAATGGATGAAAGTGGGAGTCCATGCCCCACCAAAGACAGGGACCCTTCTAACTGCAAACCCCTCCACCACCACTACTTAGGGATGGGAGCCTCAAGAGTCTTAAGGGTAAAGCAGAAGTGAACCAACCCTCACAGTAATTCCCAGCTCAGCATCAAGTCATCTGAGTGCTCCAAAAGGCCTCACTCCCTTAATTTGGAAAAAGATGGTCCCTAATTATTAGCATTTCTGGGATGCCTCCCAGAAAGAAAAAGTCATATCTGTAGAAACATATTACCTTGTGCCTAAGTTACTTAGTTTTACATATAATTTTTCAAATACAGTACACACAGTTTATAAGGAAACATGACTCGATGAGCAAGGACCAGCAAAAATATTAGACAGATATATCTGCACAGGCTTCAGTTTTTAGAAATATTAGTGTATGCTATTAGAAAAAAAAAATCCAACATGCTTATTATATTCAAGTAGATAAAATATTAGATTGAAAATTTTAACAATGTATATATGCAATTTTCAGTAACATATAAATAAAAAACATTCTAACAAGAGTGAGAACAAAAGTAGACTAGACACAGCTAAAAAAAGAAGTAGTAAATTGGAATGTAGGTCAAAAGAAACTAAAAAAAAATAATGAAGCAAGGGGACTCGAAGATCAAAACAAAAGAGGTCGTAGATGTGAAGGACAAAAGGAGAAGTCTAACACAATTTTAATTGCAGTACCAACAGGAGAAGATAAGGGAAAATGAAAGAGTAATATTTGAAGGGATAAGTGTAAGTTCTCCTGAGCTGATGGAAACTTCAACCCTCTGATACAAGAACCAAAGAATATCAAGCTAAAGGAATAAAAATAGATCCACATCAAGTCACATCATGGAGGAAATACAGAAGGATAAAAGCAAAGAGAAAATCTTAAAAACAGCCAGAAGAAAAAGAGATTTCCTACAACAGCTGATGTTACAACTTTCCTTTCCTTTATGAATTCTATTTTTTTCTCCTTTTTTTTACTATTTTAAAGAACACTTTTACAATGGAGTTGAAAAATATCCTGTGAAGTGCTGAAAGAAAACAATAGCTTAGAATTATCTTGCCAATCAAAAAATAAGTCCTTCTTGATTAAAGCAACATGGAGTCATTTTCAAAACCAATCAAAATTGAGTGTTTGCCACTCAGAGGAGGAGTAATGAATGAAATTATAAAGAATGCCCTTGAGAGAGAAGGAAAATGCTCCCAAATGGAAGGACAGAGATGGAAGAAGAAATACAATGCAAATAAAGTGGTTAATATGTAGATAAAACTAAATAAATGTTAGTGTCAATGTATAAAATATACAAATGTATAAAATGTGTTTATACATATTTACATTGGTAATGTATAAGTATATAAGGTAATTTTAAAATGTATAAATGTACATAATGTATATATGTATACATTTAGTATACATGTATAAAATAACATTGGTAACTGATAATAACATTGGTAACTGATAAATGGAACTGTGGTTAAGCCCAGACAATTCTCAGCATCTTTCTCATCACATCACTCTGTGCAGACACAACTGATTATGCAGGGCTGGCAAATGAGATCATCTAAATGAGATTATATTTTTAAATACATAAAATTTCCCAAGTTATTTCAATTGGTCTGAATAAGTCTTTTTGATCTTTATTTGGTTGTCTTGGAAATGAGCAATCATGATAAATTAGGCTTCAGTGTTTTATATTTTAATATAGAGACTATTCAAACATCTAGACACAACTGCATTTTAAACTCTTCAAGGTAAATGCATGTATTCACATTCAAGCTGTTGTGGAAATAATTATGAGTCAAAATATAGATGTATTCATGTAAAGTTGCCTTATTGAAACACAAGTTGGTACAAAATAGATTTTATTTTTAATTAATGAAGGTGTTATTTCACTAGATTCACACTTCTATGATATTCATTGGTATTATATGTGGACAAGATATCTGCATATAACTTGTGTTTTGATACCCAAGATTTAGAAATAGTAAAAATATTATCAAAGTTCTTAATACAGCTCTAGCTTTAATAGCCTTAATTATTTGAGATCCTCCTTCTGTCACCTCTTCACTCTCCATCCCTGTCCCACAAAACAGCAAGAGCTATAGTTTATTTCCTTCCACTAACAGAGCCCTTCCCCAATAAGCATTGAGGGGTTCCTCATATTTTCAAGTGTCTTAGTATGCACCATCCACTCTGGCTGGGTGATCGAGGAGCACTGCAATCTAAAGAAAATATGCCCATGGGAAGTCACATCTACAGTACTCATCTGGGGAAAGTCCCTTCAGTGGTCAGTGATGATGCCAAGATGCCATGACCTCCATGTAGTAATATTCAATATTGGCAACAAAAGGCAGAGTTTCCAGCCACAATGGCCTAGGACCTTGGATTCAGGCTAAAGTGGGACATTAACTCTGGTGTGACTCTTCCCACAGTAGAAGACCCTCGGGGTTAGGCTTGCAGTGGAATCTCTCTGGTTCAAGATTCAGACCAAAGAGAGATGAGATTCTGCTTGTTCTAGCTAAGATGCCCCAAAGGGGTTGGCTCTTGAAGAAATTGGCAGAGACTGGGTCATCAATTCAGTGGCAACAAACATTTTTTGAGATGAACCTCTTTGCAGTATTTCTTTTTTTATACAGGCAGTTTTATTGAGATATATTCATATACCATACAATCCATCTAATCTGCAAACAATGGCTTTTAGTATAATCACAGAGTTGTGCATTCATCACCACAATCAATTGTAGAACATTTTCATTACTCCAAAAAGAAAGCCCCATACCCTGAGCAGTCACTTCTCAATCCCTCAATCCTTCCCTAGCCCGACAAAACCACTTATCTAATTGTCTCTATAAAATTATTTATATTTACATGTTATATAAATGGTATCATACCATATATAGTATTTTGCGTCTGGTTTCCTTCAATTAGCATAATGTTTTTTAAAAATTATTATTATTATTTTTAAGTAGAGAGGTTGTAGGTTTACAGAAAAATCATGTAAAAAATACAGTGTTTCTGTATACCCCCCTATTGTTGACCCTTTGCATTAGTGTGGTACTTTTGTTACAACTTTTGAAAGAATATTAAAATATTACTAACTAGTCCATAGTTTACATTAGGTGTATTTTTCCCCTTTTATCACCCTATTATTAACACCTTGAAATACTTATAATTTGTAATGGTTATAATTTCATGAATTGCTATAATTCATGACAGAACATTCTTATATTTGTACCATTAAATACAGTCCATCGTCCACAACAGGGATCACAGTCTCATGTTTTATCTTCTGTCTTTCCTTCTAGTAACTCACATGAATCAAAACCCTTTCAACCACATTCACTAGCATAATTCAGTGCCATTAATTGCACTCACAAAAATGTGCTGCTATCACCACTATCCATTTTCAAACATTTACAATCAACGTAAATAGAAATTCTGCACAAATTAAGCATCAGCTCCCTTTTTATCTACCCCAATTCTCCTGATAACCTATATCCTATATTCTAACTCTATGAGTTTGCTTATTATAGTTAGTTCATATCAGTGAGATCATACAATATTTGTCCTTCTGTGTCTGGCTTTTGTTATGCAACATAATGTCCTCAAGGTTCATCCATGTTTTCACATGCATCATGACGTCATTCCTTTTTATGGCTGAATTAAATATTCCATCATATGTATAGACCCCATTTTGTTTATCCATTCATCAGTTGATGGACACTTGGGTTGCTTCCATCTTTTCACAATTGTGAATAATGCCACTATGAACATTGGTGTGCAAATGTCTGTTTGAGTCTCTGCTTTCAGTTCCGGTATATACCTAGCAGTGGGATTGCCAGATCATATGGCAGTTCTATACTTAGCTTTCCAAGAAACCACTAGTCTGTCTCCCACAGTGGCTGCATTATTTTACATTCCCACTAGCAGCGAATGAGTGTTCCTGTTTCTTCACATCGTCTCCAAACACTTGTAGTTTTCTGTTGTGGCCATTTTAGTAGGTGTGAAATGATGTATCATTGTGGTTTTGATTTGCATTTCACTAATAGCTAGTGATTTTGAGCATCTTTTCATGGGCTTTTTAGCTATTTGTATTTCCTCTTTGCAAAAGTGTCTATTCAAGCCTTTTGCCTATTTTTAATTGTGTTTTTATTTATTCTTGAGTTGTAGGATTTCTTTATATAGTCTGGATATTAAATCCTTATCAGATATGTGGTTTCCAAATATTTTCTCCCATTAAGTAAGTTCCCGTTTCACTTCCTTGACAAAGGCCTTTGAAACACAAAAGTTTTTAATTTTGAGAATGTTCCATTTATCTAGTTTTCCTTTCATTGCTTGTGCTTTGGGTGGAAAGTCTAAAAATCCATTGCCTACCACAAGATCTTGAAGATGCTTCCTTGTATTTTCTTCTAGGAGTTTTATGGTCCCGATTCTTATATTTAGGTCTTTGGTCCATTTTTATTTCATTTTTGTGTAAGGTGTGAGATAGGGATCCTCTTTCATTCTTTTGGATATTGATAACCAATTCTCCCAGCACCATTTGTTGAAGAGACTATTCTGTTCCAATTGAGTGGACTTGGCAGCCTTGTCAAATATCAGTTGTCCATAGATGTGAAGGTCTATTTGCGAACTCTCAATTCTATTTCATTGGTCAATATATCCATCTTTATGCCAGTACCATGCTGTTTTGACAACTGTAGCTTTGTAATATGCTTTAAAGTTAGGAAATGTGAGTCTTCCAACTTTGTTCTTCTTTTTCAAGATGTTTCTGGATATTTGGGGTCCCTTAGCCTTCCAAATAAATTTGATACTGGCTTTTCCATTTCTGCAAATGGAATTTTGATTGGTATTGAGTTGAATCTGTAAATCAATTTGGGTAGAATTGACATCTTAACAATATTTAATCTTCCAATATATGAATATAAATGTGCTTTCATTTATTGACATCTTCTTTGATTTATTTTTGCAATGTCTTGTAATATTCTGTGTATAGGTCCTTCACATCCTTGTTAAATTTATTCCTAGATATTTGATTCTTTTAGTTGCTATGGTAAACGGCATTTTTTCTTTATTTCCTTCTCAGATTGCTCATTACTAGTGTATAGAAACACTACTGATTTTTGCATGTTCATTTTATATCCTGCCACTTTGCTGAAAAGTTGATGTGTTTTTTTTCCTACATTCTATTATTTTGGTGTATTACATTAATTGATTTTCTTAATGCTCAACCACCCTTGCATACCTGGAATAAATCCCACTTGATCATGATGTATAGTTCTTTTAGTGTGTTGTTGGATCCAGTTTGCTAGTAATTTTTTGAGGATTTTTGCCTCTGTTCATAAGAGGCATTAGTCTGTAATTTTGTAAACTCTGTTATCTGCATGATTTTTCTGTAAACCTACAACTTCTCTAATGAAAATAATTCATATTAATAGATATATGCTGCCATTTATATTTTTTTCTTTGCAAGGTCAGCATATTGTTTGTTCTACTTTTACATCTGACATGAACTAACATATGTACAATTTAATTATTTGAATAGTTTTGAGAGTTTTTGTTCAGAGTATGGGAACTAAATCAGGAATGGTTATAATCTATATGCTTATGGATTTAAAATTTTGCTTTCTGGGAGCCATAGATCATTGCTCTTTCTTCTTAGTATTATTTTTTAAATTTATAACCAAAAGCAAAAATAAAAACTTATTTATTTCCTATGCCAGCATATTCACCTCCTCATCCTTTTCATATCAGAAGATTAAATTTTCTCTCCTATTTGCTTATTTGCCCTTTGATGCAATTCTGATATTTTATTTTAACATTGACCTCTATGGTCCCTCTGTAACTTATTCTCTTTCCACAGGACATAATTCTAAAAACACAATTAAACAGAATACAACAGGGTTTTAAAGTAGAGATAAAAAGTTGTTTCTTCACAAAAATGGTGGAGTAGATTTATGTATATTGCATTATTGGTAGTTCCCAATCCACAATCCAAAATCAACAGCACAATATCTACACACCAGTAGTCTGAACTGTTGCCTGGAGTGCTGTATTTGTAAATATATAGTGGAAAGAAAAAACAATCAAACTCTAAATTGGGATCCACATCCACTTTGACAATATCCTCTTCATTTAGAAGGCAGAATCTGAGTCATGGTTTTCTATCAGTTCAGGTTCATTCCAGTGGGAAAAATATATATGTGGAAAGATGTGTTTCTTTGCTCCAAATTTTTACCATTCTTTCAGATTGTTTCAGGGAGAACACACTCTAAAGCTTCACAGGAATCCTATCTTACAGTCATATTTTGTCTAACTCAATTCTGGACTTCATTTGAATAGTCCTTCATTTGTATCATCTAAAGTTACAGGACTAAACTGAAGTTTTTAAAAGATTTAAATTGACATGAGAGTTGACTATTCAAGTCTTGATTATCGTTTCAAACTAACAGTAACTCTACTCCAAACTTGAGAAATGAGGGAAGACAGATTTTAACTTTATAAGTATATAGTACATGAATCTCTTTCCCTGATTCTTTATAATTTGTCTTTGCTTTAATCTTACTAGACTTTTCCTCAAATTTTCTTAAATTAGAAATGTTAGCCAAAATCATATTATAATCACTAACATTTATTAAACACTTACTATATGCCAGATATTAATTGTTTTACACATATTTTATTTAATTCTGTCCACCAACTTAGGAGTCAATAATATCCTTATTTTAAGATAAAGAAACTGATACATATAAAGACTTTCAGAGACTTATTACACAGATTTATAGAACATTGAACATTTTGTGTTTTTTAGTTTCATATACACTAATACTGGATAATAGAAATGAACATAATATATTTTTTAATTACATTCAGTTTTATTGAAATATATTCACATACCATACAATCATCCATGGTGTACAATCAACTGTTCACAGTACAATCATATAGTTATGCATTCATCACCACAATCTATTCCTGAACATTTTCCTTACATCAGAAAGAATCAGAATAAGAATAAAAAATAAGTGAAAAAGAACACCCAAATCATGTCCCCGATCCCACCCTATTTTTCATTTAGTTTTTGTCCCCATTTTTCTACTCATCCATCCATACACTAGATAAAGGGAGTGTGATCCACAAGGTTTTCACAATCACACTGTCACCCCTTGTAATCTACATTGTTATACAATCATCTTCAGGAGGCCAGACTACTGGGTTGGAGTTTGATAGTTTCGGGTATTTACTTCTAGCTATTCCAATACATTAAAACCTAAGAGGTGTTATCTATATAGTGCATAAGAATGTCCACCAGAGTGACCTCTCGACTCCATTTGGAATCTCTCAGCCACTGAAACTATTTCGTCTCATTTTGCATCCCCCTTTTGGTCAAGAAGATATTCTCAATCCCATGATGCTGGGTCCAGATTCATCCCCGGGAGTCATATCCTGCATTGCCAGGGAGATTTACACCCCTGGGAGTCGGGTCCCATGTAAGGGGGAGGGCAGTGAGTTCACCTGCCGAGGTGGCTCAGTTAGAGAGAGAGAGAGAGTCACATCTGAGCAACAAAGAGGCACTCAGGGGGAGACTCTTAGGCACAATTATATGCAAGTTTAGCCTCTCCTTTGCAGTAACGAGTTTCATAAGGGCAAGTCCCAGGATCGAGGGCTCAGCACATCAAACCACCAGTCCTAATGTTTGTGACAATATCAGCATCAGTCCAGGTGAGGAAGTCCAACACTTCCACACTTTCCCCCAGCTCCTCAGGGGGGCCCTGTAAATATGTAAATATATTTTTATTCTCTGCCCAAATTACTTTGGAATGTGTCACTATTTCACTGTAACCTATACTAACCTATCGTATCTCACTTCCTATTCAAAGTAATGAGCATAATATTTTTAAAAATTATTTAGAAAGTATAAAAGTAAATTTACCAAAAATTAGAAAAATATAGAAACACAGTAAATTAATTACATGACAACTCTCTTTAAATAAACCGTAGAATCCCAAGGCCAATATGATATTGAAACTAAAAGTTACCTAAAATATCTTAAGTCATACTCTATGTAATTCCTATATCTGATGAAAAAATATTCCTTTGTAAACTAATTTATAGACTACCATTTACAGACATCTTATCAGAACTTTTTTTTATTCTAAGCATTGATAAAATCATTAGACCTTTTGTTGTTACCATGGCTAATCCACTTGCTGTCTTCTTTGGTTTGTCATGGAATACCTGATCTTTTATACTATAAGTCTGTCTTTCATTAGTTTCTCGTTGAACTATTAAGTTTCTGATGTGAACAGAGAAGTTCCTTGATACTGAATTCTTCAAGTTCATGTCTTAGGTTGCTGTTTCTTCAAAAAATGGTTGACACTTGAAGAAATGCAAATGTGTATGGATTTTTTTATATGCTTGCTAACATTTATCAAATACTAGAAGGAAACAAAGGAGAATTTCCTGCAATTCTAAGTAAATTTCATAATTTGGTTAATATTTTGGGAAATATAATTGTGTTCATAATTTTGTGTTAATGACTGAAGTAAAGTTTTGGAATGAGTAATGACAGATGCATAGATTTCGAAATGTCATTTATGTAAATGATCTATTTTGTCATTTGATAAATTTGGGGGATGTATCCTTGGACTACAAAATCAGTTACTTTAATTTGTAACTTTAGGAAGATTCAGGATATAGTCATGTATTCTATATTTAAATACATGTTTCTTCCTGTGTAAAATAAATGTTATCATTAATTGAGTATTATGTTTTAATGAGATGAATGTAGAAATGGTAGCAGGAAGTACAACTGAATTTTATATTGCCATGTTTGTTAATTTTTAAGGAAATCAGATTATAGCATATAAGAATTTAGATATTTCACAAGAAGAAATATCTTCTAAGTATTGCTGCATCACTGTCATTCTTAAAGAGGATTTGTCAAGTGCTTATTTGTTTGATATATTAAGATTCCATGTGGAATTTATTCATCAAATTTTATTAAGTGCCTCTCAGGCACTAGGAGTTGGTCTAGATACTGCAGATACAGTATGTGGCTCAAGTATCTCACAATATTAAGAGAAGAAGACATAACTTAATGAAAAAACCAATACAGAAGTGTTCAGGTCTTTTCCAGGAAACAGCAGAAAATTATCTTGTGGGAGAGGATGACAATAATAGGGGATGACAAAATTTATTTATATGCTCTCTCAACCATTATGATAGTAAGTAAAGGGTTTCATTTTCTTAATTCTGTCTCTTATTCAAGGTAGAGTATCTGCTATAACAACCCCCAGATTTCAGTGATTTAACAAAATGGAGGTGCATCTCTTCTTTATGTCACAGGGATTCAGAATTAGAGGTTCTGTTCAGTCAGTGGTTCCACCATTTCTAGGGCCTCAGAGTTCTCCCATGAGTCTTCCCTATCCAGTCAGAAGACAAAGGAAGGATAACAGACATGGAGGTTAGCAAGTTGTCTTAAATGCTATTACTAGAAGTGGCATATAACAATTCTGCTCACATTCTTTTGGCCAGGAATCCATCCTGTTGCCCAAACTTAACTCTAGGGGTTGGTGGAGAAAGAGAATTTGGATATTGTTGAACAACTTACCAAACTATACCACATTCTTCCCTGCCCCCCCCCCCACCCCGCCAACCTAGCACGATGCCTGACGGATACTGGCCATTGATAAATGTTTATTGAACTTTCAACCTGTATAAAATAGAAATTGGGCACAGTTAATAGACTTCTAGAGCAGCAAAATACATGTTTTTGTTTGCATTGTACAGAGTTAATCTTTATTGAGCAAGTACTACTTGCTAAGCAACAAGAGACATAACATCCTTTTGTCCTCATAACAAGTCTCAAAGATAGTTGCTTTTATTTACTCCATCTTACTCACAAGGAAAACAAGTCTCCTCAAGATTAAATTATTTGTCCAAAATCACATGGAGCAGGCAATCTGATTTCACCAAGCTTTGTTATTTGGTGGTGTTCAGGTTTGCTAATGGTGCCTTTTCGTAAAACACCAGCAATGGATTGGCTTTTATAAAGGGGGTTTATTTGGTTACACAGTTACAGGCTTAAGGCCATAAAGTGTCCAAGGTAACACATCAACAATCGGGTACCTTCACTGGAAGATGGCCAGTGGTGTCTGGAAAACCTCTGTTAGCTGGGAAGGCATGTGGCTGGCGTCTGCTCCAAGTTCTGGTTTCAACATGGCTTTCTCCCAGGATGTTCCTTTCTAGGCTGCAGTTCCTCAAAAATGTCACTCTTAGTTGTTCTTGGGCATTTTTCCTCTCTTGGCTTCTCTGGAGCAAAAGTCTGCTTTCAATGGCCGTCTTCAACTGTCTCTCATCTGTAGCTCCTGTCTCAGCTCCTGTGCTTTCTTCAAAGTGTCCCTCTTGGCTGTAGCAAGCTTACTCCTTCTGTTGAGCTTATATAGTACTCCAGTAATTTAATTCAGACCCACCCTGAATGGGTGGGGCAACACCTCCATGGAAATGATCCAATCAGAGTCATCACCCACAGTTGGGTGGGTCACATCTCCATGGAAACACTCAATCAAAGAATTACAATCTAATCAACACTAATATGTCTGCCCACACAAGATTACATCAAAGATAATGGCGTTTTGGGGGACATAATACATTCAAACCAGCACAGGTGGTGATGCTGATTATTTTAAATTTCATTGTTAGGTGTGCAGTGTAGGCTAAAGAGCTTTCTTCTCTTAGACCGAGGAGATGTTAAGATAAAAAAAAAGAGGATATGGAGCAGATTTTATAGTGGCAATGTACTCTGAATATAGGTGCAGAAGCAAATTCGGTGGTGATGACTTTAAATATACATTTTGATTCCAGGCATTTTTCTGAAGTGGGCCAAATGCCTGTTAATATAGGGTATTCTGTCACTTATGGAGGTGTTGGTCAAAAATATGTTTTAAATGTAGTATACCAAAATGTTTTAAAATGGAAATTAAGTGTTCTGAATGTTCATCATAACATAATCTTACGTCTAAACCTATATAAAGGTATTTTTAACACTTCCTGTCTCCACTGCTGGGTCCACTGCTGGGTCACACTGAGTACCATTAGTCAGATTCTGGGGGTTAGTATCATATAACATTGAACAGGTAGGACTGGTTTCCTAAGCTTAGTTTTTGGGAAGAGGTAATTATGAAAGAATGTTCCCTTTAAGAATTTCCTGCTTGATAGCAAGCAGTTCCAAGTATTTTGGAAATGAATTTGTCTTGGAAAAGGTAAAAATAAATATTTCTACACAGTAAATATTGAAAAGAGCAGGCCCAACAATAATTGAATATAAGATAGTTGTTAGGGTCAAAATATTTCAAAAACCCCATTTCAATTCTCACAACCTAGAATCCCTCAAAGCCAGGGTCAGTGCAATTTTTGTCTTTGAATCACCAGTATGTACAACAGACTAGATGTTCCATAGTTATTCATTTATTATTGAATTGATGCATTACAGTTTTTTAAAGCACTTTGACTACGTTATTACGTAGTACCCTAATCAGAGTAAAAGCTAACTCGAGGTTCTGACAATTGTTCACATAAGACAACATCAGTGGAAGTCTCTGCTCAAGTTACTTTTAGAAAATATCTGCCTTGACAGATGCAGAGAACTTCTACGACATTTAAAAGGCCTATACAATTATTCACAGGTATGCAGCTGCAATGTGGAGGATTTAGAAAAACAAGTCATTCTACTTGTATATTAAATTCTGACTAGATGTTTCATAGATTGGATTTCCCAGGACGCAGAGACTCTGAGATGAAGTTTAGCATGCAGGTAGTTTTTATCTGGGGGTGCCTTTGGTATGAAAATTTGTGGAAGGGAGGAAAAGGAAGGAGGAGTGGGCAGAGGCAAAAGTACAGTTTTAAGGCAGGCCAATCAACAGTTTAGTCCATCCCAAGGGGGAAGTTCTGGAGCTAGACTGGCCCTTCAGAATTGTCCCATGTGGGACCGAAAGGCTGGGACTTTATACTTCTGCTTCAGTTGGTCATTGGATCCGGGCTGCCAGAGGTGGGCCTGAAATAATAAAGGGCTGAGATCAGCTGGGGCAACAAGTCTCTCTTTGAAGGGAGATCTGCGTGATGCATCTCTTTTTCATCACAGCATGATAACTGGGTAAAAAGCACATTTCAATATGTACTAATTTAAATATTATTTGGCATTAAACAACAGTCAAGGAATTGAGAGGCCTTTATTTTATAACCAAAAACCTATATTCATTTACATGTGAGCTTAGCTACTGCTCTAGTTTGCTAATGCTGCGGGAATGCAAAACATCAGAAACGGATTGGCTTTTATACAGGGGGTTTATTTGGTTACAAAGTTACAGGCTTAAGGCCATAAAGTGTCCAAGGTAACACATCAGCAATCAGGTACCTTCACTGGAGGATGGCCAATGGTGTCCGGAAAACTCTGTTAGCTGGGAAGGCACGTGGCTGGCGTCTGCTCCAAAGTTCTGGTTTCAAAATGGCTTTCTCCCAGGACATTCCTCTCTAGGCTGCAGTTCCTCAAAAATGTCACTCTTAGTTGCACTTGGGATATTTGTCCTCTCTCAGTTTCTCCGGAGCAAGAGTCTGCTTTCAATGGCCATCTTCAAACTGTCTCTCATCTGCAGCTCCTGTGCTTTCTTCAAAGTGTCCCCCTTGGCTGTAGCTCCTGTTCAAAATGTCACTCACAGCTGCACTGAGTTCCTTCTGTTTGCCAGCCCATTTATATGGCTCCACTGATCAAAGCCCACCCTGAATGGGTGGGGCCACGCCTCCATGGAAATTATCTAATCAGAGTTATCACCTCCAGTTGGGTGGGGTGCATCTCCACAGAAACACTCAAAGAATTGCAATCTAATCAACACACTGATATCTCTGCCCACACAAGATTACATCAAAGATAATGGCATTTGGGGGACATAATACATTCAGACTGGCACAGCTACCTTAACAAAAACAGATATTCTCCTGACTGGGAATTTTGGTAAAGTAATACACTACAGAACCCAGTAGTGTAGTGGGCCTGGAAAAGTTGCTCTTCTAGAGCTGTGCCTTTTTTATCTTAGAAAAATTGAAGATAAAGGCATTTAAAATAAATGCTATGGCATTTTCTTGACAAGTACTGTATATGTTAATGCTTTTATAGTCAAAGTGAATGGAATAGAATTTGAGTTTTTAAAAAATGATCTTTAATCAACATTCTGATAGCATATAAAATTATATTACAGATAAAATTGATATTTATGCAAAATCTCCCCAAGAAGGGGAGTCAGACTGGGTTGAGAAGTGACTTGTAGGTACACTATATGTTAAAAGATTAATTTGGAAAAAACTCTACACTGAGCCAGAGTTAAACATCGGTGTAGTTGGGAAGGACCAGGGCAGAGGGCATTCATTGAGATGAAGTGTGACTCAAGGATGGTGTGGTGGCTTGGAGCTATGTACCCCAGAAAAACATATTCTTAAACTTAATCCACACCTGTGTGTGTGAACCCTTGTAAGTAGGACCTTTTGATGAGGTTACTTCAGTTAAGGTATGATCCACCTCAGTCAGGATGGGTCCTAATCCTATTACTGGAGCCCTTATAGAGAAGGCCACAGAAGGAAAAGCCATGGTGAGCAGCCAGCAGCTGGACATCAACAGAACCCAGAAGTGAAGATGAAAGGAGAAGATGCTGCCGTGTGTATTGCCGTGTGATGGAAAAACCAGGGACCCAACCATTGCCAGAAGCCAGCTCCAGTATGCCACAGTCTTCTGGGAGAAAGCATCACCTTGCTGATGCCTCAATTTTGGACTTCTCCTAGCCTCAAAACCGTGAACCAATACATTCCCGTTGCTTAAGTCAACCCATTGCATGGTATTTGCTTTGGCAGCCAGGAAATTAGAACAGATGGCCAGTTGTTTTATGGCCAGAACCTTTAAGGGTATCAAAAGAAAAGGAAGGTGAACAAGGGCTGAGAATATTAGAAATGCAGATGGGAGCCTCTTTAAGGGCAACGGTATAGGCTGAAAATGTGTGGCCATGCACTGAGTTTGTACTATATCCAACAGGATATGTTACGCATTTTTCTTGCAAAGGTAAATTCCTTAATTCTACTTGCTTTTTGTTCATTTCTTCATTCAACATATATTTATTGATTGCCCACTATATTGGGAACTGTTATTAAAATGCTGAATCTTAATTTTTCATTCTGCAACTATGTGTATTTAGAAGTCAGTGGGAAAATTCAATATATTTAAAATTTCCCATTCATTCACCATATCCTTAAACTTATTTGGTCTAAAGTTGACTGTACTTTTTTCCTCCCCTAGGTACTTTCACACTTACAAAAATAATAACAAAATTGTAGTTCTCAGATATCTGGTAAGATACATGTCTTCACCATTAAAATTTTAACAAACAAGTAAGAGTAGAAGTCATTTAGAATTTAACAATATCCTTTCTTAATTTTCTTTTGTCGAGAACTTAAACTTATAAAGCTTTCAATATCAAACACTAAAAGTTTTAGCAAGGTATCAGAGAAACTATTTATTTCTATTTTGGACTTTACTAATTCTTAATATTTTATAGTGCTATTGAAGTAATTTAAGTCTATCTGTGGAAATTAAGTGCTTCACATTGGAGATATAACAAATAAGATATACTTTAAAAAAGAATTTGTGGCAGTACAGATTAAGAAAATGGGACATCTGTATATAATCTTCCATTCTCAAGATTGAGAGTGAAGATTAATTACAAGGATATGGCATTAAATCACAGAAATAGAATGTGACTTTTATTTTGGAAAGTTTTATGAAGCTTAAAATAAGCGCATCAGAAGTATTGCTGTCTGTTGCTTTTTTCTAAGTGGACTGGATATACCAACAGGCTGTTACTTGTAAGATGTAGAGAAAGGAAATAACATGGTGTTCCACAAATTCTGAATCCCCTCCATCAAAAATCAATTGAAGTATTTAGATTAATGATAAACTTTTAAAATTTGGAAAATATTCCTTCATATATTAGCGTGCAGTCACTTAAAGCACTTCCTTAAAGAGTGAGAGTTTGCATTTTAAAGATATAATATGTAATTTTTATTTAATGTTCTTGATTGTATAATGTAGCAGAGTAATTTTGTAAAACGCAAAGAGCATACTCGATTTTATTTGTTGATTGTTTTATTTTGGATAAACTTTTCAGGCTGTCACTTGAATGTCAATCTGAACTTGTTTTATTGAAACAGTTATAGGAGATAGAATGGTATGCAGAATATTACTTGGTACAAAAAAAGGCTGGGGTTTTTTAGTTCCTAAATCATTTGCTGCAAAATGAATACTACTAACCCCCGTTCATTGAATCCAATTGTGTTGTTGTGATATACAACCTTTTCGATAACTTAAGAAACTTACAATTTCTGTCAAAATAAATTCTTTTTTGAAAGTATTGAAAGATCAATATAGTCAAAATGTAGAACTCAATTTAAACCATAACTGTGTTTTCACTTAAATATAATCTCACAAAGGAGTTCTAGCAAATTCTGTAATCACTTTAGGGTTTGCATATCCTAATCTGTCAAGATAGAAGATAATATATACCTTTTCTTTGCATACTTTTTAGCCATTTTGCAAACATGAAATTTAAGGGATTATTTTGGCCATCAATGTGCAGGCTTCCAAACTTCATTCATATTTAAATTCTAATTGTTCCTCACATAATTGCATTGTGGCTTTATTTTAGCTGGAGAGCTTGAAGAGAATAGAGGAGAAATTTAATATGCTTTTATGGAATCATAGATATTATTTTAAACTTAAATATTTAAGTTCAGAATCTCCATGCATGTTTCCCTAAATAAAATGCATGCATCTTGTTCTTCTGCTTCTCTTAGGTTGATTACATCTCTGCTCAATTACAGAAATGAGCTTTTAATTGAACTTCCTTAATTGGAAGTTTGTAGGTGGCAGAGCACAACTTGCTTACTTGTTCGTTAAAAGTCAGTTAGGTCTGATCTATGCAAATACAGTAGGAAAGCATGAGAGAGATTTGCAAGATCTCTGCAAATGCAGTGTGATTCCTAATGCAGGTTTCTAAATTAAAGATGATTAAGAATGATTAGCCAGGTCTATCTCTGTCATCTTATTGGTGTCTAGTTGGTGTCTGGTAGTACTTATAGGGTGTATATAAATGTAAATGTTTTCAACTACCCTCATAAAAATAAAGGCATTATGGTTTATTGAAAACTGAAACATGGCTCATTATAAAACTTGAAATTCTCAAAACAACAAAGAAAAATTCAAATAATTTTATAAAATTATAATCATAGTACATGGGTTTTTTTTATATTCATTTTATTGAGATATATTCACATACCACGCAGTCATACAAAACAAATCGTACATTCGACTGTTCACAGTACCATTACATAGTTGTACATTCATCACCAAAATCAATCCCTGACACCTTCATTACCACACACACAAAAATAACAAGAATAATAATTAAAGTGAAAAAGAGCAATTAACGTAAAAAAGAACACTGGGTGCCTTTGTCTGTTTGTTTGTTTGTTTCCTTCCCCCATTTTTCTACTCGTCCATCCATAAACTAGACAAAGGGGAGTGTGGTCTTTATGGCTTTCCCAATCCTGTACATGGATTTTTTAGCAATAGGTGCAATAAACCATTACTTTTAATAAAAATAATATATTTTTATATAACTGAAGAAAATGGCTATATAAACTGAAGGGAAACATGGACTAGCAAAGCTTCAGGTAAATGTCTTTTATCTAAATAGTACAACTAAGTTAAAATAAGAAAGATATTTCACAGGCATTAAGAATTTGGAGTCATTTTAGTTTTAATACATTTTTACATTTCAAATATTGCTGCGAAATTTGAGGAAATCAGTTCTCAACCACTTATGTGTTCCAACTTTCTCTTCAACATCCCCAGAATTATTTCACTTAAACTATTACTAATATCGTTAATTTTCATAACATTTATGTAATATTTTCTAACTATAACTGTTACCAGAGCATTCATTATCTAATTTGAAATTGATTTCTTGTCACCACACTTCACTCTATGTCTTTCCTGATTTCTTCATTTTAAATCTCACAACTAATTAATTGGATTTTGTGACCAAGTAGTTTTTGTATGTGAGTTTTATTTTTAAGAAGAATGCTATATTCTCTGGGCATTATATGCATCAAAATGTGTTTCTGTTGTCTTTAACTTGAAGGAAAACTAGGCTGGGTTGTACAATTCTTGAAACATACTCTCTTCCTCACACCAGGGTAAATTTTCTGTGTCATCTTCTTGAGTTGAATGTTGGTGTGGAAATATGGCTGAGGTCAACATGGATTCCAGTACCTCGTGCATGGCGTGCTTTGTCTTTACAAATGTCCATCTGAATTGTTTTAATATACTTGATATTCAGTTGCTTCACTACTATGTATGGTAGATTTCTTCTATCATGTATTTAAAGAGTTTTTCTTTAATTTGTCTTCCATATTTATCATTCCTACAATCATTGATTATTCTTCATTTCTGCTCTTTTCAAATTTGTTTTGGTAACAGTCAAGAGGCTGCTAACCATGTTCTTGATTATATTTTCAGTCATGCTCATTCCATTTGTGTTGCTTCTAATAGGTCTTTAATTTCTGAAATGTTTTCTTTTTTTTGCTTCCTAGAGCACTAGCAGCTCATAATTTATTCCCTTCTCCCTTCTGAAGTCTTACATTCTGTTCTTTAAAGCCTTTAGAAAGAAAATTAAATAGTTTTGATTTTAGGAAAAAAAATCTTGTCCATATCCTTTGAGATGATGAAATATTACTTGTTGGAATGCTTACTGTTTTTCATGGTATAGTTTCTTTTTTGATGCACATTCTTTGTTAGGATGTGTGTGTGTGAATGATTTCTCATGCTGCTTCCATCATAATTATTCAAATTTTATTGGGGATGGCTACCAACTGAAATTTTCTGTGCACATATATTCTTATGTATACATGTTTGCTTATTTACTGTGGGAGAGTGGAGGTACTTATCACTTTCTGAAATGATTTGTTATTTGATCTTTCCTGGAGGTAATCATTTCTTAGGGAGTTTGGCCTTTAGAGGATATTATGGGATTACGGAAATATTGCAGGGAATGTTACTATCAGAAGGAACACCGTGTATAGAGAGGAATACTTACTATTACTTTTCTGATAATTAATAAAGTTATAAATACGTGAAGCAAATTTTTCTAAATATTCAACAACTCTTGCACAAATAATATTAAATAAATAAAATGCATTAAGCATTGTTAGCCAAGTAAATGTTGGTTATTAACTTAGTCAAATTTCCTTAAATGTATCAACACAATCATACGTCCAATAGGTCAAAGCCCTACATTTCCTTCTAATACCTTTAACATACACAAATTATTACCATGATAATTGATCATAAATGTTCTTACTACAAATACAGTTAAACCAATATGAAAATATCAACATTGATGCTTTGTCCTATTTATTCACTGACTGTATACATGAGGTTACAGAAATATTAGCAGACCCCAAAGAAAAAGAGCACCGTGTCAGATAAGCCAAGCTGGTTGATTCTGGCCATGACAAAGGATCTATTTTTATTTCTCAGAGATATCTGCACCAACATTCCCAGTTCATGTCTCTCCTTAGAGTCAAAGTTCATTGCTAAGTTAGTTGAAATTTACAAGTCCATTACTCAGCTCAGATTCTGGTGTCTCCCTTTCCTCACACGCCCATCAAGTTTTGACCTGGAATAATCTTTCTCAATTTAAAAGTTACTTCATCATACCTTACTAGCGACTTCTTATAAGAGGTTAGGCTACCCAGGTATGCGTAATCCTGGAAAAGGATGTATTAAGTCTATGTGGTCAGTTATCTTCCCTAGATTTTTGGCTAACCTTTCATCTTGTTACCCATTGCTATATTCTCATTTGTCAGGTTATTGTGTGTGGACACCAGTGCTGATTAGTCTTCCTGATTTTATACAGTTCCTAATTTTCCAGAATTATGTGGCTTTCCTACAGTTCCTTACAGCCAGTATCCCTTACTTAGGTTGCCATTGCATTTCCTATTAAAATAAGGACAAACTTAAGTATATTCTGTTATAGTTATCCTTCATTTATATTCACAATGAACTTTTTATATTTTAAATTAACTTTTCAATTTGCAATTGTCTTTATGTACCTAAGGCTTTTCACATATGAAACGTGTTCCAAATAACTGTAATTATTATTCTCTTTTTGATGTCTCACTTTTTCACATCTTGGCCAGTGGCAGCTCTTCTAAAGGGCATGCCTTTGATCTTTTAGCCCTACTGTAGATCTATTGCAAAGGCATCTTTGTTTACAGGCTACAAGGTCTTCCAATCCATTATTTATTTTTTCCTGCCCCAGGACCTAGTCGGTTACTCCCTGCAATGCCCAATTATTATGAATAGAGAACAGTCTTTTGGGAATGTGACAGTTGAAGATTATGTTCAGGTACAGGTAACAAGGCCCAAAAATGACATTTAGTTAAACAACTTAGAGGTTTATTTTCTTCATCCCTAGGAACAGGTTCTGAAGTCAGCATTCTGATATTCATTACAATACTAAACGGTTTTGTCTTCTTGTCATCTTCAGGTGTTCTGTTTTGACATATGTCTTGTAAAGTGTCCCTGAGCAAAAATATGCCTAGCTAAAAACCTTTTAAAATATATTCAATAATTACAACCATTCACTATTATTTAAAAGTCCACATATTTCTTTTGATTCTAAAAATATTCCTTAGACAATGCATGTATGCTGTAGAGTAGCTTTTCATTCTGATCAAATAGTAACTTAGTACTTATGTTATCAGAAGAAACTTTTTGTTCTAGTTTGCTAATGCTGCCGAAATGCAAAGCACCAGAGATGGATTGGCTTTTATAAAGGGGGTTTATTTGGTTACAAAGTTACGGGCTTAAGGCCATAAAGTGTCCAAGGTAACACATCAGCAATCGGGTACCTTCACTGGAGGATGGCCAATGGTGTCCGGAAAACCTCTGTTAGCTGGGAAGGCACGTGGCTGGCGTCTGCTCCAAAGTTCTGGTTTCAAAATGGCTTTCTCCCAGGACATTCCTCTCTAGGCTGCAGTTCCTCAAAAATGTCACTCTTAGTTGCACTTGGGATATTTGTCCTCTCTCAGTTTCTCTGGAGCAAGAGTCTGCTTTCAATGGCCGTCTTCAAACTATCTCTCATCTGCAGCTCCTGTGCTTTCTTCAAAGTGCCCCTCTTGGCTGTAGCTCCTCTTCAAAATGTTCACTCTCAGCTGCACTGAGTTTCTTCTGTTTGTCAGCTCATTTATATGGCTCCACTGATCAAGGCCCACACTGAATGGGCGGGCCAACACCTCCATGGAAATTATCCAGAGTCATTACCCACAGTTGGGTGGGGCACATTCCATGGAAACACTCAAAGAATTACAATCTAATTAACACTGATAGGTCCACCCACACAAGATTACATCAAAGATAATGGCGTTTGGGGGGACATGATACATTCTAACTAGCACACTTTTCTACTACTATCAGTGGATGTACCCTTATCTCCAGTTCTATATTACTCATCCCATTTCTATCAAGTTATTTATCTCCCTGTTCCCACCTATATTTTTGCATTGCATGCATTTTAATTGTTGCTACCATTTTTACTATATTTCTATAGTTAAAAATGCAAAGCAAAGTAGCTCAAATTTCTCCAACATAATTTTTTTAATTTTCACAATTTAATGATATAAGGATTTGATACTTTTGAAAGATGAAAAGTAAGACAGAATTAATATGTGCCTTAATTAATTTTCATAAATAATTTGTTCTGTCATTTATTTAATAGATATTTCTTGAAACCTTTTCATGTACTGGGCTCTAAGGAAAGTGTAGTGTATATATTTTACTAATTTATTATTCATTTTATAATTATTTATTGAGTGCCTACTAGATACTGGAAACAAGACAAACAAGTCACTGCCCTCTTAGAGGTAAGTAGGATATAATCCTTATGAAACAAGGAAAAGATGGGTCCTGTCCACAAGGAGGTTATTTTCATGATACAAATCCAGTTCATGTAACACAAAATCCTATGCTATTCTATGTTCTGCAGACTATATAAAAAGATTCCTATCTTAAGTTTAACTTGTTCCCCATTCAATGTTTCCATGATCAGTGCATTTTATGAGTTGGAGTGACATAGAAAGTCAGTAGTGGTCAACATTTAGATCTTGGACACTTGGGAAAATTGCAGTTTATAGAAAATAAATTTTAGCACTTACTGTTACATTTTTCATAAAATATGTATTGAGTGGCTAGCATGTGCCAGGCATTGTTTTAGGCACTTGAGATGGATTCCTGCACAAAACATCAAGATATTGCATTTGAGGAACTAACATTTGCACGGGGATATAAGGCCTAATCATTGGTTGCTATTACATTACATTACATTATATTACATTGCATTACATTACATTACATTACATTACAATTTTAGCTGTTTTTAGCTGTCTGCCTCACAGCTGGAATGTAAGCTCCATTGAAGGCAAGCTTGTTTATCACTTTATTCCAGGTGACCCGCCAAGTTCATGGCCCAGAATATGTTATGTGCAGAAGAACAGAAGGTTATAGAATATCTTTTAAGCTAATACAAGACAGACTGGAACTCAATCTGGAAAACAGAGGTTGTTTAACTCTGAAGATAAATGCATGACAACAGGCATTAAATGCATTTATAATTTTTCAAACTGATTATATCTTAAGGGTATAGATACAGAATTATAGTGATGAAATTACTCTCACTTCTCTGTTTCCCAGACCATTGTCAATAACATAAAGAGTGTTAAATTGAATACCTGAAATAAAAATCCTGAAGAAGCATAATGAAACCTCTTAAACTAGTAAGGAAAACACTAAATGTTTTCCATGACTTGACAATTATTGTGTAAAAATTCTTCAGTTTCCTTTCCAGATTCTAAACTAAAATACTACCTGAAAATATGTAATAATTAAAGGTTTCCAAACATTGAGACCAAAGTTTTGCAGATTTTAAAAATAATTTTATAATCTCTAATCTTATTGGTCTTGGCTAATGGTGGAAACTTTTATCATTAAATAATTTTTCTTAATGCAATTAGAGGACTCGACAACCTCGTTTACATGATTTACTTTTCAGGCAAGGCCTTAACTTTATCTAACTCATTTTTAAGTAATCCTAATACTGAAAGGGTTATATATTACACAGCATGCAGACCAATTGCTTTGGCTGTTTCATTGCTCCAGACTAGGGCCCTGTCCCAAGACAGGAAAAAGAAGAGCTTCATTAGCAGTTTCCTAATCAAATCATGCAACCAGCCAAACATTGATAATTCAGTTAATAATAGCAAAGAAACAAGTAATTTATTTACTCACTTTAATGAAAGTAAATAGGTTTATATCAACTAGTCCTATAATATTTACAGATTTTCAATTGACACCTTAAAATATTTTCATTTAAAGAAATCAGAGCATGTTATTATTTTAAATAAATAAACAACTCTTCCAAACCATTTATTAAAATAATTTATCAAACCTCTAAGTCTGTGTCAACATCCTTGGCCAGTTTAGAGTTGGGTGACAGAGAAGATAGTAGCCTTTGCTACATACACTATTTCAAATTTGCTAAAATTACAAAGATTTCCAGCATTTTCTTTTATTTTAGAAATTGGTGTTAGATTACTTTTCTATTAACTTTATTTATCAAAAAATAAAATAAACATTTCAAAACAAAACAAAGCAAAAGAATAAAGAAAAACAAATATCCTAAAATAATTTCGTTAATTCCAACATGCTCCTATCATACCACAAGAAAATTAACAAACCATAGTCATTGTAATGTAAATGTAAAATGTAAAACGAGTGTCTTATAGAATATAGCAGACCTAGAGATAGACAGCAGCTAGTGAAGGGGGAACAATAATCTAATAAGAACAGATAAGGAGAAATTAAGATGGCGGCTAGCTGAGACAGGGCAAAAAAACACCTCCATGAAAAACACTAGCTAAAAACCAGAAAGTGACCCAGAATACTGGTTACAGTGATGCGCCAGCTGGATGAGGGCTCCTAGCTCCAGAGGGGCCGTATACTTGGTGAAACCGGGAGTCAGCATTCTGAAATGAGTGAGTAAGCTGGCTGGAAGACCCGCAGCCATGCAGCGGGCTGGGGAAGCCAGGGTTCAGCGTATGGAGACCAGCTGGCTCTTTTTAAAAAAAAAAAAAGAGAAAAACCCATGAGCGGCTGCAGGTGCGATTGTGGGAACCACGCAGTAAAACACAGCAAGAGGGGGCTGGGCCAGCCTCTCGGTGTCTGGCTGGGAAGAGAGCCCGCTGCAGATACCCTTGGGTCTGGGGGGAACAGAGGGGAGAGCTGGAAGCAGTAAGAAACCCCGCGGCTAGCAGCTGGCCCCATGGAGGCCTGGATAAACTCCTGCCCGGGGCTGTGCCCACAGCCCAGAGCCCCGCCAGTTGTCCCGGAGCTGGGAAGGAAGAACTGTGCGAGGAGGAGGGGGCTGAGACGCCCCGTTTGGCCATTTTTGCTTCAGGCTGAGAGTGCGCTGCTGCACAGCCCGGTGGCCTGGGGCTTCCCTTGAGGGATGGCGCGCCCTGGTGACATAGCATGGCATTCCCTCAGCTGAGCTCCTGGAGGATCACGGCTGGGACGGGGGACCAGCTCGAAGAACCCAGGGACGCTATGCCAAGTCCGGTGGTTTGTGGATCAGTGAGAGAGAGGGTCTGGGGCTGAACTGATATGAAGGCTTAGACTCTTGCAGCGGCCTTGAATCTCCGGGAACCTGGGGGATTTGAACATTAAAACTTCCCTTCCTCCCTGGCCACCCGTACACATGCCCCACATTCAGGGCGGACGGCTCCAGCAACACACCCAAACTGAGTTCTCCAACTGAACCCACAAGAATCATTTCCCCACACACCGCGGGAACAAGGTTGAGAATGGACTTGAGGGATATAGGTGACTCACAGATGCCATCTTCTGTTTAGTTAGAGAAAGTGTACGTCACCAAACTTGTTTCTGAAAAATTAGATTGATATCCCTTTTTTTTTTTTACAACTTGAAAGAACCCTATCAAGCAAAACAAATGCCAAGAGGCCAAAAGCAACAGAAAATCTTAATGCGTATGATAAAACCAGAAGATATGGAGAATCCAACTCCAAACACACAAATCAAGATACCCGAAGATATACAGTACCTCGCAAAATTAATCAAAGAACTACAATCGAGGAACGAAAACATGGCAAAGGATTTAAAGGACATCAAGAAGACCATGGCCCAGGATATAAGTGACATAAAGAAGACCCTAGAAGAGCATAAAGAAGACATTGCAAGAGTAAATAAAAAAATAGAAGATCTTATGGAAATAAAAGAAACTGTTGGCCAAATTAAAAAGACTCTGGATATTCACAATACAAGAATAGAAGAAGCTGAACAACATCTCAGTGTCCTAGAAGTCCACAGAACAGAAAATGAAAGAACAAAAGGAAGAATGGAGAAAAAAATAAAAAAAATCGAAATGGATCTCAGGGATACGATAGATAAAATAAAACGTCCAAACTTAAGACTTATTGGTGTCCCAGAAGGGGAAGAGAAGGGTAAAGGTCTAGAAAGAGTACTCAAAGAAATTGTTGGGGAAAACTTCCCCGACCTTATACACAATATAAATACACAAAGCATAAATGCCCAGCGAACTCCAAATAGAATAAATCCAAATAAACCCACTCCGAGACATATTCTGATCAGACTCTCAAATACTGAAGAGAAGGAGCAAGTTCTGAAAGCAGCAAGAGAAAAGCAATTCACCACATACAAACGAAACAACATAACACTAAGTAGTGACTACTCAGCGGCCACCATGGAAGCGAGAAGGCAGTGGCATAACATGTTTAAAATTCTGAGAGAGAAAAATTTCCAACCAAGAATACTTTATCCAGCAAAACTCTCCTTCAAATTTGAGGGAGAGCTTAAATTTTTTCACAGACAAACAAATGCTGAGAGAGTTTGCCAATAAAAGACCTGCCCTACTTCAGATTCTAAAGGGAGCCCTACCAACAGAGACACAAAGAAAGGAGAAAGAGATATAGAGAATTTTAACAGACATATATAGTACCTTACATCCCAAATCACCAGGACACTCATTTTTCTCTAGTGATCACAGATCTTTCTCCAGAAGGGGCCATAAGCTGGGACATAAAACAAGCCTCAAGAAATTAAAAAAAAAAAAAAATTGAATATACTCAAAGCACATTCTCCAACCACAATGGAATATAAATAGAAGTCAATAATTTTTGAACTGTAGCTCCACTATTTACTTCCTACATGATATAAAATACACAAACTCTAATGACAAATCAGTGGTTTTGAACTCAATGTAAAATATGTAATTTTAGACAACTATATAAAGATGGAGGAATGGAGGAGTATAGGAACATAGTTTATATGTCCTATTGAAGTGAAGGTGGTATCAAAGAAAAACAAGATTGATAGGGATTCAAGAGGTTAATTTTAAGCCCCACAGTAAACACAAAGAAATTATCAGAGAATATAACCATAGAGATGAAAAGTAGAGTATGGGTTAAGAGAAATGGGGAAGGGGCAATGGGGAGTTAAGAAATGAGTGTAGGGTTGCTGTTTGAGGTGAAGGGAAATTTCTAGTAATGGATGGTGGGAAAGAGCATTACAACATTCTAAATGTGATTAATCCCACTAATGGAAGGCTAGGGAGGGGGTGGAATGGGAAGATTTAGGCTGTATATGTGTTTCCACAACTGAAAAAAGAAAAAAAAAAAGACAGTCTAACTAGACGACAATTGAATGCTAAGGATGAACTTGGATGGGATTGGAGGATAGAGGATAGGTGCCTCAAAGGGACACAGTTGAGACATAAGGAAAAGGAAATATAGAATGTAAGCTTTGTATCATTGTTGAATCTCTTATACTTCTTAGCTGCACTTAATGGAATTACATAAAAGAATGTTCTTGTTCATGGGAAGTATATACTTGAATTATAGTGTATGTTCAAGGATGTGTACAGCTAACTCTCATATGTTCAGAAGACAGAGCAATAGATGATGGATGATAGGGAGGGAGGGAAAGAAATAGCGGTGTGACAGCATGTTAAAGTTGGTGGATTCAGCTATCGGGGGAGGGGGGTCAGGGTATGATGGAATTCTGTGTATGGGGCTAGTATTGTTTTCGCAACTGTTCATATAACTTTGAATTTATTTCAAAATAAAAAAAAAAAGAACAGATAAGATGTTGAGGGTGATCTTAATGATATGGGGAAGCTCAGGAATGACTATGGTCCAACATTTTTGAGGCTCATTTTGATTCCAATTTTATGTTCTAAATGTGACATGCTATGTGTCTCTCCTCTGCAATGTGTCTTCAGCTGCCACCTGCAAACTGGGTTTATGCTTAGTATTCACCTACCTATATGGCCAAACAGGTATCTATAATGATTGTTCACTTCCTTTGCCACCCTGGCTGTTAAATATTTTGAATATCACCATTCATAAATTTGTATAGAGAAACACACAAAAATGATTTATTTCTCCCTCCTATATTCAGATTTGCATTGAAGAAAAAAGGGGAATCCAAGATGTTGGAATTAATATTTGATTGATCCAGGTGAAGTACTGTGAAAGATGAATTAATGGGTTTGGGTAGTACCTTCACTGAAGGCAAGGTAGAGAACTCCTCAGTTGGTTTTCTAACACAGTCTATAGGTGTCATTCTAATCACAGTGGTGAAATGAAGGTTATACAAGTTCCCCTATTCTCTAAAATTGTCTAAAAGCAGCTGGGACCTAAAGACTATATTATCCTCAGCTTCTCTACTGTGTGGCATTAGTAATCATTGCTATTCCAATTGGGTTAAGTCACTTCACTAGAAAGATTGTGCAGTAACCAAACTGTAAAGTCATTTTTTGGGGAGGAAATTTCAGGGAGGGGGTCACAGAATTTTATAACCTGACCATAAGAAGCAATGACAGTGTAATACATTTTTACTGTAACATCAAGTATACAACCCTCCTCAATTTGCTCATCTCTTGTTTATTACAGCTATGTTGTTTGGAATTGTAAGCAGGTATCTAAGAAGCACACTACAAAAAGGGAAAAATGTGTGAAAAAAGTGAAAATGAAACTATAGTGAATTTGCTGTAGTAAATAGTGGACTTTATTTACATTTTGATAAAGGGAAATGGGCATGGGATTTTTTTTTTTATTAAATTCAGTTTTATTGAAATACATTCACACACCATACAATCACCCATGGTATACAATCCACTGTCCACAGTATGATAACATAGGTATGCGTTCATCACCACAATCTATCTCCGAACATTTTCCTTACATCAGAAAGAACCAGAACAAGAATAAAAAATAAAAGTGAAAAAAGAACACCCAAATCATCCCCCCCATCCCACCCCATTTGTCCTTTAGTTTTTATCCCCATTTTTCTACTCATCCATACACTAAATAAAGGGGGTGTGATCCACAAGGTTTTCACAATCACACTGTCACCCCTTGTAATCTACATTGTTATACAATCATCTTCAAGAGTCAAGGCTACTGGGTTGCAGTTTGATAGTTTCAGGTATTTACTTCTAGCTATTCCAATTCATTAAAACCTAAAAAGGGTTCTCTATATAGTGCATAAGAATGTCCACCAGAGTGACCTCTCGACTCCGTTTGAAATCTCTCAGCCACTGAAACTATTTCGTCTCATTTTGCATCCCCCTTTTGGTCAAGAAGATACTCTCAGTTCCACGATGCCGGGTCCACATTCATCCCCGGGAGTCATATTCTGCATTGCCAGGGAGATTTACAACCCTGGGAGTTGGGTCCCACATATGGGGGAGGGCAGCGAGTTCACCTGTCGAGGTGGCTCAGTTAGAGAGAGAGAGGTGGGCATGGGATTTTTAACTCAGAAAGGTCTGTTCAGCATAGCTACCAGCATTGGGTGTCTTGGAGTTCAGTAAATGGTAATATGCCAAAACATGCCCACTGAAGTGGGGAATAAACTTCTGCATTTTGCTTCACTGTCCAAAGTTAGCAAATCATTGACAAAGCTGGTTGGATAGTTATGGCATCGGCATATTTCTTATTTGAGACTATTGCTTGGCCTACACCTAAAGATTCTAAAGATGCTGCTCTCCATGATTGAGATCTATACTGGACACAGGTCTTCCAAAATTGTAGGTATTCCTACCTTTGGTTCCACAAGCCCTGATAGAACTGTGGGTCTTTTTTACTGATGCCAGACATAATTTGCCACCTTTCGGCAGCTGTCCAAGAGGAAAAAATCTGAATTTACAGTTCAGTTTCTGGAATCCACATAACATTTTGAAGGTCTGAGTTAAAAATTATTATTTTTGGCATGTCATTAGGTATTGGGGTCTGGTAGAGATTGCCCACTATGGTTGATATAAACAAAAGGGCAGCCTGAAAAAGGATTACCACTATGGATGACAAGAAGTGAGGAACTGATTATAAAAAGCAATAATTACAACCAGGTAGAACAAACTGGTTCTTCACAAAGGAATTTTGTTGTGTCTTTAATAATACTGAATGATGGAAATTGACATAAAGTATGTCACAGATAGTTTTGATGTCCAGTTGCATTTACAATTATTTTTACCAAGAAAGTTCTTTGCAAGTGTTGACCTACACTCAGGTTACAAATCCAATTTTTGTTTTCCTATATGTCTATAGACCTTTTCGAATTGGTGGGTAGAGGTTTGGAATTTATGTAGCATTTCACTTGTTTGTACATAGTACAAACCTTTGATACCCTTGAAATGTGGGATTTCATTGGGCCTATTTTAAATGCTTAGTAAAGAATGCACATGATACACACACCTTCCCACCATATACACATCACTGTTAAACACATAGAGTCACATGCACAGACACATCATAGAGCTTGATATTTATTTTTATAAGTTCCTAGGATGCCACATACAATGCATGCTATTAAACAAGGGAATGATCTTTCTTTCTTTTTCTTTTTACAGAGATAATCAGTTAATGATAAATTATTGCATTTATTATTCCCCTGTATTCTAGATTCTATTTAGTATTAATTCCCTATTGTCTTGCATATCCACCCCCATCATGGATCAAATCACAAAAAGACTCAAAAGGGAATTTAAAACATTGATTCATCAACATTTTCTACCATTGTGAGTAACAGAATCATCCTAATACTGTTTAATTTAACCCCACCAGCCAGGTACAGATTTGGTGGGTTTGCTACTGTTGATTCCCCCAAAAGACCACCAGAAGACTTGTTAATCAAGGAAAGCAAACTTAGAGTTACTTTAGTAAAGGAGGACACTGTCTTGACAGAGTTAATATTAGATCAGAATGGGGAGTTAGGAGAGAACATTGATATGATTTATGAGGTCTGGAATCAAGAGGTTCTCAAGATAGGTCTTCCAAAGCAGGAGATTGATTGGAATTGGGGAAGTTTGGACATAATAAGATATGATTTGCACACTGGCAGGCAGACATCCTGACATGAGTCTTGATGTGTCAACTTGATGAGTCTTGGTAAGTGAGCTGTTTGCTAATGTGAGCAATTTATGGTCCTCAAAGGAGAGCTGTTTGCCCTAATGAACAAACTTACTGCCTGGACAAATTGGTTTTTAACAATTTCTCAAGGCAAAAAGTGAAGTTATATATTGGTTTAAAATATTTGTCTTCCAAGACAAGAAGCTCCAGGGAACAAATATTGAGGTCATGTTGGCAAAGGTGGCCTAAGTTCTCTGTCCAGATCACTAAGCTATGTGGATGCAGGTGGTCTTAATTCTCACTAAAATCATCACAACTACTGTCTAGGGTTTTCCATTTGAGGATGCAGGTGCCCCAGGACATTAAATTAAACAAAGCTGACTGGTACTGCCAAGAATCTCCTTCTGGCCCTTCAACAGATAATATGCTGGTAAAAAACAGCAAATTTGTTTCTGGAAGCAGGGAAAGATGAAATATCTTGAATGTGATGTAGGTTCTTCTTCAAGGAAAGGGTTGGTGATTGGTAAGTGAGAATAAGTGAGAAGTCAGATATTATGTATTAAACTCTGTTCCTTGGGATATTCCATTTGATTTCCACCGATGCATATTTTCCCAGGAAGTGAGCCCCATTGTCTTTTCTGCAGCATCCTCAGAACCTTAACCAGGCTTCTTTACCAACTTCTAAAACCCTCACCACTACTAGTTTCCCTTCTCGAAAATCTTCTCGTACTTTCTACCTCACATGCACTATCTATCTCTTCATTCCCCCCCACTCACTCTTTATTATATTCCCCTTACATAATAAATTATGATGATAAGTGGATCCTACCGATAAAATCATTAACAACTAAAAAACTGTTTCCTCTATTTTTGTTGGGCTTAAGGATTAATTTAGTTTTCCAGTCCTTTCTCAGGGTGAGGAAAAGAAATCGTATTTATTCTTCAATTGTATAAAAAGGAGAGAAGAAACCAAAACAGTTAAGTTTCTATAACACCAACTGAATATTCACATCGGCAACTTTTGTTAGTATGCTGAACAATTAAGGGCTGTGAGAGTTGCTATATAAAACGACCGAGTGCTGTAAGAGAGGGAAGTGGTTATTGCAAACACTGCCTTATGCTTCACTGTTGTCGGTATTTACAATTAGTTAATAAACCAGAAAGATGCAGACAGAAAAGATAGAATTGGTGGATACAAAGTGGTCATTGGAGATCGGGTTTGAGCAGGAAGGAAAAGGTTACAACTTTCAGCGGATACAAATTCTGTGATACAATCAATGCACATTGATTAAGTAATAACAGTCAACATTTGTGGAGTTTCCCAGGAAATTGATGACAATCTGGAGGAGTAAATCCCATCTTGTCATCAATTTCTCAGGATATCACCTATGCGAAGATCATATATACCTTTTCCCACTCATTTTGCACCAATTCATAAGGTATTCTCTGAAAGACACTATTGAGATTCTCCGAGGGATAATTTTCAAGAGAGAATTATGGCATAATACCTACAATGCCTACACCATAATCGGTTCTGATAAACTATGACTGGATTCTATTAAGCTGATATATTACTTCTGCATGAATCTTAAATTAGTTTTACTTTAAAGATAGTAACTTTCAATAAATGTTGTGATTCCTCACATATCATAAATTTATATGTCCATTTGGGCAAATTTCCTCTTGAAAAGAATGAGTATTAATTTATTGAATATTAGTATGGATAGCACTGCAGTTAATCCATATTATTTGACACTATACAGAAAACTGAAACATAAGAAATATTAATGGTCATCCTTAACAATCTATAATAGACCATAGCTATTCATTCGTGTTTAAAAAAAGTTATATCTTAAAATATATATTTTTTTATGATCCAAAAAATTTGCAATGGATGACCTTTATTTAACTGTGGCAATTCTACGTTCTGAGTGATTCTTACCCCTTACTGTGAGGTGATAAAAGTGTACACATCTTTTATTCCCTTACCCACCCCTGGTTTCTGGTTTCTATCAAGTTCTAGAACTAACTCAGGCTATTCCACACCACATTTGTTTTCTACTCCTGTATAACAAATTACCACAAGTGCAGCAGCTAAAAATGACACACATTTATTTTCTCTCAGTTTCCATGGATCAAGAGTCCAGGCACAGCTTAACTGGGTCCTCTACTCAGGCTCCACTCAAGATGTCAGCCTGCTGCATTCTTATCAGAAGCTTGACCAGGGGAGAATCTGCTTTCAAGCTTATTCAGGCTAATGGCAGAATTCATGTCCCGATGATTGCATAGACTGGGGTCCCTGATCGCTTTCTGACTGCTGTCTGGAAGTCAGGAGCAGAGCCCTGCCCTTCCATGGGCCGCTCACAACATGGCTGTCTGCTTCTTCAAGACCAACAGTATAATCTCTCTCTACATCCCTCTCCCACCCTCTTACTTCTCTCTTTCTCTCCAGTCTGCTGAAACATAGTCTTTCAAAACAGAAGATTATCCTATCACCTCTGCCATATTCTAATGGTTATAAACAAGTCAAAGATTCTTCTAACCCTCAGTGGGAGAGGGTTATGCAAGGGTATGACTTATTTGAGGTAACCATATGGTGTGTCTGCCACACACACACACCATCCCCCAAATCAACTCTGAAACACTACAGAGATGAAGATGTAGCATTTATTTGAACAAAAATAACAACAAACTTTGGGATATCCCTGAGGAGTTATAGACTCTTGAATGATGTGCATTTACCAGGTGTGCTGCAGCTCAGGGCAGAGAGCAGCTTGAGATGGCAATAAAAGTAAATGATGGAAGGAAGATGTTAAGTTCTGTTTCTGTTTCTCCTTGTTACCTTCAGACAACAGTTATCAGTTCTTCAGCAAAGAAATCTGCAGCAACAGAACAGAACACCAGTGTAGAAAATAACAGCTGTTACACAAGTATTGAAAGGATCAGGAGTTGAAAATAGCAGGTGTGGGCTGACTTGTAGGTGTTCACTTGTACATGTCTCCAAACTCCAGGCCTAAGGCTAATGTGGAGACCTAGGGGAGACCATCTCCTCCCAGTGTTGCCCTCTGTAAGTGTTTGAAAGTGAAATCCTGGCCCGAGGAGTTACTTCATTCAGTGGCAGCAATTGGAGTGACCCACAGCGTGGTTCCAGATGATCTGCTTCTCTGTTTAAATTCATCCCGAGAGACTATCCAAGGCCTTGACTCTAGCTTTATTCCAGTACTCACTAGAACATATGACACGACCAGGGAACATGAGCTCTCAGACCAAATTAATTGAACACCAGAAGTACAATGACCTCAAAGAAAGACAACAAAACAGACAACAGATAACAGCTCAAACAGAAGGACCAAAAGTTTAAATATACTTAAATGGTTAAGTGATGATATAAGAAACAAAAAATAAAACATCAAGAAGAATCAAGTGGAAACATTTGTATAAAATTTATAATATTTTAAATATGAATACAAGAGTTGGAATATATAGTAGGATAGGTAAATCTGAAAAGTTACTTATTGAATTGAAACATCAGTATTCTACATGGCAGAAAGAAAGGAAATAAGACAGAAAATATAAAGCTAAAGCTGAGAGCTAAGGATAGAATTATGAGGAAAGAAAATTAAAGAAAGAGAGGTGAGGTAATGTTTGAAGAAATAAGTTTTAAAGTTTCCTAGGATTGGACAAAAGAGAGACAAAAAGTAGATTTATAGTGTTGCTAGAGAGCTAAGAAACAAAAAGGTAAAATCCATAGCTTGACACATTATAGCAAAATTCAGCAATACCAATGACAAATACAAATTTTAAATGATCCCAGAGAAAAATAAAATAACCTAAAGAAAAATAAGGATTGTTATATAGGTATTACATTGTTATGTAATTATGTCATTATATCAGAATTATCAGCAGTAAAGCTTAACAGACAAAAAATAAACTTTTAAAAATTATTAAAGAAAATTTAGTTTGATTCAGGAATGTAATATTAGGCCACATAGTAATTCAAATATGGAAGAATAATAAAAGTAATTTTCAGTAATAATGTCAGAATTTTTTCCAAAAAGATTTGTAGTATAGACACACTTGAAAAAATTAACAAGAAGAGAAACAAGCCCAGAAACAACCTTCAATCTGTAAAAGACATGGGAATGATATAATCCTTAGTAGAATTTTTGTGGTCTTGAAAAAATAAAAGCTAATTCTCCTAAATGGATAAGAGGCATATATATATATATATATATAATATCAACCTATAAGTAAAAATCCAAACAATATTAAGATAATGGAAGATATCAGAGGCAAGTGTAAAAGGGACACATTTAAATACTTAACTCTTAAATACCTACCTGTTAGGTGATAAAGATACATAATTCAAAACAGGGAGACTAATTCTAGTTTGGATGTAGAAATTCACAAGACTGTTGCCCTCACCTTTAAGAACCAAACCAAGCCATGTAAGCTACAAAAATCAGAGCTGGTTTTCAAACATAGCATCTGAGAACTGAAGACACAAGTTAAGTCATATGAATTAAATTCAGGGAGTGACAAGCCCTTCTTAGTAGAAAAAAGACCCAGGCATCTCTCATCTGGTAGAAAGGAAGAAGATTCAACCATAGATGTAACCTCATCAGGATGATGATGTTAGACATCCCTGGAAACATTTCCTTTCAGAAACAACTAATAATAGGGCAAATCCAACTTTCTTGGAACTTGGGAGGATGACAGAGGCTGGAGAAAGATTCCATACATGCTGAATTTAAGGCAAAAAAAAAAACACATAAAAATAATTTATGAGATCTGCGGCTCTGTTCTGCCAGTCTGGACCTCTCCCCCTCACTCGGTCCTGCACAACTTAGTAGCCACACAGCAGCAATACTCTGACTTGGGCACCTCCTGCTGTGGTTGCAGATCACAGAGCCACCCAACAGCAGCAAGTTAGAAGCCCTCACACATGCAGGCATGGGACCCAAGGCCACCCAGACCCAGGGCAGAGTCCAAGTAGTAGGTGAACTCATGTATACAAAAAGGCCCCCAGGAAACAAAGGAGACCCACAGGGAACTGTTGGCAAGTGATGCACACACTAAACCTGGCCTCTAAATGTTGAAGTGCCTAAATGAGGAAATGGGCATTTTTGAACACTGACCTCTTCTGGCTCCCTGGAGTGGGACACCATAATGTGAAAGTCAGCCAAGTCAGAAAAGTCTCATGGAGCAAAGGGAAAATTGAACTTCTGTAAGAAAGCCAGGCCCCAGGACTGAAAATTGTAATGAAAAGGGGGCTCTGAGCATGGAAGAGCATTTGAGCAAATGAACAGAAAAAAACAGAACATCCCAGGACTCCCAGAGAAGCAACAGAAGGAAGGAAGTGTTCTCTTGGTGGTGAAACAATTGCACATAGAAAGGCAATCTTAAAAGCTGCACAGCATGTTTAGGGAAAGAAGAAGTTGTAGAAGTCATAAGAAAATCTGAGCAATTAATCATGGGCCACTCTAACGGTGCAGTATAAGCTGGACTGTGATGGTTAGGTTCATGCGTCAACTTGGCCAGGTAGTGGTGCCCAGGTGTCTGGTCATGCAAGCACTGGCCTAACCATTACTGCAAGGACATTTGTGGCTGGTTAATAAACAAGAATTCTGGTTTATTAAATCATCAGTCAATTGGCTGCAGCTGTGACTGATTACAAGGGTGTGTCTTCCACAATGAGAGAATTCAATCCGCTGGATTTAAACCAATCAGTTGAAGACTTTTAAGTGAGACAGACAGAGGAGCTTTACTTCTTTGGCTAGCCAGTGAAGCGTTTCCTGAGGAGTTCATTGAAGTTGCCAGTTCATCTCCTGAGGAGTTCATCGAACATGTTCATCAAAGTTGCCAGTTTGCTGCCTGAGGAGTTCATCGAACATCTTCATTGGAGTTGCCAGTCTGCTGCCTGCCCTATGGAATTTGGACTTGTGCATACCCACAGTTGCGTGAGACACTTTTATAAATCTTTTTTTATAGATATCTCTTGTTGATTCTGTTTCCCTAGAAAACCCTAACTAATACATGGACCAAGCATTGAAGAAGAACCTTAACACACAGCCAATCTACAATACAACCTTATGTTAGAGGGAGAAACTGACTGAATTTCAGAGTTAGCACATGGAAATAATCAGATGGCCAGACATCAGCCAAGTATCATTAAAGTCATACCCAGATACAGGAATACATGGGCCATTCAAGGGAATGAATTAAATGTTCAGAGGGAACACAGACTTTGAAACAAATAATCAAAGACAAAGAAGTGCAAACAAATCTCCTAAATCAATTCAAAGGATTGATGGAAAATATGGATAGAAATAAACTCAATATGGATGCAGAACAACAGTTTGGGAATGAAAAGAAGAATTAGAAAGCTCCATAAGAAACATAACAATTTACAGGGAGAAAAACAAAATAATGGCGATTAACAATATACTAGAGGCATACAACAGCAAATTTGAACAGGCAGAAGAAAGAATCAGTGAACTGGAAGACAGGACAATCAAAATCATAAAATAGGAAGAATAAATAGGGAAAACTGAGCAGAGTCTAGGGGACCTCTGAGATAGCATGAAACATACTAACATATGCATCATGGGAATCCCTGAAGGAGAAGACACAGGAAAGGGAGCACAGAGACTATTTGAGGTAATACTGGAAGAAAATTCACCTCTTACAAAAGACCTAAATATACATGTCCAAGAAGTACAATGTACTCCAAATAGGATAAACCCTAAGAAACCTATTCCAAGATACATATTAATCAAAATGTCAAATGCCAAAAGATAAAGAGAGAATTCTAAAGATAGCAAGAGAAAATAATTCATCATATACAAGTGGCAATTTCTCATCAGAAAACATAGAGGTGAGAAGGCAGTGGTATATTTAAGGTACTGAAAGAGAAAATCCAGCAAAGCTGTTCCTCAAAAAGGAGGGAAAGTTTAAGACATACCCAGACAAACAAAAATTGAGACCTACCCTAAAAAAAAAACTGCTAAAAGGAGTTCTTCAGGTTGAAAGGAAAAGACAGGATGGTGTGGCTTGCAGCAGTATAAAGAAGTAAAGATCTTCGGTAAAGGTAATGAAATGGGTGAATGCAAAATTCAATAGTAATGCATCCATAGTATATAATTCTAATCCTTTTATCCTATAAGAGTAAGAAGACAATTGTATAAGAAATAATCATTTCCATATAATGGGCATGCAAAATATAGAGACAATGTGAAAAAAACAATATAAAAGGAATGGAGTGATAGAGTAGAGAATGTGTGTGCTATGGAAATTAAGTTGGTAACTTTCCTAACTAGTTGGTTATGGACTTAGGTTGTTTAATACAAACCCCAGGGTAACCGCAAAGAAAGTATTTTAAAAATATATATATAAATGGAAATGAGAAAGAGATCAATCAGTTATATCACCATAGATCAACTATATGCAACAAGAGGCTAAAGTAAAGGAAAACAGAAGCAAAAAAAAAGATATGACATATAAAAAACAAGGTCAAAATGGCTGAAGTAAGTGCTCCCTTATCAGTAATAATACTCAATGTTAATGGATTAACACCCCCCCAATCAAAAGACATGGATTGACAGAATGGATATAAAAGCACAATCTAACTTTATGTTGTTTACAAGAGACTCACCTTAGATGCAAAGACACAAATAAGTTGAAACTAAAAAGATGGAAAAATATTTATACAAATAGTAAACAAAAGAGAGCTGGGGTAGCTATACTAATATCAGATAAAATACACTTAAGTCAAAAGCTGTTAAAAGAGACAAAGAAGGACACTGTATATTAATAAAAGGAACAATCCACTGAGAAGAAATACAAATCATAAACATTTATGCCCCTAACCACAATGTCCCAAAACACATGAGGCAAAAACTGGCAAAACTGAAGAGAGAAAGAGATGTTTCTATAATAATAATTGGAGACTTCAATACACCACTCTCATCAATAGATAGAACAACTATACAGAAGATCAATAAGGAAACAGAGAACTTGAATAATATGGTAAATGAACCAGGCCTAACAATTACACAGTACACTGCAACCCTTAACAGCAAGATACCCATTCTTCTCAAGTTCACCTGGATCATTTTCCAGGATAGGCCACATATTAAGTTGCAAATGAGTCTCAATAATTTGAAAAGATTGGAAATACACAAAGTTTCTTCTCTGACCACAGTGGAATAAAGCTAGAGGTCAGTAACAGAGAACTAGGAAATCCACAAACATATGGAAGTAAAACAATGTACAGTCAAACAATCATTGAGTCAAAGAAGAAAGCACAAGGGAAATCAGGAAATATCTTGAGATGAATGAAAATGAGAGTACAACATATCAAAACCTATGGGACACAGTGAAGGCAGTGCTGAGAGGGAAATTTATAGCCCTAAATGCTTACATTTAAAAAGAAGACAGTTTAAATCAGAGACCTGATTGCACACCTAGAGGAACCAGAAAAAGAACAGCAAACTAAATCCAAAGCAAGCAAACTAAACCCAAAGCAAAGAAAGGAATAACAAAGATTAGAACAGCAATAAATGAAATAGAGAATTAAAAAACAATGGAGAGAATTAACAAAACCCAAACTTTATTATTTGAGAAATTCAATAAAATCAACAAACCTTTAGCTAGACTGACAAAGAATAAAAGAGAGAAGATGCAAATGATTAAAAGCAGAAGTAAAAGGGGAGACATTACTATTGACACCACAGAAATAAAAAGTATCATAAGAAGATTCTATGAACAACTGTATGCCAATAAATTAGACAACCTAGATGGAATAGACAAGTTCCTAAAAATGCACATCATTTTATACTGACGCCAGAAGAAATAGATCTCAATAGACCAATTACAAGTAAAGAGATTGAATCAGTCACCAAAAACCTCCCAGCAAAGAAAGAGCCTGACCAGATGTCTTACAGAGGAATTTTAGCAAACATTGCAGGAAGAATACCAAACCTGCTCAAAATCTTCAAAAAATTGAAGAGGATGGAACACTATTTAATTCACTCTATGAAGCCAACATTACCCTAATACCAATACTAGATAATGGTACTACAATAAAAAAAAAACACAAAAAACTATAGACTAGTTACTCTAATGGATATAGATGCAAAATCCTCAACAAAATACTTGTAAATTGACTCCAACAGCACATTAAAAAACTATACACTATGATCAAGTGGGATTTATCCCAAGTATGCAAGGGAGGTTCAACATAAGAAAATTAATAATGTAATATACCACAGTAATAGAAGGAAGGGAAAACACCACATGATCATCTCAAATGCAGAAAAGGCATTTGATAAAATCCAGCACCGCTTCTTGATAAAAACAGTTAGAAATTTAGGAATAGAAGGAAACTTCCTCTAGACGATAAAGGGCATATGTGAAAAACCCACAGCTAATATCCTACTTAATGGTGAAAGACTGAAACCGTTCCCTTTGAGATCAGGAAAAAGACAATGATGCCCACTGTCACCACTGTTATTCAACATGGTACTGGAAGTTCTAGCCAGAGCAATTAGGCAAGAAAAAGAAATAAAAGGCATCCAAATAGGAAAGGAAGAAGTAAAACTTTCACTATTTGCAGACGACCTGTTCCTATATATAAAAATTCCCAGTAAATCTATAACAAAGCTACTATAGCTAATAAACAAATTAAGCAAGTGGTAGGGTATAAGATCATCATGCAAATATCAGTAGTGTTTTTATAAAATAGTAATAAACAATCTTGAGAGCAAATTAAGAAAAAAATTCCATGTAAAATAGTAACTAAAAGAATCAATTATCTAGGCATAAATTTAAACAAAAGTTGTAAAGAACGTATACAAGGAAAACTGCAAAACATTTCTAAAAGAAATCAAGGAAGACCTAAATAAATGGAAGGACATTTCATGCTTATGGATTGGATGCCAATTGTTAAAATGTCAACTCTATTCAAAGATATGTACAGATTCAATGCATACCTATCAAAATTCCAAGAGCTTTCTTTAGAGAAATGCAAGTCAATCATCAAATATCCAGAATCTACAACTCAAGAGACAAACAACCCAATCAAAATTTGGCAAAAGACTTGAGTATACATTTCTCCAAAGAAGACATATGGATAGGCAAAAAGCACATGAAAAATGCTCAACACCATTAGCTGTTGGGGAAATGTCAATCAAAACAGGAGACAGTATTTCACACTGTCTTACCCAGCAATCCAATTTATTGGTCTATACTCAGGAGAACTGACAGCAGGGACTTGGACAGATATTTTCACAGTTATCTTCATAGCAGTATTATTTGCAATAGCCAAAAGATGGAAGCAACTTATGTGTCCAGAAACAAATGAAACAATAAGCAAAATGTGGTGTACACACACACACACACACACACACACACACACACACAATGGAATATTATGTATCCGTGAAAATGAATGAAGTTCTAATAAATGTCACAACACCGATGAACCTTGAAAGCATTATTTTGAGTGAAGTAAGTCAGACACAAAAGCACAAATATTCATTGATCTCAGTGATATGAAACAATTACAATAAGCAAATTCATAGAATCAGAAACTAGAACACAGGTTACCAGGGGCTGGAGAGAGTAGATAATGGGGAGTTAAACCTTATTTGGTACAGTATTTCTGTTGGGGGTGATGGAAAAGTTTTGGTAATGGAGAATGGTGATGGTAGCACAACATCAATTACATTCAACAACACTGAATTATATATTTGAATGGTAAGGGGTAGAAATTTTATGGTGTATATATGTTACTAAAATAAAAAAACTATATTGGATTGCACAACAAGCTGAACTCTAATGTAAACCATGGACTATAGTTTATAGTACAACTAAAAATATTTCATCAATTTAACAGTTACCACACTAATATAAGGTGTTAATAATTGGGGGAGGGGATATGAAAACTATTTTCTGCATGATTTTTCTGTAAACCTACAACTTCTCTAATGAAAAGAAATTACATTAACAAAAATTAACCAACAATTGTTGCAGGTTGTTGTTAAAGCAGCTGAATATTGAATGAATTTTTAATAGTTGGATATTGGTTTAGATGACAAATTCAAATCCAGAGAATCCCTAGCCACAGAAAAACTATACACCTGTACCCAAACCCTCTCCCCCAGATATTCACTGAATGCTCAGTTGTAGTGAATTATATGCTAATACAATTTAGAAAATATATAAATTAATCAATATCTAGAAAATATCTATAATCTTTACCATAAAATTTAAAAAACTGAGTATGACCAGTATTTCTGAAATTCCACTGTGTATCCTTTTTCTGTGGAGAGAACCAAAATCCAAAATTTTCTGTGGGTTTTTTCCTTTATTTTATAGTTTTCTAATGTATCAATAAATTTGCAGTTTTTAGCCTTTATATAAATGGACTTATATAGTTATTTTCTGTAACTTTCTTTTACGTCTTTTATGGATTGAAGTATGTCCCCCTAAAATATACATTCAATTCCTAACCCCTGGTACTGTGAATGGGATCCTATTTGGAAAAAGGATCTTTGAAATTATTACTAGTTAAAATGAGGCCAAACTGAATTAGGGCAGGTTTTAATCCAATATGACTAGTGTCCTTATAAGGAGAGGAAATTTGTACACAGCCAGTTGGAGAGAAAGAGAGACAGAGAGAGAAACATGTGACATATAACAGAAGCAGAGATTGTTAGGCCACAAACCAAGGAGCATCATGGGTTGCTCACCATTGCCAGAACCCTTCAGACTTCGGAGGAAGCATGGTTCTGCTGACACCTTGATTCAGACTTCTAGCCTCTAGAATGTGAGGCAATAAATTGCTATTGTTTTAAGCCATCCAGTGTATGGTGCTTTGTTAAGACAGCATTGGCAATCTAAGTCCAAGTTTGACTACATATTTTAGATTCACAATTTTCATTTTATTATTTTTGCTCATTCATTTTCCAAATATATTTTATTCAATCCAGTGTATATACCACAATATATATTTATCCATTTTCCTGGTGATGGGCATCTGGATTGTTGGCAGTTGTTTGCTATTACAATTCATGCTGCTTTGAGAATTTTTACTCTTTCATTTGTGCAAATGTGCACAAATTTATCTATATTATAGATAACTAAGATTGGAATTGCAGAAATTCAAATAATTTTAAAAGGCTGTGTACCAGTTGATGATAGAGTTTCTGATGAACAACATTTTTGGCAATGCAGGATATTGCCAAACTTCTATTAACGTTTTACAATCTGTGGTGAAATTATGTCTCATAATGTTTTTTTGAAATTTTATTTTCCTGTTTTCCAATGATATTGAATTTATCTTCATAGACTTATTGACCACGTTTACTCTTCAGAAATGTCTGATGAAATCTTGTTTTGTTATACTTTCCTATGGGGTACATTCTTATTGATTTGCTGGAGTTCTTTTTTTTTTTTTTAAGGAGTGAATGTTTTTGTCTGTAGTGTTTTAATATAATACATAACAAGTCACATAATGATTCATTACTTCACACACAGGTAGGAAAACAGTATCAAGTACTCCTCTTATACAACTGGCTGTGCATTGGGGGAATAGAAACCTCAAGAGCATTTAGATGGTTGAAGAAATTCTCACTTTAAGTTTGGGCATATCTGAAAAGACTTTTTAAAAATAGAGAGCAACTTTTTTTGGCTTTATGTTTCACTAGAAAAGATAATCTTATGTTTTTTTTTCTCTCTCCTTATATTTTGATAAAATGGCTCAATGATACGTATCACTTAGCATATAATGTTTTCAACAATGTGAAAATCCAAGATGACTCTGTGGGAGTCTTATACTGTTTAGCTGATAAGTTTTTCCGATGCCCAGAAAATTTTAGATAATATATACTTTAAAATTAACATCCATGATGGACGTTTTAACTCTGTCATTAAATGGTCTCTGATGCTGTTTGAGTAGTCATAAACAAATTGCCATCATTTGTATTCAAAAGTAACAGCATAATTCATTTGTCTGTGAAGTCACAGAGACACAGTTGTACAATAGTTTAATTTACAATAAATGTCCACATACCTCAAAACACATTCAAAGTACTACACTTGACTTGGAAAAAAATCACAAAATGTATATATAAAGTGACAAGAATTCTTGGTCAACTAGTTCCCTCCTTCTACTACACAAGATTATTTATGAATGTAGATCTTCTGGTTAAATTTCTTCTATCCAAGTCTCAAGGGCCCAGTAGAGAATCTAAATTCTCAAATGCAAATACTTCTAGTTTTTTTACTATCCAAAAGTGACAAAGAAAAGTTAACACCAACATAATGAGTTCCTGGGTATAGGAAACCCACTCCAGTATGTAGCCACTGGAAATAAAAGTGCATTTTACTTCTTATTTCTCTAGAGACAAACTTAAGTCATCTAAGAAAACCATATCTGTTTTTAAAAGATTTATAGAAGGGAAAAATCCAGAAAACTTAAAATCAGAATAACCAATCTTTAAAAATTCAGAACAAATCAGTTTACTATTTAAAGAAACTTACATCAGTTGAGTAAAGTATTTGTGATCTTTACCCCAGTAAATTACATCACATGGTGTATATACTAAAGCAACATGTTTTGATGAGTTTCTTATTATCTTATCTAAGGGGAAATTGGGTTAGGGAAAAATGCATAATTGTAAAACTGAGTTTGTGCCATGCTTTTTTGCTTGGATATTAGTTGTATACAAATAATGTGTTGATTAACTGTCTACTTAAAATTAAGATACCTGTATTTTAATCTGTTTGTTTTTTTAATTGGGAAAGAGAAAGATTTGAAATCTTTTATTAGAGTGGTATTTTTAGATAAGTAAAGTTAGCTGTATATACGAAGACTGTAAAAGTAAGGGAAGTGGAAGCAGAAATCCAGGAAGTTGTGTTTGCTTACATCTTGCTTTTGGTCTCAGACTTGTCAATGCATCAGAACTCATACCTATTCCAAGTCTGAAATAAATGATGTAAGTGTTGCTTAGTAGCCAAAAGTGAGTGTCACAGAGATTTCTCCACCCTGTATGGCATTCTGATCGGTTGCTCAACAAAAAGTATATAATTAAGAACATGTCAGGACAGATCTAAACCACTGACAGGTGGCAAGAGATGACAATTCTATCTCTGTCGCTCAAGTCTTACAAAATTTATCTCGTAAAATGTTGAGTTGAACTAGTCTTCTGCATTGTGCATAGACATTTTCCTTCCTCAACCCTGCACTGCCCAGCAATCCCTCCACTCCCACCTCATTATTTGAAAGACTGGGAATTTAATGCTTAGGGGAAGTAAACTGACCTTTATTTCTAAGGATGACTGTCTCCTTTAAAGTTGGAAGTCGATACAAGAAAACTTGGCTACTTTTTGCCCAAAGCAAAGGCTGGGTAGGAAACTCATTTTACACTGGATAGATGGCATAACTGAGGTAAGGTGACTTGGCTTGGGCATTCTTGGATCTCTTCCTCTCCTTGGGCTTCGGGCCCCCAAAGATCCCTTCATGGTCTACAAAGTGGGCAGGGTTGATGGTCATCACCCATGAGCTTGGATGGGGTATCGAAGGTTCATTTGAATAAGCCCTCCCTAAACACCACTTAACCTGTGAGAATAGCATAAATTATCTGGGTAATTATGTCTACATTAGCCTGGATTAGAGTAGCATGCATTTCCATAGGGTGCTCTAATTAACATTTGATGCTCATAAATACAACTGAATGCCGTTAGAGATTTAATAACTAATTTAAAAGGAAAAAATGTTGACGTGGTGGCAATTGGTTAAAAAAAAACAGGTACCATGTTCAATGTTTTTGCATCTGTGTTGTCTATTAATACCTGTAGACTGAACCATGTTCATTCTTATTTTCGAATTATATGTTTTGGAAAATATTCCTTGAAGGTGTGAGACACTAAAATTTTTCACTTTTCAGTACCATTTTTCCCCTTAGATTTCATATTTGGTTTTTGTTTGGATTTATAGCAAAGTAATAATTTTAATACTAGCCGAAATAGTCTTCTGTTTCAAACTAGATACAAATATGGGCTTTTTGCTTCTCTGAGGTAATGCATAATCTGTGGAAAACTCAGACAAAATGGGCAAATGGCAAAGTCCATAACATGTTCCAGTGTTCATTGTAATTTTTTTTTTTTTTGTAGAATGCTAGTATTACTTTAAAGCCATGTAGGTTGACTATCTCATAATTTTTTTACTCTTCAAATTATGATAAATCTCAAACTAATATTCAAATCATTTTGGTACTGTCACATAAAGAAGCTAAATTATAAATGTAGATATTTGGAAAATTATTGAGTGGAGGGACTGAATTCCTTAACAATTTATTTTATAGTCTAAATCATTAAATATTCTGGATTAAATTTATTTGTCAGTTATATGTGTAACATATTTTTCCAATTGTTGGCCTTTAACTTTGCAGGTAAAATATTTTAAAGTATTTAAGTTTATGAACATTTTCTTTTGAAACTTTTAATTTTTAGATTTCTTACTCAGAGTGTATAAGGATATTTGCCAATATATTCTTCAAAAAGTTGTAAAGATTGTTTTGAATGTCCTGTATTGATACAGATTTTTTTGACATGGTATAAAGGAGGGTTCTAATTTCATTTTTTCAGCAGGTGTCACTGATTCAGCTCAATTTCTTTTACAAGCTCCATGAATGCAAGATTGTTGTCTGTTTATTCATTAGTATATCCCAAGCACATAAAGCAGTGTCTGAAAAATCATATTTTTAAAATGGCAAATGAATTAATAATCCATTTTTTCCCACTGATCTGCAAAGCCAAATATATCATAAAGCAACTTCTCAGATATGCGTGGTTTTCTTTCTGGACTCTTATGTTCAATTGATCTATTAGTCTATTATTGGATCAATACAATCTTATACACTATAAAACTGCAATAACTCCTAATGTTTGGAAGGGCAAATAATTTAATGTTATTTGTTTTCTTCAAGGATTTCTTGTGTACTCTTGGCTTTTGTATTTCTAAAATCTGAGAAATAATTTAATTGCCATTTCTTTAAATCAATAGATGAATCAAAGGACACTTGACATTTCTATGATGTTGAGTCTTCTCCTTTTATGTGGTGTTTTTCTTCATTGATTCAAAAATTATTTCATATTTTTCAATAATTTTTATAGTTTCCATATTAAAGGCATTGGACATCTTTCATTATAGTTACTGCCATATGTCATGTATTTTTATTTGCTGGGTAAAGAAAATATCTTAAAGTATTAAATTATTTAATTCTGGTAAATGGAATTGTAATCATATTTTTGTGCTGCTTTTTGTATCCATTTGTCCATCCTACACATATTTTTTGGGCCCTTACTATCAACAAACAATAGGAAATGGAATATATATATAAACATGTATGTAACATTCAAAATAACATTAAAATATGAAATGATAACAAAATATGTGCAAAACCTGTGCACTAAAAACAGTGAAATCCATATGAAGGAAATTAAAATGACAAATATGTGTATAATTATGGCATGCTGATGATGGATTGGAAGATACAATATTGCTAAGATGTTAATTCTCCCTAAATTGTACAATATATTTAATATAACCCTGTGAAAACCATAGAAGACTTTTAATAAACATTGGCAAGCCTATTCTGAAATTTATATCAAAATGCAAAGGACCAAGAACATCAAAATAAAATTATAAAAGAAAAAAAGGATGAATTGTGCTATGTCAGCATTAAAAACTTCTCTCTGATAAAAGTCTGCTACGAAATTGTGAAGTCAAGACACAGACTGAGGGAAAATGTTTGCAAATTGTTTATCCAATGAAGGATTTGCACTAAGAATATGTAAATGATACTAGTAATTCAATAATTAGTAGAAAATAGCCCAATTAAAAATCAGCAAGAGATGGGAATAGAGACTTAACAAAAGACAATATATGTATGGCCAATAAGGACTAGTTATTAGAGAAAAGTAGATGAAAACAATTTGATATCTTACACAAATGACTGAAATTTAAAATCTGATAATATCAGGTATTGGTGAGGACAAACAGCAACTGGAACTTTTGTACTGTGGTGGCGGGAATGCAAAGTAATCCAACTTTGGGAACAAATCGACGGTTTTGTATAAAGTTAAGCATACATTTAATGTATGGCTCAGCAATCCCATATGAAAACATATGTCCACCTAAGTACTTGTACTTGAGTGTTCATGGCAGTTTTATAACAGTCAAAAATTGGATAAACAAATGATGGTACTTCCATTCAATGGAATACTATTTAGCGATAAAAAGGAAAGCACTGACCTATGCAACAATATGAATAACCCTTAAAAGCATCCTATTTGATTTCATGTATACGAAATTCTAGAAAAGACAAAACTCTGGTTACAGAAAGCATATCAATAGGTACCAGAGATGGGGGATTGGGGAGGGGATTGACTTCAAACAATCATGAAGGCACTTTTTAGAGTGGTTGAAATGATCTATATAATATTTTGATGATCATTACACAGCCGAATACATGGCAAAACCCACTTAATTGAGTATATAAAATTGGTGAATTGCATTGTATGTAAATTTTACTTCCAAAATATTGATTATAAATTTATATTTTAGAAATGACAAAATTGGAATAAGAAAAAAGATCTCAAATTTTTACTGAAATGTTAAAAAAGGAAGAAAGACCAATTTGCAAATATGGGTGTCTGACATACCCTAGAAACATTTACTCCATTCATACCCATTTTGGGTAGTGGTTAACAGAAAAAGTTTAATTGCACTTTGGAAACTGAAAGATAAAGAAGAGATCCTTCATTTCTACTAACATAATTGGATTGAAAGCTTAGATTGAATTTATAAGTTTCTAGAACATATTATGTTAGTACAATTAGAACCTGATCAATTCAGTGCAAATGATCAAATAAGTTCCAAGGGCAGTTATGCTATGAGGCTATCTAATAGGCAATTTAAACTTAAATATGTCCCACATAAAACTTTTCAATTCCTTGACCAACTTAGTTTAGGAGTCATTCTTAACTTCTCTCTTTTCCTTACCCCCCACATAAAATCTATCAAGGTTTTTGGCTAGGTATACTTCAAAATATGCTCTGAATCTGATCACTTCTCATAAATTTTATCACAAATACCATAGTTTCAATTTCAATCAGCTCTTGCCTGAACAGTCTCACTCTCCCTGCCTTCATTCTTGCCCTTCAACAGCTCTTAACTGCCAGGTTGACTTTTTAAAAATTTAAATTAGGTCACTTTCTTCCTCTGCTTTTAACCCAACAATGGCTTTCCACCACACTTAGAATAATATCTAACAATTTTCTCAAGATTATAATATCTCTTATATCATAATGAAAAGGCTTACTTTTGTTGTTAAAAAGAGCAAAATTTAATTTTTAAAAAAGTTTTGTGTTACAATATTATTTAGACTTCTGAGATTATTCTTTTAAGAGTTCACATATGAACTTTGGTCTCAACATTATCCACATATTTATCCTGTCATTCAGTTAGCATATATGTTTTACACCTATAAAAATACCTACAACCTAATTAACTACTCCATAAATGTGAATTCAATAAACAAATGAATGAGTAGGTGGTTCTGTATAAGACCTATTTTTGGTAAGTCCAGCTCTTATTTACTGAACATCAAATTAAACCTTAAACCCAGAAGCTGGGAACAAATAGCCCAAATGCCTATCAGAACAGGATTCCTCAGTGGCAAGGACCCTTCACTCCCCACTCCCCCTGCCCAGGTGGATAAACATCACACTGAAACAGTACAGCTAGGTCTCTTTTTCTCCAATGAGAAGTGGGGCATGTAAAGTGGGGCACGTGGAGCTGCCATCTATGGACCCTGACCCGCCATCTTGATGGTACTTTCCCTGCTCTTTTTGACTCTTTGTGACAAAGAGGTTATTTGCCCTTTCTAGAACCTTTATTCTGTGCAAGTAATAAAGGGATCATTTGCTAAAAGTTTCTGTTGTGCTCTGAACCTGTGTTCCCACAATGCACCACTGTGGCAACTCGCTCCACACAGTGATAGGAAAATAATAGCAAAATCCAATTAAAAGATACCTGAAATGTACACGTTATACATAAAATCACAAATGTATTTGTCTCTATCCTATGCAGTTGTTATGAACAAGTCCCTTATATCACTCCCAATTCCAGAATGTACTCAAACTTCACAGACTTATAGCACTACCTGGGGTTTGCTATAGGGAAATTTCATAAATCAATTCACAAACCAAAGCACAAAACTGAGGATTCATTATCTAATCTATTAAATAGACAGCAGTGCTTCATGTTTACTCTGGGAACTTCTAGGAGCCACTGAGACCGTTTCAGGTGGTCTGTGAGGTCAAAACTACTTTCACAATAATTTTAGGATGTTATTTGTCTTTCATTCTCATTCTCTCATGAGTGTACTGCAGAGTTTTCCAAAGACTACATGAAATGAGGTATTAAAACAAATTGAATGCAGTAGCAGATATAAGAATCCAGTTATCTTCTCTTCAATCAGCAATTATAATGATTTGCAAAAAGTAAAAAAGTGAATACCATTCTTCTCTCTACATTTTTGGGAAAGTATAGGTATTTTGCAGATAGTTATTTTGCATAAAATGTTTTTCTGGGTAATGGCTTATTAGTGGTATTTTAAATGAAGTAATGAATACATGTGTTTTAATATTTGTTTTAATCTCTAATATAGTAAATGATAGATATAGTCCATGCAAACAAAATCTCTTTGGGGTTCTCAATCATTTTTAAGTGTGTAAATGAGTCCTGCAACAATACAGTTTGAGAAGTGTTATATTAAGAAACCCTAAAAAAACTTTTATCGCTTAGCATACTTTCATCCCTACCTACATCAGTACAGAGAAATAATACCACATTAGGTTATTAGTTTTAAATAAGATAAAAATGCAAAAACTCTTAGCTCAATGCTCAAAAAATGTTAGCTATTGTTGTTATAAACATTATTTTTATTAGTGGAAGCATGGTTTAGAATAAGAAAGCATTATTTTAACATCAAATTTAAAATATATGCCTTTGTGGGCACAAGTAAAAACAGACTAAATATTTAGTCAAATATTTTCTTCTTCTACATGATATCAAGTGATATTTTTGGTAGTTTTCACTTCAGGCAATTATGGTTAAGTAGATGTAGCCTTAAATTACAAATGCAGTAAAATCAGTTTTGTTCCTCTAGCAGGTTTAACTTCAGTATGTACCTAAAATGCTGATTTCATTTATGAGTAAAAGGGCAACATATTCAAATTTGAGGGAAAGGGGTCTCAAAATGCCTTCCTCATATTTTGAGGCATTCTTTAAGGTAATTATGCATTTTCATTTTATGGTACATGGTGGAGGGAAGGGAATTCCATTTCACTGATTTGAAAAATTTAAATTTGTACAAGAATTATTGGCAAGACCTCTGGTGAGAGTTGTTGATGAAAAAAATCTTGGTAAGGTAGGCTGTTTAACAAACTACTTCTAAAAACCAAGCTGCCTGCCAGTGGTCATTTACAGTCATCTGTAAATATTTAACTCATTTTGTTGTTACACCTGGGGTAAACAAGAAGAAAATGATACTAAAACATGACCCCATGAAACACTGAAAAATGAGATTAAAGGAATGGAAATGAAGATTGCTTTCTTCTCTAGGCCTTACAACCCATTCACCCTAGAACCAAGACAAGACTTTCTGAAAGAATGGAAATCTTAAAATTGCTTGAATTTATGTATAATGCATATGTGTTAGTATAATTGAATGTATTATGTGCATAGGTATATGTATATTTTCTGGCGCAATTCCTAAAGGGGAATTTGATTCATAGCAGAGTTGCTCACTCCAAAGGAGAAACTCGCTGACAATTGACACTTGTTTCTTTTGTGGACTGAAAGGAACCATGAGAAATGCAAAGTTAGCTGGAAGAGATATTTTTAAAGAGGTGAATGTGGCCATTTTATTCAGACATGTGACTGAAACAAGCCTTTACTTCTTTTCTTTCTTCTCCTTTTTTTCTCCCCTCCCTTCCCCTCCCCTTTTCTTTCTTTATCCTCTTTCCTTCATTCTTCCCTACTTTCCTCCTCTCCTTTCTCTGTCTCTGTCAAAAAAATTTAAATTATTTGCTACAGCTCTTCTGAAAGGAAATGCGACTTCTCAGAAAAAGTGCAATTACATACTTTTCTAAACTGCTAGCCTTCTGGTCTATGTTGGCCCATACTTTAGAAATATGTTCATTCATTCATTCACTCATTCTTTCATTTCCCATATATTCACTAAAGCCCTAACATCTGCCATGTCATTCAAAAATGTGTAATAAAAAAAAAATTCCATGCCCTCCAAAAGCTCACAAGTGTGGAATGGGGTAAGCATGTAGATAGGTGTTTTACCATAAAGTATTATCAGCACTATTGCAAAGCTTTAACCTAAGTCAAGGAAAGAATTAGGATCAACTCTTGAGCTATAACTTATGATGCTACATTTGCAGACTATATATGTGTGTGTGTGTATATAAATATATATATATATATATATATATATATATATATGGAGAGAGAGAGAGAGAGAGAGATTCTGGTTTGCTAAAGCTGCCGTTATGCAAAATACCAGAAATTGATTGTCGTTTATAAAGGAAATTTATTAGGTTACAAATTTACAGTTCTAAGGCCATAAAAGTATACAAACTAAGGCATCAACAAGAGAATACCTTCACTGAAGAAAGGCTGATGGCTTCTGGAACACCTCTGTCAACTGGGAAGGCACGTGATTGGCATCTGCTGGTCCTTTGCTCCCAGGTTCTGGTTTCAAAATGGCCTTCTCCAAAATGTCTCCGGGCTTCTGTCTTTCTTAGCTTCTCTCTCTCAGGCTCTGTGATCCTTGCTTGTTCTCCCAGGGCGTTTCTCTGTAAATGTCTTAAGGGTCTTCTCTTAGCATTTCCAAGGCAACTCTAGTCTTCATCTCTTAGCTTAGAATCTCCAAGCATCTGGGTCTGTCAGCCCCTGAACTCTTCTAAGGACTCCAGTAAACCAATAAAGACCCACCCGGAATGGGAGGGGTCACACCTCTATGGAAATAATCTAATCAAAAGGTTTCACCCACAGTTGGGTGGATCATATCTCCATGAAAACAACCTAATCAAAAGATCTCACCCATAATAACTCTGCAACCACAAGATTGAATTAAAAGTACATGGCTTTTGTGGGGGACATAATAGATTCAAACCAGCACAATAGATTTCTGAATATTTCTGAAAATATAATGCATTTCTTTCTTTCCACTAGTTTTCATTGCAAATGAAAAGAAATTGTATATTTTAAAGTTCTTCTAATGTCCATTTTTTGGGAGTGATTCTATTAAGACACGAGCTTTTACTTTTTAAGGCAAATTATAAGACTTAGAGAGTCTAAACATAATCATGTGAAAATAAGACATGGTAACTTGAGTTTTGAGTGTATATTTCATGTTAACAGAATCTCATCCAGAGAATTAAAATATTATGGGTGAAACCGAGATTTACCAATCTCTCCAAGAACATCAACTAGTTTCATGCCTCTGCCCCATAAGGTCAACAGTCTTTTCCAGCACAAAGAAGTTAAAATGGTCTTTGCCCAGATATCCCTGAAGATTGTGAGAAGGATCAAATGAGAGCAAGGAGGTGTAACTGAGAAATTTGGATTTAACAATGACTGTCAATACTGACTCATTATATAGATACTTCTTTTTAGTGTCTAGTGTTTAGAATAGCCAGAAGAAAACACCTGAAGTTGTTGAACTGTAATCCCGTAGCCTTGGTCTTTGATAATGATGGTATAACTGTATAGCAAAAAACAACAACAATAACAACAAAAACATCCAGTTGCCTGTGTTTGTGTGTGTCTACTTCTGGATGTTCTGTTCTGTTCCACTGATCTATATGTCTATCTCTGACAACTCTACACTGTCTTTATTAACTTAGCTTTATTGTAAGTCTTAAAAATGGGTAGAGCAACAATACTAGTGGTCAATAATTGGGGAGGGGTAAGGGGAATGGGATGTGTGGGGTGTTCTTGTTTCTTTTTCTGGAGTAATTCAAATGTTCTTAAAGTGATTATGGTGATGAGTACACAGCTATGTGACGATGCTGTGAACCACTGATTGTCTATTTTGGATTGTATTGTGTGTGAATGTATGTCAATAAAATTACATAAAAATAATATGGGTGAATCCACTTTCAGACTGAGTTGGTATCGAAAGTGCACAGGAATAATACTCAAGGTTCATCCATGGTAGCCACTGAGAATCTGGTATTCCCAGGATTGTGTTTGATATTCTAAGACTGCTGAGTTTCTCCATGTCAATATATTAAGTGACTATTTAAAAAGTAGTTAAAATGGGGATATTTAAGGAAATGGATGTACATGGAATTATTTCAACATTTATTTCAATATACCTCTTGTTCAAAGGGAAATAAAATACAAAACTTTTTTGTAACTTAAATAAGATATAAACATTTATTTGGCTGAATTGTCATAAAGTAAAGGAAATATTTTATATATTTTAAGCTGCAGTGATACAACTGTCCTTCATACAACTGAACTGATATATTTACATTGGTATAGGAAATGGTTGTCATTACTGTTAACTCTGGTGTATAATATGTGATTTCTTAGTGATAAAGAATTAATGGACTACTTGACAGAACACATCACTGAGGTTAACTTTACCCTGCAATTATTTGCCAAGTCCATGCTTCATATTAAATTATAAAGGTCAATTAAGTCGCTCTGTGTTACATGAAAATGTGAACTCAAATTGATAGAGGGAGTAGTGCAACATATTAATTAACGTTGAAGTATGTGGAGAAAAAAGTGATTTTAACATCATCTAAAATATGAGTTGTATTCAAGATAATTCTAAAGTCCCCATGATAATAAAGTGAAAGAAAAATACATGAATGCATGATAATAATATATGGTAATAGAATATTTCTACAGTAGTATTAGAAAGATACAATTAAAATAGAATATGTATTCAAAATTGAACAGGATATTTATTGCAGTATTCCAGGTAAAATGGCCTTTGTTTTTTATGGAAACTTATTACCTACCTAGAGAAAGAATGCATTTACTAAAGGGAATTGGCTTGTGATGGATGCACAGAAAAGCTGAAACAACAAGAATTATTGATAGAACTCATCAAAGCACTATCTAAGGAAAAGGAAGTCTTGGTCAGCAGATATTGAGTGGTAGAATCCCAGGGCAAAGCTATCCCTTGTATCATTGTTTTAATCTGATGAACTTAAGCATTCCAAAAGTGTTTAAAAATTATTTTTCCTTTATTCCCTGCAGACCAACCAACATTTGGAGAACAGAGGGTATCAAGCATAAATTGGTCTACAGGGAAGCATATTATTCATGAGAATATTTATGCCAGGGCTTTTCTGCTCTTTCCCGGCCCAGACCTCTTTGCCATGGCCAATCACTATTAATTCTTCTTGTGTTTATGTCCAGATACTTTCTATATCCTCATTTCTTAGAGACTGTTTCATAATTCAATGACTCATTTTATTCTGTGATATGGGTACTGCAATTTATCAGACCTGCCCCCTATGGATGAGTATTAAATTGTTTTAGGTTTTGTTATGGATGGTAATGTTTCTAATTTTAAAATAGTAAACAGTCTTTAAGATTTTAATGTTCCATCTAAAAAATTGTTTTTTTGTAAAAGATTGCCCTTAAAAGATGGATCTATTTTCATTGTGAATGCTAAGTGCTTGTGATTTTTTAAAATTGAAAAAAACATCCTTAAATCAAGATAACTTGACTAAGCCAATCCTATTCTGGAAGTTCAGTAGGAATCTTAAATACTACAGTGGGGCTGAGGCTGAAGGTGAAGAAAATATATAAAATCTCCAGATTTGTGTTAGGGGTGATGAAATTGATGTTGAATATGATGCTTATCCACCCAGGCTAACATAAAAACATAAATTTCATTTATAATATATCTGAATTATAGAAGTTAATGTCTATGTATGGCATGACACTAAAGGAAAATGGCAGATTTCCCATGTGGGACCCAAAAATATGTCTCCTCACCTGTTGATGACTGTAAATAGGCTCACAGGCGCTTTCCTTTTCCTAAATTGTCAGGACACAGCATCCCAATAGAGTGAGGACTAAATGGGCCTTCATAGAGAGACGTCAAAATATTATTTAGATTAGTTTAAACAAATAATTTGTGTTACTAAACCTAGGACACATTGCTAAGATTTTTGCATCATTTCTTAGATATGTAGTATAATGATGCATTATTGGTATAGGTCTATGGTTGGATAAAGTCCTAAACCATGAAAAACCTGTGTATGTGTCTTGAGAATACAATTACAAGCACTGCTAACAAATGCTCATATCTACTGGTAAAATGGGCTGTTGGTTTTTGATTGGTGTCAAAATCTCCTAAATTGCCTGGTGGAATTTCCAGCTTGTGCTAAACTCCATGCTTGGAGGGATAATACTGACCCTGCACCTGTCAGTGAAGCTGCAGATGGTGTATGTAACACACACAATTGCCTTCAAAACAGGAAGGAGGAGGAGATGAAGGAACAGATTGCTGTGTGAAATGAACATACACTTCCAAAAGGCTAATTATTTGTTCCCTAAAACTATTTCCAGTGTGTTGCATCCTTAAACACTGAGGCTCTTTTCTGTGCATCATTAAAAAGCCAAAGAAAATTTACGATAGCAAATGCAATACATAAATACATTATGGTTTCATTCACCAGTATGCATACTTTGTATTCTTTTGAAATTATTGAGAATGTGGTAGAACGATGCAGAGTGTAGTTAAACTTTCTTGCTTAAATTGAGAATAGATCAAATAATAAAATGTTGACTAATAAATTTTTCTTCTTTTGGGAAATGGAGAAATTAGTAATAGTTTCAGTGTAACTACTCCAGATGACCAAATTACATCAGAGTATTGATTTCATCAAATAGCATCTAAAAAGGAAATAGCTGCAAAAAAAACTTTGGCATTAATCTTAAAATATAAATTTGAAAAACATTATAAAAATGATGTAAAGTCTAACTTATTTATAAAGAGATGGAAATGGAATAATAGAGATATAAACAAAGAAATATATTTGGGCAATAATTATATAGTAGTGACAATTTGGATAAAAAATGAAAATCATAGACAATTTAAAATTGAAATTATTTGAGTTTTTAAAATAAAACACATGAAATACATGTTTTAGTGGTGGTAAGAAATTTACTTTTAAAATAAAAATATTGATTTAAACTGAAATTAGTTTTATACAAAAGTATCCTGTATAATTTATTTGTAATACTCAGTAAAAACAATTTCTCGTTACTGTGTGTATGTGTGTGTGTGTTCAGGTCCCCTTATTTATCTATTTGAAGGGTTTTAGCATAATAAAACAATCTCTTATCATAGCTTCCTATCACATTAGTCATTTTTCTAAACCCTCTGAGAAAAGAGGAAGTTTTGATTTCCAAACTGTTTCTGGAATATTTTTCCACTAATGTATACAAGCTCATATTTCTTTTACTTCAGGGACTGGGGACCCATCACTGTTACCCTAGTTCTACCCAGGCCACTCACTCTCAGGGCCACACCACTGCTCCCCCAGAACTCTTTCACTCCTGAAACCATATACAATAACTTGTTATTGTCCCTGTCTCCTCTCATACTCTGACCAATCACAATTTGCCTTTTTCTTCATTTCACGGGGGTGGCTAAGAGGCTCTAATAAAAGTCACACATACCTGCATATTCCTACCATGGCAAATCCAAAGCGCCCAACTTTTGTTTGGGCCCTCAAAACTTTCCCAGGAATTTGTGTGTTTGCATTCAACTCCTGATCCTGTCCCTGTTCCCTGAGAGACTATTCCGAAACACTCCTCTCTTGCAGCCCCCTTTTGGGCATCTAATTCCCCAGGGATAACCTTGTTTAAACTTATCATCCCATTGAGACAGTTGCTCCCGTGCAACATTTTGCTCCCAAACCTAAACACCTGATCCCCATCCACCTTTTCTTCACCACATTTTATTGCATTTCAGAGGATGAGGTATCCTCACCCTGATCCAGGCCATTCATTCCGTCTGTTGCTTTGACCCCATCCTGCCTTGGACTCTTACTTTGTTGATGGTCATCATTCTCTGGGCTTCTTCAATGTCTTTTCTTGTTCTTCGTTGTAGTCATCAAACATGCTGAGGTATCTCCCAACTCAAACAAATATATTTCTTGAACTCAGATCCTATCTCACTGATATGCAAACTCATTATTCCTCTTCTCGTACAAACTTCCTAAAGAAGCATCTTTCTTTCCTATTTTCATTTCTCTATTCAGTTCTTCACCCATCAGAATCTGGCTTCCATCCCTTCTTTGTACTCTGAAACTGGTTCTCCTAATGTCACCCATGACATTCTCATTTCCAAATACTGTGACATTTTAAAAATATTTATTCTTGTGAATCTCTCTGTTGCATTTCACACTACTGAGCACACATTACTTTCTAGTATGCAAACAATACCTAGTCATTTATAAAGGCAAGGAAAAAAAACCAAATGTCATAAACATTTTGGCTCATAACTTCCAACTTTGTTCTAAGAATTCTTATCAGTAGAAACATACAGTATTTAAATAGAAATAGTTGCATGACATACACAGCAATTTGCAACATAATTTTTTCTTAAAATTTCATTGTGAATATGTGACTAGTACTAAATATTATTTTAGAACATAATCATAATGCAGTCTTTTTCCCTAATTTCCTAATAAATTCTATGATTGATAGTAAGACCATACCCAATTTCATTAATTTTAGAAATAATGCAGCAAATTAATAATCTACTTGGCTCTTTTAACAGTTTAGTTAGTAATCTCTTACGATAAGCAACTGAATTTGGAATTTCTAGGTTTTAAAGTGTAAGCGTTTTGTTGTATGCTCTAAATAATACTCCAAATAGTTGTCACAATTTACAGAAATGGTAGGTCCTATGAGCCCTTGTTCCAAGAAACACTGAATGTACGTTTTATTCAATTTGATTGGCAAAAGATTGTAACTCATTTAAATTGGTTTATCTTTGAATACTAGTGAGATATATATTTCATCTATGTATGATGTTTTATTTATTTTTAGTGATTTTGAAATTCATGTCATTTGTTCAACTAGATTTCTTACAGCTGAAATCTGAGAAATGTATAAAACTGTAACCACCAGAGAATGGTAATTTGGATTTGAGTAGTAGCTTGGCAATGGATAATTTTTAACATAATACAAGAAAGTATATTTAGTTATTTATTTTGTCTTATTTTCTTTTAAAAAAGCATTGGATAAATATGGCATTCTTACTTTTTTCATTCTAATTTATGGCTATAGAATTAATAAATTCCTTGCACTTTATTTATATTAATTTTATTCTCATTGGCTTCCTGGCTTTAATATTTACTTCTCATAATTTGATTTTTGCTAATTTCTCAAAATCTTTTGAGGATATGTGTGCTGTTATGATTTCATTTCACAAATTTTGATATGTGCTGAGTACCTCATTTTCTAAACATACTCTATATTACACATATTTTGTTAATGTAGTTTTGATTTCATGTTTGATATCAGTGAATTTAAAGAGGATTTGATAACTCAATATTATTTTGTTTCTTTATACATTTGTCATGCCATTTCTAGTTGTTTTATTGCATTGTGGTAAGAAAAGGTGGCCTGTACAATCATACCTAATTCTGAGAGTGTTTTTATTTTCATTTATATGTTGTGGCATAGTATACAGGTAATTTTATAAATGTTTGTTCATCAAATGCTTGAAAATAAGGCATAGTAAATGTTTGCAGAGAATAAGGTTTATTACACGTCTACTTGGACTCCAACTACGAAGCTCCCAACTTCGTTTGGGCCCTCAAAATGTAGATGGTATTTATAAAGTGAGAGTAGAATATGTCTTTCAAATGCATTATAACTTACAGGTTATTTTAGAATGTTTATGTTTCAACATAATTTTTTTTACTTTGTTTCACTGGGGATAAAGAGTAAGTTAATATCTGCTGGTACTCTTGTGTTTTTATTAATTTTTCTTTCCCATTTTATAGGTTTTTGCTTTACCTAGACCAGTCCTATTTTACTTAAAAATAAAAGCTTCTATTGAATCTCATTTTAGTTTTCCAATACAATTTTTGAGTTTTAAGTTTTGAAAAACATTATCAAGCTCACATTTGTTTTTATTGCCAGTTTCTAGAACATTATGATTATTACAGAATATTTCATTCATTCTTACATCCTTTTTCTCTACCTGAGTTATTTTAATGGTAGAAATTAGAAATTGGTGTTCTATCCACTGTTTCATTATAATGTTTTAATAGTATGCATCTTTTCAGTTGAGAAATTTATGATATTTTCTTCAAGTTATTTTAGCATGCTTATATATACTACTTAAATGCACAGTTATTTTTGGCCTATTTTGATGTTAGAGAATAAATTATTTGTTTCAGATTTATTTTTTCTGCAGATTTTGCCATATTTCTCCTGAATTACTGTATATATGGCAATGTAAAGCTATTGGATTCAATGTGACAATAATTTGACTGAGTATTGAATTTTTGGTTACACATTCCACCCCCACAAAACTAAACTCACTCCATTGATGACTGAACTTTTATGTAACAACGGAGAAGCAAGTAGACTACTAATAAGTAACTTACTCGTTAGATTGATTTTTAATTTACTTTTTAATTTTCCTTGACTAGACAATTGGAGGTTTTCTTTTTAAGTGTTCAGAAGTTCTCCAGATTATGTCTACTCATTTATGCCTTCACACAAGTACTGATTGCATCTTTTAACATGGGTTTTATTACTTCTGAATTCTGCCAGTTGCCTGTAGAGAGGAGGGAGTTTTATTATTATCATCTAATCTTTCATCTCTTTTATAGTGCTTTATTTAACATTATCAAGAATGCAAAGCAGATTCTTCTTAAAATTAATTTCTGCTTTCTGAAGTAAAATACGTTAAAATATTAATATATAAATTTATGTGTTTACACACATATATGTGTACGTATGTTTGTATGGAAGTGTGTCTGTGTTTGTGTATGTAAATAACATTTTCTCTACTTCATGCATTCTCCTTTACTTGCTCAATTTTGACTTCCATCTCTCTTTCTTTAGGGTATAGCCTGTCAGTCTGGTATTGCCTCAAAAAATCATGTGGATACATTTTCCTCCCAACACTTCATTACTTCCACACAATACTTTTATAATCTTCTTCTCTAATCTTAAACTGGAAAATAATGTAAATTTTATAATACCTGTCCAGAAATCCAGGAATGAGGGCTGGTAACATGCCTAAAAACTAAATATATAATTGTACAGATTTACTGAGGTGTGGGATGAAGTCGCTGTTCCAAGCATCCATTCAATGAGTGTGTGCCCCTTGAATCTGTCTTTCCACGGTTCACCTCAGCAAGTCCATTCCTCACTCAGTAGACATCTTGCTGTGCTGAGTGTGATTTCTCTTGTTTAGAGCTACTGGGCAAGATCCCAAGATGAAAGCCAGCTAATACATCAGTTTCTCAACTGAAGAAAGAATGATCCATTCCACTTCGATAGGTAAAACAAGCTGTGGAAAATTATAGTGCTAAGGGATAGTGTTTTCCTACAGGGTGCCTTTCTAACATTTTTTTTTTAAACTCAATTTTCCCACTAAATCCTGACCTTAAAACTTGAAATTTATGGCAAACTTTTTTTCAGTCTTTAAAAAGGTATTCTTTCAACTGATTCTCATGTTTTCTCTTTCAATTAAGAAATTGATACACCAATCATTTTAGTGCATCTTTAAGTGATACTGCACAATTCTGCAAATATGCATTCTAATTTCCAGGAATGCAGCTTTTCTGTGTTAATTTAGGGAATTGCTGATAATATTTTTATAATTGTGAATATTCTAGCCTCTAGTTACCTCCTTTAGTTTTCTTCTGTTTGCTTGAATAAAAGTCTTCAGTCACTTGCCTATGCTATCTTCCTTTCTAAATGGAGACAAGGATTAGAAGGTGCAGTCTCACATTCTGGGAAGGATGGAAATATGAGTACCAAACTCTGCTCCTCTATGTCAATATTCTTACTGACTTAAAGATCACACACACACACACACACACACAAAACAAAAACAAAATAAAGAATCAAGGAACTAAAAACAAAACAAACAAGCACAAAAGCATTGGAAACTAAAGAAAAGTATTGTCTGCATACAGAAGGAGAAATATAAATTTGCCCAATGCCAGTGAAATATTAATGGCCACAACACAACTTCCCATGAACTATATTCAAATATTTTTAAAAAATGCTATTCCTCACTGCTTTAGTGTTTGCTATGCATAGCCTACAGGCACCAATTTAATTCACATAGTTTTTTCTTTTCCCTTTAATTTTGTATCCTACATATTATGATAGGAATCTGGTAATTAACTTTTTGAAGTGATTAGTGAACTTTAAATTCATCATGTGTTACTATAGAATAATGTTACAGCCACCTTCATCACACACTATATATTAGATTACTAGAAATCAGGGATTCATTCATCCATTCTTTCATTCATTTAGCATTTTAATCACCTAACAAGGTCCCAACAACATGGTAGGCATAATTATGTAAAGAAGAAAGCCCTAGTATGGAATCTCAATAGCTATGAGACAAAGGATATGTTATTTACTCTCTGAGTTTTATCTTACTCATTTGTAAGGTGAGAATAATCATAAAAGTAGAATCATATTATTATTAAAAACTCTAAATTTAGATCATGAATAAAAGTGTCCTATAGAATGGCTAGCATTCAGGAAGTACTGAAAGAGGACTGTTATAATTCTTGGCCATTGGTTAATGAAATGCTGAATGGATAAATGGATGAATGAATGAATAAAAGTACAAGACAGATACAATTGCAATATGCGTTAATACTTCATTATTATGAAAGAAATAGCATGTTATGGTTGCAAACCTCATTGTCATAAAATGTAATTCAACAATGATGAGGTTGTAATGGCATTAACTCGAGAAGAAACCATAAAAAATTTTAGACCAACACATCTTTAGTATGCTACATATGTACCCTGTTCTGTGGAAGAAAGTGAAAGAGTTGCATACATTTCAAATTGCATATTCTTCATTAGGTTTAAATAAATGATAGATTTGACATTTGCAGTCAATAATTAGTAAGGAATACCTTACTGAAATACAGCCCAGGGTGTGTACATAAAGAAGTGATTTACTGGCTTTTTTATGTGCTCTTTCTGTAATAATATATAAAGATTGTGGGGGGTGAGTGGGCAAGTAGCAAGTATCTTCATATACAAATTTGCCTAGTTAGTGGAATTCAAATCACAGATTTTTTTTAAACATTTGATTAGACACAAGTAGGCCAGCTAAACAGTATGAAACTATATTCTTCTTGAAGGCAGGGCAGGTACATGCCCTTATTATTGTTTTTTTTTTTTATTTTATCCCTTTGAACGTCTAACTCAGTTCTGTGGCAGCAGTCAGGTTCACTGAAACAAAGTGTGGTGGTTTGGAGTGATGCACCCCAGGAAAACATGTTCTTAAACCTAATACGTTCATGTGGGTGCAAACCCATTGTAAGTAGGACCTTCTGATGAGGCTACTTCAGTGAAGGTGTGGCCCACCTCAGTCAGGACAAGTCTTCATCCTCTTACTGGAGTCCTTTATAAGAGAGTGAAATTCAGACAGAGAGAGAGAGAAAGCCACAGAAGGAGCAGCCAGAAGCTGAACATCAGCAGAATCCAAGAGAAGGGAGAGACCAGGAGACACTGCCCTGTGCCTTGCCATGTGACAAGCTAAGGACCAAGGATTGCATTCTGGGACTGGCTGCCCATGTTCAAGAAGAAAGCATTGCCTTTATGACACCTTATTTGAATTTTGTTTTAGCATCAAAACCATGAGCTAATAAATTGCCAGTTTAATGTGACCCATTTCATATTGTTTGCTTGAGTAGCCCAGGAAACTACAACACAAATTTACTTATGACACTTGGTCCATCTAAGTTTTTTCTTCCCTCCCTCCCTCCTTCCTTCTTTCCTTTTTTTAACTCACTCCAACTCCTCCCTCTCCAATCCTTCATCTCAATCTTAAATCTTTTCTCAATCTTTTTCAAATATCAGGTGTATATCAATTATATTTATGTTGTTCTGTATCTAAGTATTCTTCATTGAAGGTAGAGACAGGGAAGGCAGATAGATTCTGTAGGGACAATCATTGCCTCATTTTGTAATGGAGCATAAAGTTACTGTCTAAAGTTTATGTAACAAGCAAATGAGTTTTTAGTATACTGAAAATTAAGTGATTTGAAATTATGGTTTGAAAGTGGTGATGTAATAATATCAGCACTCCTTTCTCCTAACCCTCAAAATCATCCAAGAGCTACAAGGGAAACTAGAAATAAAATTGCAAACTCGATGTTTATGGATCTTTGAAACAACTAAAACTTAATACATAAAATAAATGAAAGGTATGCCCAAAGCAATGGAGTTCAGGCATAGGTGAACGTGGGAAGAAGAAGAGAGAGGACATCTTAGCTGTAGATCTCAGAAAGAACCAAGAATGCTGTGATAAATCTACTCTGAGGTGGAAAGTCTAAATCCTTTCTTTCCCACAGCAGGAACTGAGAATGGAGGATGTCATAGGAATGTTTCAATATCATTTTGATTCAAGAAGTCAAGGAGTTAGCTCTAAGTATTTATGTAATCATTGCTACATTATTTTACAATAGCAAAACATTGGAAATGACCTAACTATGCATTAGTAAAGGTCTGGTTAGTAAAGAATGGAATATCCATACACCAGAATATTGTAAAAGGTGTAGAGAAGGCTCTTTGTTAATGTATATGGAATAATCTCCAAACATATTGTTAAATGAAAAAGGCAAGATTCAGAAGAGTGAGTTACTACTCTCATTTTTGTAAAACAATACATATAAGGCTGTATTTGTGTATATATGCATAAACTGTGTCTGGACAAGGACATAAAATTATAATATATATAAAACAAGTATGTATTAAATTAAATTATATACTTATTATATAATAAATATGTAACTATATAATTAAATTATAGAACTAAGAATAATACAGCTATTCTAACAAGTAGGAGCAGGAGAAAGATGGCAACTTTAATTAAAATTATCTTCCTTCATTTTAGAGTAAACTGACACTTTCAAAAAATGAGGCATTACAGAAAAGTTGTATTCTGCACTTTGATGATAGGACGCATATGCACACACACACACAATCTGAGAGCATAAAGAGTTAAAGGCATTAACTCCTAGGATTGGGACAGTTATTTTCTGCCAATTATGTTTCCCCTCATTGCTGAATAAGGGTTTAAAAGTCTCTAATTTACAGCCCTGGTGGACACAAAATGTCAAACTGCATATGGATTTTTCTTTTTACACTTAGTGAAACTTCTCACCCATTCTAACACATTCCGTTTCTGAGAAGCAAACCCCGTTAGCTCTTAAGAGTTTAATACAACTGCATCTCTATAAAATGGCTGAATTGAATCTGAAAGGCCTTACTCTGCTTGAAGCAGATGGCATTTATCAATTCAGATCTTGATGGTGGGAAACTATGAAGCTTTTTTAAACAGGTTGTGTACCCAGGGGCAGGAATCACTTAGAGTTATAAACTATTATTGGGTATATTTGAATAGGATATTGAGTGCTGACACTCTGAGAACCTGAGCTCCCCTTGGAAGGGGGCACAGAAGCAGTCACCTTATGGAACTGGGGATGCTATGTGCAAGGTATATGGAAAAAAAAAAAACAACAAAGAAAATGCTGTTTCTTGTTTTGAGTGAAATAAACCATTCACAAACTTTTCAAACAGTTCTTCTCAACACTTGCTACACATTAACATCATCAAGGGAGCTTTTTAAAGATACGGAGGCCTAACATCATCCCCAGAGACTCTGATATAATTGGTCAGGGGCACATTTTGCCAGGTGATTCTACTTGTCAGCTAGTTATGTACCCTTATGTTAGAGCAGTGGTTCCCAAACTTAGCTCATGTTAGAATCATCCAAAGCTTTTAAAAATTCTGATGCAAAGGTCCTAACCAAAACCGATTAAATTGGAAAGTCTGAAGGTTGGAGTCAGGAATCAGTTTTTTTATATGATCCACAGGTGATGATAATGTGCAGCAAAGTTTGGGAAACACTGGTTAGACTAGTAAAGAAATGAGAAAGGCATAAGAAATACAATACACCTGAGTAACAGCCAGTGGCTCTGATAATCTTTATGTGATGTTGGGCATTTAGTTTCCTCATCTATAAAATAAGCCAAGTGATTTTCTTTTTTTTTCTTTTTTTCATTCATTTTATTGAGATATATTCACATACCATGCAGTCATACAAAACAAAGCGTACATTCAATTGTTTACAGTACCATTATATAGTTGTGCATTCATCACCAAAATTAATTTTTGACATTTTCATTACCACACACACACAAATAATAAGAATAAAAATTAAAGTGGAAAAGAACAATTGAAGTAAAAAAGAACACTGGGTGCCTTTCTTTTTTTCTTACCCCATTTTTCTGCTCATCTATCCATAAACTAGACAAAGGGGAGTGTGGTCCATATGGCTTTCCCAATCACCTTGTTACCCCTCATAAGCTACATTTTTATATAATCATCTTCAAGATTCAGGGGTTCTGGGTTGGAGTTTGATAGTTTCAGGTATTTACTGCTAGCTATTCCAATTGATTAGAACCTAAAAAGGGTTGTCTAAATTGTGGCTAAGAGTGCCCACCAGAGTGACCTCTTGGGTCCTTTTGGAATCTCTCTGCACTGAAGCTTATTTCATTTCCTTTCACATCCCCCTTTTGGTCAAGAAGATGTTCTCCATCCCACAATGCCGGGTCTAGATCCCTCCCCAGGGGTCATATTCCACATTGCCAGGGAGATTTACACCCCTGGGTGTCAGAACCCACATAGGGGGGAGGGCAGTGATTTCACCTGCCAAGTTGGCTTAGCTAGAGAGAGAGGGCCACATCTGAGCAACAAAGAGGCATTTGGGAGGAAGCTCTTAGGCACAATTACAGGGAGGCCTAGCCTCTCCTTTGCAGCAACAGTCTTCCCAAGGGCAAGTCGTGTGGTGGAGGGCTCAGCCCATCAAACCACCAGCCCCTATGTCTGTGAACACATCAGCAACCATCGAGGTGGGGGAGCCCAACACCCCTGCATTCTCCACCAGCTCCTCAAGGGGGCGCTATATATTTTTTTCTTTTTTTTTTAAATCAACTATATCAAAAAAATTTATAAAAAACATACAATAAAAAAAAACATTTCAAACAAACCATAACAAGGGAGTAAGGAAAAGACAACTAACCTAAGATAACTACTTTACTTCCAACATGTTCCTACTCTACCCCAAGAAAATAACCTAACATAGCAACATTTCTGTGAATTTGTTCCTACTATACCCATCAGAAATTAACAGACCATAGTCATTCCTGGGCATTCCCAGAACGTTAAATTTACCCACGATAGCTTATCTGTTCTTATTGGGTTATCATTCCCCCTTCCCTAATTGCTCTCTATCACTAGTTCCCCTAGTGGTTTTACAGTTTAAACCATTTGTTTTACATTTTTCAAAGTTCACATTAGTAGTAGCATATAATATTTCTCTTTTTGTGCCTGGCTTATTTTGCTCAGCATTATGTCTTCAAGGTTCATCCATGTTGTCATATGTTTCATGATATCGTTCCTTCTTACTGCCACGTAGTATTCCATCATGTGTATATACCACATTTTATTTATCCACTCATCTGTTGAAGGACATTTGGGTTGTTTCCCTCTCTTGGCAATTGTGAATAATGCTGCTATGAACATTGGCATGCAGATTTCTGTTCGTGTCACTGCTTTCCGATCTTCTGGGTATATACCGAGAAGTGCAATCGCTGGATCGAAGGGTAACTCTATATCTAGTTTTCTAAGGAACTGCCAGACTGACTTCCAGAGTGGCTGAACCATTATACAGTCCCACCAACAATGAATAAGAGTTCCAATTTCTCCACATCCCCTCCAGCATTTGTAGTTTCCTGTTTGTTTAATGGCAGCCATTCTAATCGGTGTGAGATGGTATCTCATTGTGGTCTTAATTTGCATCTCTCTAATAGCTAGTGAAGCTGAACATTTTTTCATGTGTTTCTTGGCCATTTGTATTTCCTCTTCAGAGAACTGTCTTTTCATATCTTTTGCCCATTTTATAATTGGGCTGTCTGTACTATTGTCATTGAGTTGTAGGATTTCTTTATACATGCAAGATATCAGTCTTTTGTCAGATACGTGGTTTCCAAAAATTTTTTCCCATTGAGTTGGCTGCCTCTTCACCTTTTTGACAAATTCCTTTGAGGTGCAGAAACTTCTAAACTTGAGGATTTCCCATTTATCTATTTTTTCTTTTGTTGCTTGTGCTTTGGGTATAAAGTCTAGGAAGTGGCCACCTAATACAAGGTCTTGAAGATGTTTCCCTACATTATCTTCTAGGAGTTTTATGGTATTGTCTTTTATATTGAGATCTTTGATCCACTTGGTGTTAGCCAAGTGATTTTCTTACAAGATTGTTTCAGGGTTAAATAGAATATGAGGAGAGTGCTACACCAATGTAAACTATTATCACCTTAATTCTCACTGGATGACTTCCATAATGCTTGTGATCTGTATGACATTCATCAGCCTTGCTGCATGACTTTGGCAACATTTTCTTGGGTCAAAGTATATTGCAAACTGGAAGATGGCAGAGTAAATGAGGTGGAACGGGCTTCTCTTCCGTGAAAGAAACTAGAAAGGGGCCAGAGGACACCTGGGACAGTGGTTTTATGTTGTGACCAGCCATAGAGGATCCCCTACAGTATGTGGAGGGGACGTGGACAAAAATTCAAGAGATGGTTTCTGATTCCAGGGACGGGGTGCGTTTGTTCCAGCTAGGACCTTTTCCTTGGCCAACAGCAGTGAAACAGCTGCTGCGCAAAGGAGTGAGCCATGACTCTCCACTCCCATGCACCTACCTTAGTGGTTAGCTGGGTATGTGATCCTCCACAGCCAGACAGCCGTGCAGGAACCCAGGAGGCAGAGTTTGCTCTCCCCCCATGGAAGTCTGGGGTGGAGTGCACTGGCAAGAAGTGGGGAAGGGAGAGGGCACTATACCTATCTATGATCAGGAGCCCCTCCCACACCCCAGAGACTCCCGGGTGAACAGCAGGCAGGGAACAGGGCAAGTTCCATCTGCAGGGTGTCCTTGAGCGGACTCCCTGCCTAACTGCTCAGGGCCAAATTTCAGACCCAGGGTGGGCAGTCCCCAGAGCACACGGAGAACTGGTGCACTGATAGGTTACCCAGCTGGCTTTGACTCCGCCCATCACACCAGAGAGGTTCATGGAAGATCTGCTTGAGAGCGCCACCTGCTGGTAGCATTGGGAAACTGCACTCCAGCAAACTATAGCCCAAGAGCGCCACCTGTTGATAGGATTGGGAAACTGCACTCCAACAAGCTGTAGCTCTCTCTAATTATATATAAATACTCAAATAATCCTGCATTTTCTGAAATAACCTTATTAAGAGAAGCAAATGCATTGAAGCCAACAGAAAATCACAAAGCACTTGAAGAATCTAGAAGATATGGACAAGCCAAATGAACAAGTTAAAAAGCCAGAAGAGACAAAATTTTGAGCAATTAATTAAAGAAGTACAAACACATCTCCAAAACAACTTCAATGAGATGGCTAAAGACATAAAGGAAATCAGGAAGACTCTAGAAGAGCATAAAGAAGAATTTGAAAGAGTAAATAAAAAAATAGCCCAACTTATGGAAATAAAAGACACTGGATCAAATTAAAAATACACTAGAGACACACACCAGCAGATTTGAAGAGGCAGAAGAAAGAACACGTGAACTAGAGGAATAGAAATTGAATTCAAACACACAAAATAACAAATGTTAAAAAAATTAAAAAAAATTGAAATGGTTCTCAGGAAAATGATGGACAACATGAAGCACACAAATATGAGTCATTGGTGTATCAGAAGGTGAAGAGAAGACTAAAGGGCTAGGAAGAGTATTTGAAGGCATGGTCGGAGAAAACATCCCAACCCTTCTAAATGACATAAATATGAAAACCAAAGATGCCCAATGAAGAAGAACACAATATATTAATAAAAGGGACAGTTCACCAAGAAGAAATAACAATCATAAATGTTTTTCCACCCAATCAAGGTGCCGCAATGTACATGAGACAAACATTGGCAAAACTAAAGGAAGCAATAGATTTGTCCACAATAATTGTGGGAGACTTCAATAAATCACTCTCTCCTATAGATAGATCAACCAGACAGAGGACCAATAAGGAAATTGAGAACCTAAACAATATGATAAATGAATAGACTTAATAGACATACATAGATTGTTATATTCCAAAGTACCAGTATATACATTCTTCTATAGCATCCTTCAACAGAGGAGTGGATAAATAAAATGTGGTATATACATATGATGGAATACTATGCAGCAGTAAGAAGGAACAAGGTCCTGAAACATATGGCAACATGGATGAACCTTGAAGATATAATGGTGAGTGAAATAAGTCCAACACAAAAGGAGAGAGATTGTATGTTACCACTTCTATGAACCCCCTGAACAATGTAAAATCAATGTTTTATAATGTGGAGTATTGAGGACTTAGTGATATACAAAGATAGTGGGGGGAATGATAATCTAATATGGTCAGATATGTTAATGATGGCTTATTCAAAGATATGGGAATGGATAGGGGTGACAATTGTGTTTTAATGGGATTATAAGTATCAGAGCTGTACTGAAGGTGAATAGGACTGAAAGGGGTTGTTTAAAGGCATGTCTCCCACAGATCAGCACTACAAATATAGATAGATGCTTTCATGATATACTTCTAAGCTATGACACTAGTACAAAGTTGACAACAGAACAGTACATGGGAAAAATCTGCCTATTATATACTAGGGACTATAATTAATAGGAATAGCATACTAGTAGCACACAATAGGGACAAATAATTAAGAGCTAAGAAGAGCTATGAGGTGTTTTGGGTCATAAGAATTGCTTAAAATGAAGAGTGATGAGGATTGTACAACTAAGTGATGATAATGTGAGATATGGATGGATTATCATGGAAATAACATATGCTATGTGAACTTAGGAACACCCTACTTTATAAGTCAAGCCCTCAATATTGATGCTTGCTTTCGTGAAACTTATGGTTGTAAAGGGGAGGCTAAGCCCATCTATGATTATGCCTAGGAGTCACCTCCAGAGATCCTCTTTTGTTGCTCAAATATGGACTTTCTCTCTCTAAGCTTAACTCAGCAAATACATCACCCTCCTCTGGATGTGGGACAGGACCACCCCAGATGAATATGTCTCCCTGGCAACATGGGACACGGATTCCAGGAATTAGCCTGACCATGGCATCAAGGGATTAAGAATGCCTTTTTGACCAAAAAGGGGTAAAAGAAAGGAAACAGAATAAGGTTTCAGTGGCTAAAAGAATTCAAATAGATTTAAGATGCTGTCCTGGAGGTTACTCCTATGCAAGCTACACCTAGATATGCCAAATGACCTTAGTATGCTAAGTGCAAGTCAACAGTAGCCCCCAAAACCTAAAGAATACCTGGATCCCTATCTGAGACTCTATAAAAGTTTCACTCACTAAGTTTATTCTTCAGAAACTTAAATCCTCCAGAGAGCTCTGATGCCATTTAGGTCCCAAAACCAAGAGGCAATGGCCTCTTCAAGGACATGACCCCTTACATCCCCTTTTCCCATAATATTGGCACCCCTTTTCAATGTGAACAAGTTTTAGTAGTCACTGCCTAGACATCCCTGAAGATTGGGAAAGTGATTAAACTAGAGGAAGGTGTAGCAACAGACAAGATGGAATTGAACAAAAGATTATGAATACTGAATCTCTGTATAATTTTCTTCTTCTTGGTTATTAGGGTATTAGAATAGCTAGAAGAAAAGAATTGAAATGGTGGAATGGTAACCCATAGCATCCTTTGAAATTTGTTCTACAGCTACTTGTGAAATTGTAATTTGAAAGCTATACCTTTTTGTTTATATGTTAGATTTCATTATAAGGAAATAACTGAAACTATAGTACTATAATTCATAATAACTTTGGAAATTTCCTATATATCTACTTGTTAAATCATACTTTGAAAGATATTACCTTTTTGTATATATGTTATATTTCATAGTAAGTAAATAATTGAAACTGTGGAACTGTAACCCATAACATTCTTTGAAATTTGCCCTCTAACTACTTGTTTAATTGCACTTGGAAAGTTATCATTTCTATGTATATATGTCATATTCTACAATTAAAAAGTGATTATTTAAAAAACTGAAAAATATAATTGTCCTCATTAAAAAAAAGTACATTGCAAACTAGGGTGACCAACATCCCAGTTTACCCAGAACCGAGGGGTTTTCAGGGGGTAGGACCTTTTGATTAGGTTATTTCAGTTGAGGCATGCCCCAGGTGGGTCTTAATCTTCTTTATGGAGTCCTCTCTAAGAGATGAAATTCACAGAAACAGAGAGAGATAAAAAGCCAGAGAAGCTGAGAGGGGACACACAGAAAACAGAGAGAAACCACGGAAACAGAGAGGAAGTCACTGAAGCCAGAAGCCGGAAGCAAGGAAACTCTTTAGAGAGAAGGGGGAGACCAGCAGACTCTGCTATGTGTGTTGCCATGTGACAGAGGAGCTGAGGCTCGCTGGTAAACAGTCTTCAGGGAGAAAGCATTCCCTGTTGATGCCTTGATTTGGGCATTTTCACAGCCTGAGAACTGTAAACTATTAACTGTAAATAAGTTAATATATCCCCATTGTAAAAGCCAACCCATTTCTGGTATATTGCATTTCGTCAGCCTTAGCAAACTAAAACAGGGAACTCCAGCTTTAAAACCAGTACAATTTCTGATCCATCCGACAGTGGGCTCTGTACCCAACCTCTATTGAATCCAATGCAATTCATTTTTTAAACATTTTTAAAAATTTTACTTGTTCTGCTAATCTTCAAAATAGCTCATTTTTCACATTTAGAGATTGAATTATCCACAGCATTTTAAGGAAATATTACAAATCAAAAGATATTTTCGGACAGTGAAGTAAGGTCTGAGACAGCTGGCTTTAAGAGAAATGAACAAACAAAAAAGGACAAGAAAGATAATGTAAGAAGGATATGATCTTAAAGGATTACCTCAAACTGGAATAGCCAGCATGAAGTCCATTTCTAATTCTGTTGTTCTGCTCAACATTAATGGGGGAAATGACTTTTCATCTACTTTCAGGCTTCCCATATTTCCCATTCATCTCTCCACACCATTTCACCAGCAGAGATTATGAAGTCCCTTTGCACTCTTTGTTTGCCTCTGATAGGAGGAAAACTGCAGCTTCTGAAATGTCTTCCTTCATTTTACTGCCTTATCAACTCTACTGAAACATTGTTTGAATACTTATGTTGTCCTTTGTAACAGGATCATTGTCTCTATCACTTTTTATCTTCTTTCATGAATGCTATTTAGTTCAGTGTGGTACTTTGGGATACTGTTATTATTCAAAACTTCATACACCATCCAGGATACTGAATCCCTAGTGACTAACATAATAGGGGTGGAGTGGTAGAATATCAGATTTGGATTTTTAAAACTTTCTGTATTCAGTTACTTTATAATACCTTCAAAAAGTCTGTGGCATTCATAACTCAGTATATCTGCATCTGAAAGCAGAAGTGACCATGATCTCTAGTTATTTAATAATTGTAAATAAAAGCACAGGATATATAGACTCTCTGAATATGTCATAGGCATTTTTAAGGATTACATAGTAAAGGGATGATGTTATAATTTGATAATGATGGTATAATTTGAAATTGATGGTAATTTTGTAAGCATACTCTATATAATTGGAAATATAGCAGAGGAAATATTTGTAACAAAATGAAAAATTTTAAATTCATTTAATTAAATTTTAAAAATGAGTGCAAAATAAATTTAAAATATAATGTCCAGCAAAACTTATAGTTTAAAATAGCAACTTCCTTCCATTTGAAGCAAGTTACAAAGAAGCTTTTCACTTTTTTTTATAAATTAAGTTTTTACCCTTTAAAATAGATAAAATTGCATAAATTAACTTTAAAATTAAAACTAAAAGTTGCTTTTGAATTCTAGTTTATAAAGGTTTTAAGATTTTATGTACAAATATTTGCTTCTGGCTATAACTGAGTAATTTGTATCAGACCAAACCTTTCACTGAGAATAAGTATAAAATTTCAACAGAAAGAAAGCTGATATGTGAAGGCTTTGGAAAGCAACAAAAGTTTGAAAGATCTGTGGTTTTTTTTTTAAAAACTGAACCCTGGCTGATAGGATGCTGAAAAAGCTAATAAAATTCTACACCTGTCTATAATAAAAACACTAAACTTTAGGGAACCTAGCTGTATATCAGAATGCTTGAGTCTACAAATAGTAGAACACTGAGTAATTTTTTAGTAAGGTCACCACATGAATTATCGTCCACCTGGGACACTTTGGGGAGCAAAAGGAGGAACTATTAATAAGTCTGCAGGAAACAGGTATAAATGGGAACTGTCCTAATGAAATCAGGCGTCATGGTCACTATTTATTACGTTTCAAGAAGGATGGAGGCAGGCTCATTCCAGAGTTGTTTAATTCAGTGGTTCAGCGACGTTGACTAGGATCCATGTACTCTCCATCTTTCTACTCTGCCTTTCTCAGTTTGCCAGGAAATGCCCAGAAGCAAGCATTTCCTCCTGTCTCTCCTCTATTATTGGCAAGGGAAATCTTACCCTAAAGCCACCCAGCTGGTTCCATATGCCAGGATTAAGTCATAAACCCCTATCTAAATCATAAGTAGCAAAGGAAATGAGACTACAATAATTTGCTTACTGCAATGAACCCCAGGGGCTGAAGCCAGCCCCACTTTCCCTAAATACATAGCTGCCAGTTACTTTAAAAAATAGACAAAACACAAAACAAAACAAAAGTCAGGCTTCTGTCCACAAGAAGAAGGAAAGAATGACTGTTGAGAAGAGAGTCAAAAGTGTCTGCACAGTCCTTTCTACTATGTACACAACATCCCTGCTTCCCCTTTGTCTCACAATTTGATAAGGGACGTCAACCCCAAGGTCATAGCAAATATCATGCATCATAGTGAAATGTTAGATACATTGTTATTTAAGTCATAAATATGACAAGCCTGGCTGTCATCCCACTGATTCTCCATTAAATTGGTAGGACTTATAAATACACATAGACATGATAAAGAAATAGGAGTTATAAATAATTACAAAAAAGAAGTGTTGATTTTTATTATTTGCAGAGAGTGTTTATCCATTTACTTGTCAATAGACAACTTGTGTTGTTTCTACCTTGTGACTATTATGAATAATGCTGCTATGAACATTGGTGTACAAGTACCTATTTGAGACCCTGTTTTCACTTTCTTTGGGTTTATATCTACAAGTGTAATTGCCAGGTCATATGATAATTCTGTGTTTAACTTTCAGAGGAACTGCCAAACTGGTTTCCACAGTGGCTGCACCATTCTATACTTCCACCAACAATGTACAAGGGTTCCAATTTCTCCACACCCTTACCAATACTTGTCATTTTTTGTTTTTTTAATATAGTGGGTATGAAGTGGTGCCTCATGATGGTTTTGATTTGTATTTCCCTGGTGACTAATGATGTGCAGTGTCTTTTCAGTGCTTATTGACTATTTTAAGTCGACATAAACATCAAAATGCTTGAAAAAAAAAGAATTGATAAATGAAACCCCACTAAAATTCAAATTATACAAGAAAAATAAAATCTAAACAATTTTGAATAATTGAATGGGAAGATGGTGATATATATACATAAGGATATATATTTATATTCCATATCATTTAAAGAATTCTTAGAAATCAATAAGGTAAAGAGAAGCAAGTGAATAGATAAATGTGCAAGAAAGAAGACCAAAGAAATCAAAGAAAGAAATTTAAATTACAGATAAATAGGTGAAGTGATAGTCCCATTAGCCATCACAAAAAGGCAAGTAAAAAAGAAACTATGAGATCATTTTCAGTAAGACTGACAATCACTGAGAAATTGGAAAATATGTAGTATTGATAATATATCTGGGGAAAGTGTATGCTTCTACGATGCTGCTGTATATGTATATAAGTCCAGACACTTTAAATGCAGTTTGAACCTATTAAAAATCAAATGATGCAGAAATTCCATCTCTAGGTGTCTTGCATTTTGGAAACAATTGCCCCTGAGCATAATGAGGATTTTATACATGAATGTTCACCTCAACATTGTCCAAAATAGAAATCACATGGCCATCAAAAATGGAATAACTGAATTAACTGTGGTTGTCCATCCTGTGGAGTGCCATGCAGCAATTACAATAAATGGCCAATATGTGTGACACAGACAGAGCTTCAAGACATATGGCTTAGACAAAAAAATGTAATATAGGCTAAAAACACAAAAGACAATACTATAACTTCTATCAATATGTAAATATTTATGCAAGTCATAGTCCAAGTTCTGGTATGTTATATATCAAACTTATAACACTGGTTGCCTCCACAGAAAGGGAAATGGCATGCAGAAATGTAGGGAAAATGGTTTAGGAATGGTAGTCAAAGGGGACTTCAAGCTTCTTTGGGAAGTTTAAGATATTTACCAATAAAATGTATTCATATACTGCGAGTGCAATTATAAATTAAGGAAAAATACTCCATTCACTATAAGATATATTTATAGGTAAGGTCAACATTATTCTGCCTCACAAATATGAAGAGTCATGCAAAACTTAGAAACAGAAAAACTCCACAGAGATAAGAAAATTTCTTTACTTAAGCAACCTGATGATTACTTGCTTTCATAGACAAACTATGAAACACCCCACCACTATTTTTTCTTTTGCCATGACTTCTAGGAATTATGGAGACAAAGTCAGTGCTCAAATTCAAAATTATTCAAATTTCTAGAATTCTACAATATCAGTTATCTGGTATTTAACTTTGTTCTTGACCTTCTATTTGATAGACAATGGTCCTGATTTTAATATATTTTGATATCTTTTTCCCACATGCATAACCTGTAGGGTACCTTTTGGTAGATGGGTGAGACTTATGTAAATAAGCTGGTTTGGGGAATAATTTAATAATTAAATAGATGGACAAATCTATCACTAGGACATTTATTAGAGAGTAAACAAAAATAAAGGCATGGCAAGGAGTCTTCAAATATTTGTAAGGGTAGTCATTTTGAGAAGAAAGGACATAAGAAGGGATTTGTTCTGAAAAAAGACCTGGAATCAGTGGGTTGAAGAAACAGTGAAGCAGGTTGCCCCTCAATATGCCTGGCACAGTTCCAACAAAGGGATTTTGCATAGTGAACAACTTACTACACAGGTTGTTTCCCGTGCCTGAAAAGTATCTCCCGAAATCATCATCGTTAATCCCCACTTTCTTGCCTTTATCATGTTACTTTTCACGTTCTCAATGAAGCATACGGTAAGCACCCTATTATAATTCTAATGTCCCTGAATCACTCCTTTATCCTGTTCTTGTTTCATTTTATTTTGTTTTCTACATAACATTTATCAAACTTAATATTATGCATGGGCCAACAGGTACCACTAAACACATACAAGTATTCAAATATAAATTTTAATTAATTAAACTTTAATAAAGTAAAAAAAATTATTTCTTCTGTCACATTGGCCAGATTCCAACAGTTCAATAGCCTCATGTGTATAGTGACTACCAGGTTGAACTATGCAGATATTATAGGGCATTTCCATAATTGCAGAAAGTTCTAATGGACAGCATTGTACTTTATAATTTATTATATTTACAGTCCTTCAACTAGAATGCAAACTCCATGAAGACAAGTGCCTGGCACATGGTAGACACTCAATAAAGTTTCGTTTAATGAATGAGGTATGAGCATGATCAGAAGTTATAGGAAGAGTGACAAATTAAACAACCTGAACCTAACCCTTATAGAGTGAGGTAAAAAGTAGGCACACAGGAAATCTCGGACATTTAGGGTGAGTATATATGGATATCGAATAAAAGAGCTCTTTTCTAAGGTCATTGCAATAGTAAAAATATCGAAGAATCTCCTGGCAGGCCATTGTCAAGTAAAATTCAGCATCCTCAGGAGAGAGTTTGGAGATCACCAGATTTGGAAACCGTGGCAGAGATTTGACTTGAGTACTCTAGGGGCATTAGCTCATCAAATGAAAATATGCAGATGGGAAAAAAAATAAGAAATGTGAAAACAGAACTTCGAGGAATACACCAGTTCTTAACAAAGAAGGATGATATTTTTCCTTGGTCTTTTAATAAAAGTTTTCAAAATGTCCTTTGGAAAAAACACCATTTAGCTATGATATTAACAAAGTTGCATTACAGAAAAGTGACCACAATAAAAAATTACAAGATACATTATGCTTCCATCACAATTGCTATTCTAGTATTGAGTCTGTCTCTTACTGATAATGAGCAATATAGGGGTTTTATGAGCACAGGTGTACAATGTTTCTTTAATTTTTATTTGGTTATTTAATAATTTTAGCTATTGCAGTTTTATTTTTAATCTCATTTCTATACTATCTTAAAGCACATTTTTCTTTAACAAAATGGCAATAATTCATGTACAATCAGCAGTGTGAAAAATATATTTTAATAAATATAAGATTTATCAGCAACAACATAAGGAAAGCACTTACTTTATAGTGTATAGTATTTTTTTTAGCATTGGAGAATTTTCTGGTGTTGATTAGTAGCAAGTGAGTTTTCTCTGATATATGCACTTTATGGAACCATGTTAAAAAATATTTATAGTAATATATTATAAAGCTTGCAGAGGTCAAACCTTGGGTAGAGATTTCGAATAACACTTCAATTGTTCAGTCTGAATATGGGCTTATCTGCTTCAAAGGAGGAACAAGCTTTGCTAAAAACTTCATATATTGTATCTTTTAGTTTCCATTACAGGGCAATGTAGGGTAGTGATTAAGAGCTTGACTTCCAGAGCCATATTATGTGGTTTCAGACCTGGTTCTGTAGTTGCCTTGCTGTGTGATTCGTGCAGATTACTTCATGCTTCTATGACTCCATTTCCTTGTCTATATAACGAGGATAAGTATTCTTACATAGAGTTGTTTTAAAGATTATAAATAACATAGTTAGAATAGTGCCTGGAACACAGAAAACATTAAATAGATGCTAGCCATTCTAAATTTAACTTGGACCTTCTTACACCAAACAATCGTCTGGACCCCATCTCCTTAAATCTTCATCTGTAGAGATTATTTTTATTCTATTTAACTCCTTTAAAATCTCTACCCCTTATTGGCTCTTTATCTTCATATCACAGGTGAACACATCCATTTAAAAAAATCTCATGGTGCAAAATCCCTCAGTTATGTTCTAACTCCATACTTCCATTCATATCCAAGCATATGCTCATACATCTCTTTATTTCCTCAATTCACTGTAATCCATTTACACTAAATACACCCTCCATCTCTCTCAATAACCCACATCTCACCAATGACACTGAGGAACTTCCTAAATACCAAATCAAATGAAAACTTTCCTGTTTTTAATTTTATGAGACTATTGCCAGCTTCAATACTGTTGATCAATACCTCCTTCCTCTCTCTTTTTCCCTTAGTCTCCATAATACTGCTTTCCTGTTTCGCCTTCTATTATCTTGGTAGCCCTTTTTCAGTCACCGTCATTGTCTTTTCTTCTACTTATGCCTTACATGCATTCCAGAGATCACAAAGGCTCCTGACCAAATGTGCCCTGGGGACTAAAATTCATCTTCCTTAAAAAAATAAAAAGGCAGGAAATATCTAGTTTTAAGGAGGATGTTGAACAACAAGAACTGCCCAACCTCTTTGGAAAACTGCATCTGCTCCCATTATTCTCAATATATTAACATACTTACTTGAGCCTAGATACATGGAAAATAATTGCAGAATTACTAACCCATAGTACTGTGAAAAACAAGATTGGAATTCACTATTTTTTATTCATTCTTTGTTTGTGTGTGTTAATTTGGTGAATTTTACATACTCTGAAATGCAAAACTCTTAAATGTAAGATTTGATGAATTTTGACAAATGCATACACTCATGTAACCCCATGTCTCCATCCAGATGTACATTATTTCCATCACCCCACAAAATTCTCTCATAACCTTTCTCTGTCACTTCCCATAATGCAAGAAACCACTTTTCTAACTCATTTCCCACTGGATTAATTTGTTCTATTCTTGAATGTCATATAATTATAATCGTATAGTATATATATTTTTGTGGCCAGATTCTTTTGCTAATGATAACATCCATGATATTCGTCTATGATGTTGAGTGTATCCATAGTTTATTAATTTTAACTGTTGAGTAGGGTACTTTTATACAATAACCACAATTTGTTTATCCCTTCTCCTATTGATTGTCATGTGGTTAGCATCCAGTTTTTAGATATGTTGAATAAAGTTGATATTAACATTTTACACAAATCTTTTTGCATACATATGTTTTCTTAATTTCTTTTGAGAAAATACATAGATGTTGAATTACTCCATCATGTTATGGTTATTTATTTTCCACATCCAGTTATTCCAGCACCATTTGTTGACATTCCCCATTGAATTTCAAGTGTGTGTGTGCTCAAGCCTTGGTAAGAAATCAATTATCTGTACTCTATTCCATTCCATTGAACTATTGTCCAACATTATGCCAATACCTTACTGACTTAATTACTGCAAATTTATATGAAGTCTGGAAGATAAGTAATATAGGTCTTCCAACATAGTTGTACTTTCTCGAGATTATTTTAGCTATTGTAGCTGCCACCCCATACGCATTTTAGATTCAATATATTGATTCCTGCCTAAAAAATAGCCTGCTGCAAATATTATTCAATTAAGATGAATTTATATCTCAATTTGTGGAGAACTGACAACTTCACATTATTAAGGCTTCCAATCCCCTGGTCATGATGTTTCTCTTCATTTCTTCAAGTTTTCATTAATTTTTCCCCCTCAATATTTTGCTGTTTTCATGGTAGAGATCTTGAATTCATTATTTATTTATGAGTATTTTGAGTATTTCCATGTTATCATAAATGGAATTTTAAAATATTTCATTGCTAGTTTATGAACGCACAAATGATTTTTGTATATTGACACTGCACCCCTGACATTGCTAAAAATACTTATTTTTGTAGTAAGTTTTTGTGGATCCCTTAGGGTTGTCTACATAAATAATCATGTCATCTGAGAATAAATACAGCTTTACTTCTTATTTTCCATTCGTTATGCCTTTTATTTCATTTCTTCACACTAATCACTAACTTCAGCAAAAAACTGAGTAGAGAACAGACGCTGTCTTATTCCCAATCTTAGGAGAATTGTTTTGAATGTTTCTTCATTAAGTATGATGTTAGCTGTAGATTTCGGTTCATATGGTGCTTTTCTCTTATGAGTATATATCACGTTTCTCTGTCTCCACACATATCTAATAAAATTTTATTATCTAGTACACCTTATGGATGAGATGTATAGATTCTGTATTCTGATAACTCTTTTAATTTTTGCTGCAGCTAATTTGAATCAATCAATCCCAATTCTATATCTGCCCACCCCTTACCCAACATCCATGATGGGCAACAGTTGAAACTTTCCAGTTCTTTCAGCCTTCCAGCTGTTGCTTTATGCTGAAAAACTTGGAACATCCACAGCTAATGCAAAGTTCAGGGATTATTCAAGAATGTGGGCAGAATTTGTACGTGTGTCTTTTCAGGGGGACTCCCTTTATGTGGCCCCCTCCTTACACTGATTTCTCCATCACTTTTCAGCTGATTTGGCACACCCAAACTTTGTCTTTTGACTCCTCCTGCCAGTAAAACCAAAGCATTCTCCTTTAGCTCTAGAAGCCTCACAAAATTTGGAGTGCCCTTCGGGACGAAGCCCTATTCCCAGGAATTCTGCTCAGGGTATTTCCGTTTCCCCAGTTTTTGTTTAATTTTGGTCATTCTGTAGTGCCTTAAAGAAGGCCACCCCTAGCCCCTACCCCCACCCTCCTGATTATGTATATAATGCTTTGCTGTAGGAAGTTTATTTTGAAGTCTTTTCAGCTACTTACCTGAAGTACAACTAGATTGACTGATTTTTATTTCTATATGGTTACAATTTTTCTAAACTAGCCTAATTTATTATATACTGTTTTCCTTTATTTTGTTTGTTCTCACTCCATCCACCTTCCATTTTATTACCCTGATCTTTGGTAAGAATGTAAATATTTTATCTGAACAACTAGCCCCACATGTCTTTGAAATGGTTAACAAGTATTGTATGTATTAGTGTCATTAGTGCCATGCCTAGATAACTTTACACATTATATGTGTAACTTTTACACGTTATATGTGTTTGTGTAGCCATTCTTTGGTTCTAGAACTTGAATGTCTTCTATGTTACCAATTCCTGATTTTCTTTTCACCTACCGGAATCACAGTTCTTAAAAGATGGGTGCACCAAGAAAAGATCAAGGCACATCTCAACATATGTACATTATTTCTTTATTGGTATATCTTTCAAATGAATTTTAGCATGGAATTCATAGAGTAGTAGGTTATGTGTTTTGATATCAATAGTAAAGGTCATCTGCTCCCATCATCTCATGCTTTCTGATTTGATCTCCTTTAGAGAACCTATTTCATCCGAAGATAAATCAACATCAAACTGTTCTTCCTACAAGTGCATTATAATGCAAACACTGAAATTCAAATTGCCAGTTGCCTTCTTGTTGCTTAATAATCATAACATTTTTATTTCTAGGTCCAAAGGCATTGACTTCAAATCATGAGATTATGAAATGAATTGATTTAAAGAGAGTATGTGCTGGAATGACTGGGAGGAGGATAATGGATCAAACTGCCAAACTGAAGAAGAGTTAAAATATGCTGAATTACTTTCCATTTTATGTTTAATATTAGTTCAGTTCATTAAATAGAGAATGGATTAGGCTAATCCCCTGTAATTATACATTCTATCTGAACTACAAAGGTAAGCAAGAAAGCAAGTCTGCATTGCCATAAAATTCAAGATTGAGATAATCAGCACAAGAGAATTAAGTTGTCACTGAATGGCATTCATTATGCCGCTCAAGCCTAAAACAGATGGAACCAATTCATTGTTGGCTGTATTCTAGATATCAAGAAACAAATATATTTAGCTAGCTTCTCAGATTTTAGGAAAATACTTGTATGGTAGGTATACTGACAGTCTTTTAGATATCAAAGCTAGAAACCAGTATTTTCTTACCCCTGGGGAAAACAAGTAGAAATTAAAATGAGTGTTAGATTATCATGTTCTTCAACAGTCTACATCTGAGACTAATCCTTGGATTTATATTCTTGATTTGTTCATATTTATCAAGTTCTGCAGTAGAAATTGAAAGGAAAAATGCAAACTTAAAATTTAGTTTGCTCTAGTTTGTTAAATTTTTTTAGAGTGATCAAGATGCAAAACACAAAAAAGGTTGGGAATTCCATGTCTTCTCCACCTGTTTGATTTTTCATTGTTGGCTGTAACAGTTGAATCAGAAATCTTTCTGGTACTCTGCTATAATAATTCCTCTTCTTATTTCAGTCATTACTTCTAGTCCATTCCACATCCCCACCAACATTATCTTATTTACAGCAAATTGTTACAACTCACTGTTTCAGGCAAATGAAATGAAAAAAGTGAGAGGGGATTAAGTTGAGGGTGATGATTATGGTGACTATAATGCTGTACCGTGGAATTTAATCTGAATAAGGTGGAAACAAAGAGTATCATAGTAGATTGGGAGGACAGGGAAGAACATGGAAATCTTGTATCATTAATGGATTGCTGACCCTCATATGGTCAAAGAATTGATGAAGTTGGGGTATTGGAGGAAGTAGTCTTCAGAAAGTGGAATGCTTGAAACTGATATTGAAGGGTAAGCAACCATATATTGGTAATGACTAAGTTAGTGTATGATCATGCAGTGGTTGGTTAAGAAGATGATGGAAGCAAGGTAGGTCCATGAATTGGCAAACCAGGGTAGTTGAAGAATTACTTACATTGAAATTAAAATCAACGCTTATGACAGGTTTTTATGAGTGTGATGCATATGGCTAATGAGTAAACAGAGTTGTACATGTGTGAATGTACATATTATTTATGCATACATGAATGTATTTGAGGTTTAGTTCAAATATGATATCATTCCAATGTAGTCTTAGCTGGTGCATTTAACCATTGAATTTCCCACACCTTAATAATTAAAGAAAACAAAAAGCATAACCACTCTCCTTGTCCCAAATATATGCTGTTTTGAATTGTGGTTAAAAGAGTATGTCTTTTTCTCTTTTCTCCTTGAAGACAATCATAATGGCAAATTCTTGTTTATATATTCTGCACATATGATATGTAAGAAATATATTTGTGATAAGGAGTTAAATGAAGAGTGAGTCAGCTTTGAAGCAGTGGCATTTGTTCTCATCAGACCTTGACATTTGGGGACAAATCTGGAATGTTTTGTAATTATTAAAAAAAAAAAAATACTAGCAGCTAAGGTTTATTGAGCTTTCTACTGTTTGCTTGATTTGGTACAATGAATTTGCATAAGTCCCATTGTTTTCCCCCAACTTGATCTCCGTTTTTGCTTTTTTTTTTACAATTCAATGATTTTTAATAATTTTACCCAGGGCTGCAGCCATCACCATAAATCAGTTTTAGAATACTCTCATCTCTCCAATAAGATCCTTCATTCCCATTATCAGTTAATCCCAGCCACAGGCAACCACTAATCTACTTTCTGTTGCCTCTTCTGGACTTTTCATATAAATGGAATCATGCAATATGTGGTCTTCTGTGTCTGGTGTTTTTCATTTAGCATAAGGTTTTGGAAGTTCATCCATGTTGTTACCTATTTGAATGTGGCATTCCTTTTTTATGGCTGAATAGTATACGGTGCATGTTTATACCACATTTTTTTACATCCACTCACTAGTTGATGGGTCAGGGTTCTGGGAGTGTGGTGTAATATCTGTGCAGGCTTCCCTGGGGAAGTAATGTCTGAGTCCCTATCAGAAAGATGAATATAAGGGAGCTAGAAGAAGAGCAACTTAGATGAGCATTCCAGTTGAAGGGAACAGCATATGAAAGTCCCTGTGGCAGGAAGGAGCATGAAGAGTTTGAGGAATGGGAGGAAAAACAAAGGGGGCTTGAATTCCATCCAAGACAAGACAAGTTCAGTCTAAACCATCAAGAGTTTGGTCTTGTTCCTAAAATCCATCAGAATCACTGAAGGTATTTAAGCCACAGGAGGCAAAAATCAGATAATCTTTTATGCACTGGAAATAAGTGATTGGTCAAGAGTCATAGTGAATCCTGGGAGACCACTCATCATAATCTAGCTAATTTTTTTCACTTCAATGTTTTTTTGTAAGATATGTATCATACTGACACACTGAGCAGGAAAAGACACACTGATGACTGTTGATTTTGTTAAGTTGTACGTCCTGTGCCCAAGGAGGGCAGTGTGAGAAACATAGAGAGTGATTCCTATATGTTTGACAATGGATTGATTAGCAAAGAGGGCTATGCAATTATAAAATCATTTAAAAGTATAAACGTGCCTCATATTTCATAAAATGATATAAGTGTCATAATAAAGAAAACAAAAGTATATAGGAATTCTTGGCTATATATAATATTATATTTTGGATAACTGAAAGTTATACACCTCACCCAATATTTGTGACATTATTGATAATAAAAATAGCATTCTTAACTACCAATTATTTAATGCCAACTCTGCTAGCTATTCTGAGTATTTTATATAACTTATCCTCAAAATAACACTACTGAGTAGTTATTATTCACCCCATGCTTTAGATGAGGAAACTAATGCTCAGGAAGGTGAAGTGTCTCACCCAAAGTCTCAGGGTTATAAATAGTGGAACACACCTTCCAGTAATTTCCATGTATAACCACAGAAAGTGTCCCTACTGGCTCTGCTGTTTTCCCTCCCTCTAAGCACTTTGTAAAATAGGAGCTCTATATTTCAAAACTATTTCTGTAACAAATGGAATGTTCAGTCATAGAGAGGTTTTTAAATGGTTTTTCAGAAAGCCTAGCTTTCATCCCCCTTCTCTCCACCAGGCTCTCTACCTTGGATGAAGTAATTCATACACAGAAAATATAGTAACCTGCTCTGTCATTAATAAGTAAATGGACCTTCCAAAATGAGCATTTTTTCCCTTCCTGCCTATCAGTTTGACGAGGCCAACTATTTAACGGGTAATTTGTTATATGTCCAAATTTATCTTAAGGGTATAAAAATTGGAAAAAAGATGAGTAGAATGAAAGACAAATGACTTACAAATGAAACAAGACAGAAGTACTCAAGATAAAGAAATGAACCATGATACATCCTATAATTAAAAATAGTTGAATATTTCATAGTCATCTTAATAATTCTATTTTCTACTATAAGGTTAAGACTGTACTTGTAAGCACACGACATTTCCCCTTTTTGTCTACTTACTACCATCATTCCTAGAATAGAATATTTCTTGTACTATTAAACTGGAGTAATAGATGCAGATTTTTCTCACATTTGGCAAAGGATGTTAGAAGCTACAAATAGTAAAAATGCATTGATTTGTCATCTGTTTATATTCAAGGTGATAAACTATGCAATATTCCTGATGAGAAAAAATTACTTTTTTTTTGGTTCTTGCTTCTTTATTTCATTAAAAGAAATACAAATATTGCTTGGAATATAGCTAAATTTTAAAATTCTATGATAGACTCTGCCAGTGGGCTTTCATGCAAATGGCCAGTTGTGGACAATAACTAAACAAGAGAGAAGAATGCTAACCGAGTTCGCTTAAGCAATGTAAATGAATGTTCCTTTTGACAATAAATAATGACAGATGGCTACCTTCTTAGTGACAGTTGCTAACTTACATGCTTTTGACACTTAAAAAGAGCACTTCCCTAATGACACAAAGGTGCCCTTTTCTGAAAATGTTTGGACATCATCCTATTCATAATATGAATTTTAATGTGCATGCTAAATGAGTTATTTTCCAAAGGAGTATCTTGATTTAACTTCACAGATATAGGCAATCCATAAGAATGTTGCAGCAGACATGCGCTCTGTCCTTATAAAGATGTCAGTAGATGTGTAACCATTTTCCTAATATCACCAATGTATGTTAAGTTTTAGGGATCCATCCACAAAATGAGTATAGAGAGACACAATATCTGATACATTACAGGAAATCATTAATTGTCTATAGGTAGTTGATGTCATGATAAATAGCAGATAAACAGTGAATACCATGATTTTGATTAAAGATACTTAATACTTCTTCATTTAATTTAAGAGCACCGTTAGTAAAACATGCTTCAGCTTCCACAATTACATCTCTTTCAATTTACTCATGCTCTTACACTCCAAAGGCCCAGCCTACACATACGTGGTTAGGTTAGGAAATACACTGTAATGCCTGGGCCCTACGCCCAGATCCTCTATTTCCGTCTCACCACTTTCCTTGGAACAACTTCTGCCTACCTGTAGTTTATAAGGTCATATGATTTTATCCATTATTCACTGATCTTATTACCTTCCTGACCACTGGGTCTTGGTCTGTGTCTCCTTGGTTTACCCTGAGAGTTCTCAAAAACTTTATATCTGTCCACCCTTTTCTCCTAGAGACACACATGTCCTGAGTGAAAATTTCCCTACCACTTTCTAATAACCTTTAAATAATAACTCATTGTTTTTTCTGTCCTCCACCATCTAAAAAACCTTAACTCATTGTCCCAGAGGCAAAATGTCACTTACCAATGCCAGGTCAGAGTTTGAGCTGAGTAGGCAGTTGTAAAAGCATGGATTTCAGAGTTAGAATCAAGTTTGATATTTTCATTTTCAATGTACCTCCTGGAGTGACTCAGTTGATGAAACAGTTGTGAATATGTAACTCTAGGGAATTGTTTGCAAGGTGTATATGCATCAGTTAGAAATGGATTTATAAATTTTTCCTAAAAGTTACCAAATTTATTATATGAGTTTCTTTATGCATATCATAAAAAGTATTCTTATTTGTCACATTCCCTGAAATAACTACATGTTCTTGTTCTTATAACAAGGGCACATTTATGAAAATAAACATTTTTAAACTGCAAGTCATAAAAGTAAGAATAAAAAAAATCCTGTATAGTAAATGCAAATATTGTAGAAATCTTACCCTAACAGGATATTAGTGGGCATAAATAAACAGCATATTTATGACTTGAAATTACTTAGATGCTAATAGTTTGAACATTTGAGATGTTTACAAATACATCTTTTAAAAGGGGAAACCAACTTTTTGCTTGAAGATAAGAGAAGGACTGCTTAGATTAATTGTCAAAGACAAAGATCTAATTGTCAAATTTCCAAAATTTCAGGTATGAATGAAGTTTTCATGAAATGATCTTTTTTTTCAAATTAGTACACATAAGAATTTATAACCTAAACGTATACTTAACTTCTTTTAAAGGCTACATCATAATGCTGACAGCTAACTGTCATTGAGTGTTTCCCTTGTGACATGCGCTATTAACAACCCAATGAGACGAAGAAAGAACAGAGGAACACAGAGGTTAAGAAATTTGCCCCAAGCTTCACAGCTCCAGAACCCACTCTCTTCCTGGAGTATTATCCCACTTACCATTTTTTAACACACTCTTTCTATGCCATGGTTTCCTCACCTGTTAAATATTGTAAGAATTAAGTGAAATAACATGTTCAAAATATTTACAATATCTCACAAAAATGAAGTTTTCAGTAAATGTTAGATATTATTATATGACTCAAGTTAGCCCACAACAGCAGATACTTTAGTATAGAGTTCTGAGTAATTAAAAATGATGGCTTTTTGCCATGTTACACTCATCTTGCTTACCTTTTCCTGTACTGCTTCATTTTAGTTTGAAGGACAGGAAAAAAAAGGATGATATTTAGACAAATAGGACACCTATCATACACAAAGTTGATTCTCTGCCCTGCATGCTGGTCTGGGAGTTGAATATTGGTGTAGATTCCCCCAAACTTGGTTAATCCCTCAGAAATGAATTCTTGCTTGTCCAGCCTCTTCTGTGTTCATTGCATTTGTATATTTATGGATAATTGCAAGTGTATGGTATTGGAGGAAATGGCAAGGAAACAGCTGGAAATTAGATATTCACTTATGTGGATATATCATCTCCTATCCTGAAGAGTACTAGATGAATACTGTCAAATTCTGTCTTTCTGTCGTATCTCGCTGTGTTTGGGTGTGTCTGTGGGTATGTAGAATGCATGTTCTGCTGAGACAGCTTCTCTCTGATGAAGGGGAACCAGTCACCCTAATGGTTTCAGTAGCCCCTTGCTCCTGGATGCCATGACACTTTGAGCTACATCTTAAATTTAGGCACATTGTGATTTCAAGGGATGTCATGCCTCAAGTCCCTTTCAGTTCAGTTACCAGCAGAAGTCCAAGTCTCACAGATTATTCACCCTCATGTTATTAGTATCCCCATCCTGCTCTTCACGTCCCCTAACTTCATTGTCAGCTGATGCTCTCACCAAGAAGTCATTAAGAAAATGTTGCTAATAAACTAGAATAATGTCATCATTCCCCTCCTAACCCCCACTGGCCCTCCAGCCCTGCCACAGGCCTGTGTAATTCCCCTTCTCCACCCTTCCATCTGTTACTATGGAAGCAGTGTCCTGCTCCATTTAAGGCCAACCCTTCCATTTGTACCTCGATCCCTTTCCCTTTTATCTTCTCAGGGATGACGAGCTGTCTTTTTGATCCATTAATCTTTTATTACATCAGATGTTAAAGGGATTTGCAAAGATGTAAAACAATGCCACTCTTCTAATGTATGTCATTTTAAATAAACGTTTTTTGTTAGTTTTAGAAGAGTTTTAAGTTTACAGAACTATGAAGGTAGTACAGAGTTACCATATGCCACATACCCAGTTTTTCCTATTATTAACATCACACATCACTACGGTTTATTTGTCACAATTAATTAACCAGTATTGCTACATCATTGTTAAGTAATGTCCATACTTTATTCAGATTTTCTTAGTTTAAGCAGTTAATGCCATTCTTGGGATATCTACTCTGACCAAGGGACTGGGCCAATTGGAGATACAAGAAAAGAGAGTGAGAGACTGAGAGAGAGACAGAGCAAGAGTGAGAGAGAGAGAAAGAGAGAGGAAAATTTCCTGCCCTCATGGAACCTAGAGAAAAGCAAGTACTAAATAAGTTAAATAAGTTGCTATGAAGGGAGAATTACAAAATGTGATGGAGCAGAAAGAAAGAGTACATACCTACAGCACACACACACACAAAAGCATCTCAGATGATGTGACATCTAAAATGAGATTCAATATTTGAGAAGGGATGCAGCTTAAGAACTAAATTTGGGAATGGGGTAATGGAAGTGAGAAAATGGGACAGAGTGGGAAATTTTCCCAGATAATGGGAGTAGCACATATCAAAGACTAGAGAAAAAATATATATTTGAGGAATATTAATAAACAATATAAGTTGGGGGATTAGCCAAAGTGGCATTGGAATGGGTAAGCAATGGACTGATAAAGACTAATGTAATAAGCATATTTGAGGATTTAAAGATTTATGGAAAAATTGTTCACTGAAATTTTGGAGGCAGGGTAATGGAACTCTCGAAGTTGGGTTCAAAAAAACTCTCTTGACCTCGATTTATGGAAAATGGAGGGAAATAGGACCAGATTGAGGAAGATTTGTTAAAGACTGTAGCAATAACTAATTAAAATGAGCATTAACGGTGGGCTGAACTTGAGAGTTGGCAATAAAGATGGAGAGAAATAGGTTTAAGCAAAATTCAGAAGGTAGGACTGTAAGTCTTGGTAATTAATTAAATGTGGAAGGTGAATCAAGAGAGAAATCAAAGATGCCTCCAGAGATCTGCCTTGAGCAACTAGTTGGATGGTGGGACCATTCTCTGAGGCAGAAACACAGCAGTGGGAGGCAGGTTTTGGGGGTAAATATGAAGATCTCACTTTTGAACCTGAGAAGTTTTATGGGTCATTGGGACAAGGAAATGTTGCTATCCTAAAGGAAGTAAGATAAGCATGTCTGGAAGGCAAGAGAGATGTGGACTGGAAAAGTAATATGGTTTCAGCAGCCTAATGATAGAAACTAAAGACCCAGGAGTGAATGAGAGTGACCAGGAAAGTGTGAAAATATAATCAAGACCCAGCAGAGAGCTTTGAGTAACTCCATCAATTGAGGTCAAGCTGCAAATGAGTTCTTAAATTGCTCCCCAGGCCCTGTCTATTCCCTTAAGCTTTTATTTCCTTCATAGCACTTATCATTCCCTAAAATTATATTGTGTTTTAAGAATTTATTGCCTGACTCCCCTACTAGAATATAAATTCCAAGAGAACAATAAATTTGTCAGTTTTCTTTAACCATAGGATGTAGTGCCTAGAAAATATCAGGCATTCGATAAACACTAATATTTTTCCATGACGAGGTGGCAAGATGAGAAGAAGAAAAAGGAGGAAGAGGAGGGGGAGAAGGGGAAGAGGAAGGGAAAGAGGAAGAGGAGGAGGGATGGGGAGGGAGGGAAAAAGGAAGAAGGGAAGGAGGGAGGGAGGGAGAGAGGGAAGGAATTTGAGAAGAATCACACAGAGATGTAGGAGGAAAAAACAAGAAAGTGACATCAAGGAAGCCAATGAAAGGCATTCAAGAAAGATGTGGTCAACATTAGCAAAAAACTGCCCATGTTTTTTGTTTGTTTGTTTGTCTTTAATCATTTCATACTTATGCCTTGTATAGTGAAGGCAGCAAGTAGACCCCCCCACACACACTCACACACATTGATTTAGCAACAGGAAGATCTTTCCTTAATCAGTGGTCTGCATGAGAAGTATCTGAACTATGTAGAAATATTTTCTGATGGGGGCAATAATTAATTGACATGTAAGCAAATGTAAACCTTTAGTAATAAAGCTCCCTGGTTTTATCTTTGGGATGTCTATTTGTTGACCGTTGCTGTCTCTTTTTTCTAATCAATGTGCCCCAATTTTGTTTTAGTTGAGCCTCCATTTTATGTCATCTTGATAAAAATATAGTTCCCTACTCTCTTATAGCCAAAAATATGGAGTCATGATTTCAGCCAAATCAATTGGAATCTCTCTCCTGGGACTTTGAATCTCATGCAAAATGATGTAGATATAACACAAAATTTGGAGCTGTTTCATTCCAGCAGTGATGTCCCGGATGGGGGACAGGAAGTATGAATTACTTCCTGCTAGCTTGGTTCCCAGAGCATCCCTGGTTTCTGTCCCTTCCAAACTGGCTTTTTTGGTCATTCCTTTAATTCTGTGGCATCCCTGATATCCTTTCAAAGTTTTGCTTATGCTAACTAAATACTTTTCTTCAGCTTGGTACTAAAGAAAACTGGAAAACTGACTGACCCGTCTTCTTTTTGAAAAGTGACATTGAGAGTTTTTCCCAATATTACAAGATGCAGTAAAGCTGGAAAATACAAAAAAGCATTGATAAGTCCATGAAAGACAGCCATATTACTGGAGAACGGTGAGCTAGTGTGTTTAAGGCTACATCTTTTACTTTTAAAAATGACACTGAGGGAAAAGTCATGCCTCCTCTCATAATGTTTCCTCTAAGATCCCTGTTAGATATCTCCATTGGGACAGCATCGAGTTTTGGCAATATACAGAATAAGTCAAACCTTGTGTGACAATTCCAAAATTCTTAGTGAATTCATGTGATATATTTATCAGTAAATATGGTACAAATGATTTATACATTCTAGTCAAGTTCTTTCAGTAAATACAATTCTACAGAATAGTGTTAGTTGATAATATAGCTACTCATTTACTGAAGCTTAGTAAAAAAAAAAAATCTTTTGAGAAGATACAGGTTTGAATTTAAATAGCGTTGAGTTAGTTAACATGAAGTTGATATAACAGTGGAAGAAACTGACCTGAGATAATATCTTTAATCACACATACATAGCCCCCTGTATAGACCAGTTCTGAATTGCATATAGTATAAGTAGTTCTCTGTGACTATGAGTGTAGAAACAGGATTTTTAGTACAAATTATCATCAACTAATTTGAAGAACCAGGTGCCAGGATCTTTGGGCTCTGACATTAAAAATCTGAAAGATTTTGTATGTCACTTGCCATTTACTTTTTACATTCATTTGTAAAATGTGGGGGTGGGGAGGAGGTAATGGTTAGGTCATCTTAAAAAAGAATGATTTTAGTGCTATTTGGAAATAATTTCTTTCTTTAGAACCAATTCATGATTGGAAGCACCATCTGGTGTCATGAAAGGCAATTCCAGGGAAAGTTTTAGTCATCTCTGCAACAATGACAAGTGTCATTATTTTATGAAAAAGGAAAGAAATATATCAGAATGTACCATGAATTACCTTAACAATTATTTAGTCAATGGTATTCAAACATATTACTATTTTCCATATTACAAGGATAGCCTTTTGATTATTTTACTTATTTTTTATGTCTTTTTTTTTTAAACTTATGATCCTTATATTAATTTGGGAGCTTTTGGGATATTCTAAAAAAGCAAATAGTAATGGAATTTTTATTCAAATAAAAATATTATTGAACTTATGGGTTAAAACAAAAGATTATCACAAGCTACTTTTAATCTCCACCCACCCAGTTGTGAAACATGAAAATGTTTGAATAAAGATGTCCTTGAGTGTTATAGAAAATGAATGCTTAAAATATGTTTTGGAATTGTTCAAGACACTTCTTTTAACCTCTTGATCACTATATTTGTTGATTTGGATCACTACATTTGTTGATTTGGATAACCATGCCTGGGGCATTATCATGAAATTATTCCCAAAGAACAGAATTTCTCTGAAGTTTATTCCCAAAGAGCAGAAGAAAGGAAGTGAAACATTTGAATGAGGACATTTACCTGAGTTATCTTCACAAAATGGAATTAATGTGGTCGTAGTATTTAAAGAGTAGCAGCCTAAAAGAGTTAATGGCATATTGGGAAAAATGTTGGCTTAAGTTATCAAACCCTAACTTACCTTGTGAGAAAATATGACTTTATATAACCTATCTCAGCTTCACAAGTTAAAAGAAATGAATGAACATGGAGCATGTTGATTTTCTCATTAAAAATTAAGCAGCAGTCTTTTGGAGTTGCTCTCCTGGAATTTACTATAGCAATAGCTGAAGAAAAACTACCCTGTACATCTTTACAAGTTTTAAAAATAGAATTTTAAACAGCAAATGGTGTGACACTAAAGCATTTTAACCAGTTTGGCTTGAGAAGTCCCACAATAAAAATAAATCACATTAATTAATGACAGTTATAAGCCCTTTTATATTTGGAATTAAATTTAGCAAGTAATTAGTCTGAAACATGCACAAAATATATTTTAGAGAACGTTTGACTGTAATCAATCGCCAGGTGTCTATTTGCCTGTGCGGATGAAGCACATTCTAACATTTAACCATCTGTCAGTCAACATTATTTATTGAATACCTGCTGTGTATGGAATAGTTAACCTTAAAAGGAATCAATCCCAAAAAGTCAAGTTTTTAATACTGAATACAAGCAGATGAAATTAAGTACATCAATTTCTGGCCAACAATTTTAAAAATTTGCATCATTATTTTGTATTTCTACTGTATAAGTACTTCTGGAATGTATTATTTGCCTAAACTATGAAGCTAATAATTTAGACTTTTAATTAGAAAGTCAAAATATATAGTTAGCAACTCTCTGTTAGCCAGGCTCATTCTACTACCTCAACATGCTATTTTAGTAGAGGATTTTTTCTGTATAACTGAATAATTAAAGGATTAGTTAGAGGATTAACACTGACCTACTACCCAATTATCCTTAAATAAGATGTGATAAAATCTCTGCATCACATTATGTTATTAATAATGTCCTGGGTGAGCATTATAAGGAAATCCTCATTTGATCATTCATTTTTTTTTGGGGGGGGGTGGATATGGACACACTGTTTTTTCTCTTAGTTTCCTAGTAGGTCTACTACTGTCCAGTGTACATAATAGGCTCTTAATACATGTCAGAACTTTTATTTCTTTTACCAGTATCCCCAGTTAAAAATACAACCAGAAAAAAATATTAGGATATTATATAATGTGGGTTGTTGGTATAAAAGGGGTCACATCCAGAAAAGAGGATACTTACAGCTTGGACTTTGAAAAGAGTGTAAGAGGGAAGCTTCACTGTTTTATTTTTAAGCTAAGAAAGGAAGAAGGATTAAAGGAAGTTGGGAAGGAAAGAGAGAGGGAAAGAGGGCATAAAAAAGGAAAGGAAATTTCTAAAAGGGCCTAGGAATAATCTTAGCATTAAAAAATTAGTTACATATTAGAAAATAAAATTGATCCCAAATATCATTTTTTAACCTTTAAATAAGGAGAACAGTGACTCTCCTGGGATTTTCACATTTGTTTGTCTATCAAAATTAAAAGTATACTGGCTGCAGAAAGAACATCGATACATATAAAATGAAATTAAATGTTGGTTGAGGATCTAGAAGATCAAAATTATATTAAGTCTAGAGGCGGGGCAAGATGGCGGAGTGGTGAGGAGCAGAATTTCGTCTCTCCCCTAGAGCAGCTGGCAATTACCCAAGAACTATATGAAACAGTGTTTTCGGGGTCTCCAGTAACCAGTCACACATTGGACACAAGTTTGGAATTGGAGGAAAAGCTGAGATCGCAGCGAACATTGTAAGTTCCCCGGACCAGGGGTCTGGCGCCCCTCCCCACCCAGACCTCACAGACTGTCTTGCTGCCGGCTCCCTGAAAGGGGGGGAAAAAAAACAAAAAACAGCAATCTGCTGAGGGCAAGAAGGGAGGCTCAACCCAGCCTCAACTGCAGAATTAATTAACAAATTAATTAACTAACTTTGGGAGCTGGGGTGCTAAAGAAGGGCTGGGCTCCAAGAAGTGGGGGCACGTAAAAGCGGGCACCCATTCCCAGACTCCAAAAAAGCCATTCTTTTCCCCTTACATTTTGTCCCTTCTGGCTTCTCACTGATCCCTTATCTTTTTGCATTTCAATAGCCCCTGGCAGGGGTGGAACTGAAGGGGTTGGAGAGTAATTATCAGACAATAGCCCAAAGCATATCTTTAAATGCTCTATTCTGACACTGACAAAACTTCCAGGCTGGGGAAAGACTTTTAAAAGTTACTCTTTTTTTTTTTTTTCTTTTTTCCTTTTTTCTTTTTCTTGATTTCTTTTCTACTTTTTTTTTTTTTTTTTTTAATCTAAAAGTAATATATGTGGTTATTTTCTATCGGAAAGTCCAGGTTGAGGGACTAGGCTGGGCTTGGGGGAGGCAGAGTACCCACAGTGTCTTTGAATTCCGTATTCACTACTGAAGGCCTCCAGCCTCGTCTTTAATTGGCAACTCAGGCTGACCAAGGAATCTACATGGAGAGGCCCCAAAGAGGAGAGAGGAGAAGGGAATAGTGCCTCTGAGAGACAACTGGAGTTCTGAGGATTGGGAGAGTGGAGGGAGGCCCAGCTCAACTGGCAGTCCTCCTGGGAATTCAGAACCCAGGGGCTGGAATTCAGATTCCAGCTTCAGTCAGCCACGCCCCTGACAGGATCAGAGTCACCAGGAGAACTAAAGGCTCCATACCTCCTTACACTGGTGGGGGAGCTGCGGGCTGGCCAGCGCCACCTGCTGGACAGGAGAGGAAAAGCACCAATTCTAAAGGCCTCATAGGAGGGTCTCATTCTCAGGAAAACTCCATACCCTCCCAATGAGACCTGGGCCTCACTAGACTGGGAAAATCTGACTAGGGTCGACCATATCTGAGGAGACCCACTCACAAAAAGGTTACATAGAGGCAGAGCAAGAAACAGAAAAAACAAGAGGGGAAAAATTCTGATCAACTAAATAGAACCTAAGTTAGAGGTCTAGAATAAGTTGAACTGAATAACAGAGGCCAGAGAACAAAGCCAACCAACAAGAAAACCACTAGGTAAAAGACAGAAAACAAGCTCCAAAATAAACTAATCAAGAGAATCAGATGCCTAGACAACTTAAGATAACAAGCCATACCAGGAAACACGAAAACATGGACCAGCCAAAGGAACAAACTAATAGCTCAGCTGAGACACAGGAGTGGAGGCAACTAATGCTAAATAAATTTGATGAAATGAAGGAAGATATAGCAAAAGAGCTGAAGGATATAAAGAAGACACTGGCTGACCATAAAGAAGAATTCATAAACTTAAAAAAACAAATGGCAGAACTCATGGGAATGAAGGCCACAATGGAGGAGATGAAAAACACAATGGAGGGACACAACAGTAGATTTGAACAGGCAGAAGAAAGGATCAGTGAACTGGAAGACAGGTCATTCGAATTCATACACACAAAAGAACAGATGGTGAAAAAAATGGAAAAATATGAGCAGGGTCTTAGGGAGCTGAGTGACAACATGAAACGCACAAATATACGTGTTATGGGTATCCCAGAAGGAGAAGAGAGGGGAAAAGGGGCAGAAAGAGTAATAGAAGACATATTCACTGAAAATTTCCCAACTCTTATAAAAGACAGAAAATTAGAGATTCAAGAAGTACAACGTACCCCAAATAGAATAGATCCCAATAGACCTACTCCAAGACACTTACTGGTCAGATTGTCCAATGTCAAAGACAAAGAGAGGATTCTGAAAGCAGCAAGAGAAAAGCAATCCATCACATACAAGGGAAAATCAATAAGACTATGTACAGATTTCTCTGCAGAAACCATGGAGGCAAGAAGACAGTGGCATGATATATTTAAGATACTGAAAGAGAAAAACTGCCAACCAAGAATTCTATATCCAGCAAAACTTTCCTTCAAAAATGAGGGAGAGATTAAAACATTTTCAGACAAACAGACACTGAGAGAGTTTGTGAATAAGAGACCGGCACTACAAGAAATACTAAAGGGAGTGCTACAGGCTGATAGGAAAAGACAGGAGAGAGAGAGTTGGAGAAGAGTGCAGAAATGAAGATTATCAGGAAAGGTAAAAGGAGAGGAAAAAACAAGATATGACATATAAATTCCAAAAAAAAAAATGGTAGTAGAAAGTACTGCCCTTACAGTAATAACACTAAATGTAAATGGATTAAACTCCCCAATAAAAAGACACAGACTGGCAGAATGGATTAAAAAACAGGACCCATCTATATGCTGTCTACAAGAAACTCACTTTAGACACAAGGACAAACATAGACTGAAAGTGAAAGGTTGGAAAAAGATATTTCATGCAAACAACAACCAGAAAAAAGCAGGAGTAGCTATATTAATATCAGACAAGTTAGACTTCAAAAGCAAAACAATTAAAAGAGACAAAGAAGGACACTATATATTAATAAAAGGGTCAATTCATCAAGAAAACATAACAGTCATAAATATTTATGCACCAAACCAGAATGCCCCCAAAATTCATGAGGCAAACACTGCGATCACTGAAAGGAGAAATAGATACCTCTACAATAATAGTTGGAGACTTCAATACACCACTCTCATCAATGGATAGAACATCTAGACAGAGGATCACTAAAGAAACAGAGATGTTGAATTGTATGATAAATGAACTAGACTTGACAGACATTTATAGAACACTACATCCAACAACAGCAGGATACACTTTTTTCTCAAGTGCTCATGGAACATTCTCTAGGATAGACCACATGTTGGGTCACAAAGCAAGTCTCAACAAATTTAAAAATATTGATATTATACAAAACACTTTCTCAGACCACAATGGAATGAAGTTGGAAATAAATAAAAGGCAGAAGGTCATAAAATTCACAAACATATGGAGGCTAAACAACACCCTCTTAGAAAACCAGTGGGTAAAGGAAGAAATTACAAGAGAAATTAGTAAATACCTCGAGGCAAATGACAATGAAAGCACAACTTATCAAAACTTATGGGATGCAGCAAAGGCGGTGCTGAGAGGGAAATTTATTGCCCTAAATGCCTATATTAAAAGAGAAGAGAGAGCAAAAATTGAAGAGTTAACTGCTCACCTGGAGGAATTAGAGAAAGAAGAGCAAACTAACCCCAAAACAAGCAGAAGGGAAGAAATAACAAAGATTAGAGCAGAAATAAATGCAATTGAGAACAGGAAAACAATAGAGAGAATCAACAAAACCAGAAGTTGGTTCTTTGAGAAAATCAATAAAATCGATGGACCACTGGCTAGGCTAACAAAAAAAAAGAGAGAGCAGATGCAAATAAATGCAATCAGAAATGGGAAAGGAAATATAACTACCGACCCTGCAGAAATTAAGGCGATAATGAGAAGATACTATGAGCAACTATATGCTAATAAACTAGACAACTTAGATGAAATGGACAACTTTCTAGAAAAGCATAAACCACCAACATTAACTCAAGAAGAAATAGATGACCTCAACAAACCAATCACAAGTAAAGAGATTGAGTCAGTCATCAAAAAGCTCCCAAAAAGGAAAAGCCCAGGACCAGATGGTTTCACATGTGAATTCTACCAAGCATTCAAGAATGAATTAGTACCAATCCTGCTCAATCCCTTCAAAAAAAGTGAAGAAGAGGGAAAGCTACCTAACTCTTTCTATGAAGCCATCATCACCCTAATACCAAAACCAGGCAAAGATACTACAAAAAAAGAAAATTATAGACCAATTTCTTTAATGAATATAGACGCAAAAATCCTCAACAAAATACTCGCAAATCGAATCCAGCAGCACATTAAAAGAATTATACACCACGACCAGGTGGGATTTATTCCAGGTATGCAAGGCTGGTTCAACACAAGAAAATCAATTAATGTAATACACCACATCAATAAATCAAAGCAGAAGAACCACATGATCATCTCGATTGATGCAGAAAAGGCATTTGACAAAATTCAACATCCTTTCCTGATGAAAACTTTTCAAAGGATAGGAATAGAAGGGAACTTTTTCAATATGATAAAGGCAATATATGAAAAAACCCACAGCTAACATCACACTCAATGGGGAGAGACTGAAAGCTTTTCCGCTAAGATCAGGAACAAGACAGGGATGCCCACTATCACCATTGCTATTCAACATTGTGCTGGAAGTTCTAGCTAGAGCAATTAGGCAAGAAAAAGAAATAAAAGGCATCCAAATTGGAGAGGAAGAAGTAAAACTTTCACTATTTGCAGATGACATGATTCTATATGTAGGAAATCCAGAAAAATCTACAGCAAAGCTACTAGGACTAGTCAATGAATACAGCAAAGTAGCAGGCTACAAGATCAACACGCAAAAATCTGTAGTGTTCCTATACACAAGTAATGGGCAACAAGAGGAGGAAATCAAGAAAAAAATCCCATTTACAATAGCAACCAAAAGAATCAAGTATTTAGGAATAAACTTAACCAAGGACACAAAAGACCTTTACATAGAAAACTATAAGAAACTGCTAAAAGAAATTGAACAAGACCTGAAAAAAATGGAAGAACATACCATGTTCATGGATTGGAAGACTAAATATAGTTAAGATGGCAATTTTACCTAAACTGATTTACAGATTCAATGCAATACCAATTCAAATCCCAACAACTTACTTTACAGAAATAGAAAAACCAATAACTAAATTTATTTGGAAGGGTAAGGTGCCCCGAATAGCCAAAAATGTCTTGAGAAAGAGGAGTGAAGTGGGAGGTCTCACACTTCCTGACTTTGAAGCATATTACAAAGCTACAGTGCTCAAAACAGCATGGTACTGGCATAAAGACAGATATACTGATCAATGGAATCGAATTGAGTGTTCAGAAGTAGACCCTCACATCTATGGACAACTGATCTTTGATAAGGCAGTGAAGCTGAAGCAACTGGGAAAGAGCAGCTTGTTCAGTAAATGGTGTTTGGAGAACTGGATATCCATTTCCAAAAGAATGAAAGAGGATGTCCATCTCACACCTTATACCAAAATTGACTCAAAGTGGATCAAAGACCTAAACATTAGCACCAAGACCATAAAATTCTTAGAAGAAAATGTAGGGCAATATCTTAAAGATCTTGTGAAAGGAGGTGGTTTCTTAGACCTCACACCCAAGGCATGAGCAACCAAAGAACAAATAGACAAATGGGATCTCCTCAAAATTAAACACTTTTGTACATCAAAGGACTTTGTCAGAAAAGTCAAAAGGCAACCTACACAATGGGAGATGATATTTGGAAACCACATATCAGATAAGGGTTTAATATCCCGAATATATAAAGGAATCCTGCATCTCAATAACAGAAAGACAAACAATCCAATTAAAAAATGGGCAAAAGACATGAACAGACATTTTTCTGAAGATGAAATACAAATGGCTCAAAAGCATATGAAAAAATGCTCAATTTCACTGGCTATTAAGGAAATGCAAATCAAAACCACAATGAGATATCATTTCACACCTACCAGAATGGCCATTATCCAAAAAACAGAAAATGACAAGTGCTGGAGAGGATGTGGAGAAAGAGGCACACTTATTCATTGTTGGTGGGAATGTAGAATGGTGCAACCACTCTGGAAGACAGTATGGAGGTTCCTCAGGAAGCTAAATATAGATTTGCCATATGACCCAGCTATTCCATTGCTGGGTATATACTCAGAGGAACTGAAACTTAAGACACAAACAGACATTTGTAAACCAATGTTTATTGCAGCATTATTCACAATTGCCAAGAGATGGAAACAGCCCAAATGTCCATCAAAGGACGAGTGGATAAACAAACTGTGGTATATACACATGATGGAATATTATGCAGCTGTAAGACAGAACAAAGACATGGATCATATAATAATGTGGATGAACCTTGAGGACATTATGTTGAGTGAAGTTAGCCAGAAACAAAAGGACAGATTCTGTATGGTCTCACTAATATGAACAGACATTAATGAACAAACTTTGGGAGTTAAAAGCTGACAACACAGGTGACCAGGAGATAGAAAGAGGACAGAAATCAGCCATTTGATGCTGAAGGACTACAGAATGTTTAGGATTGATTGCATAGATCCAGAAATAGATAGTATAATACTGTGTGATGGTAGCACGGTATTGTAAGTACACTGAACAAAGATGTCTGTGAGTAAAGCTGAAAGAGGTGGGATAGGAGAATGTATGACAGCAGAGGTAAAGATAGATGATAAAGACTGGGACTGCATAACGTGGCAAAAACTGGAGTGGCCAATGACTGTCACTAAATATACAAATATAAAAATGTTTTTGCATGTGGGAAAGCAAATGAATGTCAACCATGTAGAAATTTGAAAAAGTGATGGTATTCAGGAAAAAAACATAATCAAAGCAAACTGGAGTCTATGGTCAACAGTACCATTGTAATATACCTCCATTAAATGTAACAAAGGCAATATGCCAATGCTAAATGTATATGAGAAGGGGATATAGGGGAGTAATATGGGATTCTCGGTAGTGGTGTTATTTGCTGTCCTTAGTAGTATATTGTATTGTATGACATGTTATTTTTCTTTTTATCATTTTTTCTTATTGCTAAAAAAAAAAAAACAATTTTTCTTGTAGTAATCAGTATGTTCAAATGCTGATTGTGGTGATAAATGTACAACTTTATGATGATACCATGAACAACTGATTGTACACTGTGGATAAATGTATGGTATGTGAATATAACTCTATAAAATTGTAGGAAAACATATATATAGGAGTAAAAGTGTTGGAGAAAACATGGTGAGAGGGATGATGCCTCACCAATATGGACTAACTACAATGTGTAAACTCAGAATTGAATCTTAGAACATAGCCTAACGTGGACACAATAATTGTAATAGTCCCTAGATTGTAAGCTCTTACAGCAGTTAACTCTATCCCTGAATTGTAAGGCCTATCTCTAAACTTTGAGATGCTGATCCCCTAGTGTATGTTGTCACAAACATTGGGACTGGCGGTTTGATGTGCTGAGCCCTCGAGCATGGGACTTGCCCTTATGAAGCTCATTACCACAAAGGAGAGTCTAAACTTGTATGTAATGGTGCCTAAGAGTCTCCCCCTGAGTACCTCTTTGTTGCTCAGATGTGGCCCTCTCTCTCTGTCTAACTGAGCCATCTCGACAGGTGAACTCGCTGCCCTCCCCCCTACGTGGGACCCGACTCCCAGGGTTGTAAATCTCCCTGGCAACGCAGAGTATGACTCCCGGGGATGAATGTGGACCCGGCATCATGGGACTGAGAGTATCTTCTTGACCAAAAGGGGGATGCAAAATGAGACGAAATAGTTTCAGTGGCTGAGAGATTCCAAATGGAGTTGAGAGGTCACTCTGGTGGACATTCTTATGCACTATATAGATAACACCTCTTAGGCTTTAATGTATTGGAATAGCTAGAAGTAAATACCTGAAACTACCAAACTCCAACCCAGCAGTCTGGACTCCTGAAGACAATTATATAATAATGTAGATTACAAGGGGTGACAGTGTGATTGTGAAGACCCTGTGGATCACACCCCCTTTATCTAGTGTATGGATGAGTGGAGGAATGGGGATAAAAACTAAAGGACAAATGGGGTGGGATGGGGGGATGATTTGGGTGTTCTTTTTTCACTTTTATTTTTTATTCTTGTTCTGGTTCTTTCTGATGTAAGGAAAATGTTCAGAGATAGATTGTGGTGATGAACTCATAACTATGTTATCATACTGTGGACAGTGGATTGTATATCATGGATGATTGTATGGTGTGTGAATGTATTTCAATAAAAATGAACTTAATAAAAAAAATTATATTAAGTCTAAATTATTATGTTCTTATGTTTGTGCTTTACAGTTGTCAAGATTATAGCTTAGGAAGAAAATATTAGGTAGCTAGGCATCTCATCCAGTTTTCTTAGTTAAAAACTGCAACAAAATGATCATAAAATCAAATGAGTTAAAACTTTGGTAATCTTGTATTGTAGTTAAAATTGTGTTCATTGCATAGGGAGGTGTGTTGTCATTGTTGTTGCTGTTCATTAGCCTATTGCTGCTGCTATTAAAGAATGTTTCTCTGTGTTCTCAAGTAGGGTTATCTGTTATATTTTTCCCCACACATAAAGTGGTAAATGAAGCTAAGCATGAATTGATAATATACATTTCAATTTAATCTAAGAAAATAACACTCTGAAGTCTTGTTGGTTAGGCCTAGAAAAGCCAAATATACAATGGTGCAGGAATTTAAAATGGACTGTATCCCCCAGTTTGTGCTTTAAATATTAAATTAGGATTGATTGATATTATTACTCAAACTGTCTTTATATATTTTGAGGCCCTTTAATTGGGTGCATACACATTTAGGATTAGCTTGTCTTCTTGGTTATTTAATCCTCTAAGTGCTTTAGAATACCTTCTTTGTGTCTGGTCATATTCTATGTCCTGAAGTGTACTCTATCTGAATTAATATAATCACTCCAACTCTCTTCTGATTGGAGTTTGTATGGTATGTCCTTTCCAGCCTTTTAATTTTAGCCTATCTGTAGAGTCATATTCATCTCATATCCTATGTATAGTTGAGTCTATCTTTGTATCTAGTATAACAATATATCATTTTAACTGGAATTGTTAATCTATTAATATTTATTATAATTATTGATACAATTGTCTTTAAATGTAATTTCCTGATATTTATTTTTGTCTGACAAATCTGTCCTTCATTACCTTATGCCTCTTTTCCTGCCTTATTTAGGTTTGAGTATTTTTATGACTCCATTTTATCTCCACCATTGGCTTATTAGTGATACCCTTTAAAACAATTTCTATTGGTTGCTCTAGTGTTCATAACATACACCATTGACTTGCTACACTCTACCGTCAAATAATACACCACTTCATGTACCGTGTAGGAGCTGTATGGCAAGATACTTCCATTTCCTCTCTCCCTTCTTCTGAGTTACTGTTTTCATACATTTTTCTACTATATATGCACTAGCCATATGGGTCTCCTTGCTCTTTCAGGAAAATGTTGGGCTTGCTCCTGCATTTGCACCGTCCCTTCTCTCTGTCTAGTATGTTCTTCCCAAAATCTATATGGCTCATAGGAAGACACCTCGTTCAAGTTTTTGTTTCAGCTGTCACTTTCTCCACGAGGCTTAGAGTGATCTCTCTACACAAAGTTGTACACTGACTCACCTATCCCATCACTACAGATCCCCTTTCCCATGTTCAATCTTTTTCTAATTTTCATAGCATTTATCTATGAAAAATAAATATCATTCATTTATTTGTTATATCTATTGTGTATTGTCTGTCTTTGATTCAATAAAAGCTTTGCAATTACACTAATTTTCTCTCTTAATTGCCAATTTCTGAAGCACTTAGAACTGTCCCTGATAAACAAACAAACAAAAAAACAATAAAATGTTTTGTATGAATGAACTCTGATTATATTTTTCATTGAAATTATCATCCTGTCTTTACCGATCACCTTTATTGTTAGGAATATTATTGTGTTTATAAACAACAGCTGATTGGTGGAAATAAAACCTATGTATGGAATAGATTTTTATCAGTAAATCTATTTGATATTAATGAAAACCAATTAGTAGCAAGGCACTCTCCCTTTTAATGGGCATGATAAATTCTAATCATGTTTTCAGTGTTATATTTTATCTGTTTTCTTTGTTTTGTATAAAGCAATCTACCTCCTAATTCTCAGTAAAAGCCATGTATGTTCATTGTAGAAATTTACAAAATACTGAAATTTAAAACTATAATTTTCCATAATCTCACAAGCCTGAAAAAACCTATCTTCTCACTTATTTTATTACTATGCCTTCTTTTCTCCCTTCTCTGCATATTTAAATGTACATTTTCAAATTCTAAAGTATATTTCCTTCTTTTCTTTATTCTCTAGTTACTTTATATCCACTTTAATGCTAGTACTTTCAGACAGTGGCGGGAAGCCCCTTCAATTCATGAATAAAAAGGCACAGAGATGGGTTTTAAAAAGAATACTGAAAGAATAAAATTTAGTTCAATCAAACCATTCATTCATTTAAAATGGTTATTTATAAACTAGTGATAAAGTCTAAAATTAACAAATATTGCATTTTTCAATGTAAGTAGAGTCGATTAAAACATTTTTATTTTTGTTTTTAGCATAGAACAACTGTTACTGCTCTAACAAATTACCACCAACCTAGTGGCTGCAAACCACACAAATTAATTATGTTATAGTTCTGGAGTTCATAAATCCAAAGTGGGTCTCACTGGGTTAAAATCAAGTGGTCAGCAATTGTATCATTTTGACCTCTGTTTCCATCTTCACATCTTCTCTGACTCTCTGCCACCTCTGCTTTTTTTCTAGAAACCCTTGTGATTACACTGAACCCACCCAGACAATCCAGGATAATCTCCCAATCCTAGGGTCAGTTGATTAGCGACCTTAATTCCACCTGCAACCTTTTCATAGGTTCTAGGAATTGGGCCTTGGACATCTTTGGGTGACCATTATTCTGACTACCACAACCACATTGGTGAGTTGGAACCTCTACAAAGCTCAACTTCCTTTCTGTTTATTTTTTAATGCATCTGAGATGCTAATTTTATATTTGAATTCCAACAACAGTAGGGAGACACAGAGGATAAACTTAGTTAAAAGGGCAACCTAAAAATAGTCCAAACAACTCTTGACAGGGATTCGTGTGTATTTCATGACTACTGCTAAAGAATAAGCAGACAGCTGGTGTATGATCAAGATGTTCAAGTGACTAAGCAGATCTGAAGAGATTAAACAAACAATTGTAGAGAAACAGACACATAATATGAATATAAATCCTATCCAAATCAACTTCTCTCAGTAGCAAAACTATAATCCAAGGAAAAATATAATAAGAATTCCATTTATTAAATAGATATGGACAATATTAAATTAATGACCCCACCAGACACCGTGAAATGTTCTATAAACTATCATAGCTCTAATCTAACTGGATTCCCCAAAAGGCAAAAGTAAAAGAGAAATAAATGTTTTCTCAGCTTTTAATATCTTCCCAAGTGCATTTATGTATTTCCCAAGACACTGACAACTTTCATTTCTAAGCCTATACTTTCTTGCCTGTGTCCAGACATAAAATTTTCCAGTGCTATTCTGTTTATTATTGCTTTTTCACCTTGTTAAAACATTTTAAATCTGTCTGCAAATGGAAATTACTAAACATAAGAATTTATGATTCATACTTGCATACTGCCTTTCCTATAAACTTTCAAATCTTACTACAGCCAGTCATTCATTAATACGAATACCCCTGAGAAGTTAAGTGGCCAATTTACCCCAATTTGATAGAAAGGGGAAAGAGAAAATTTAAATGAGTTTTCCTTTAATTAACTTACTACTGTCACAAACAGCTCCTTGTTGGTTTGCCATTTCCATCACACTAATAGCACAGGATAATACAAATATGAAACTCAGAAGCAACTGCTTCCATTTTTGCATGCAAAAAATATTAATATTGCTTTCTTACCATGGAAGGAAAGAAAAGAGATTTCATTTACCTTCCTTAATGTTATCTTAGGGCAAAATTTATGAAAGGAAGCTGGGAGGCAGCATACCTAATGGTTAAGAATGTGGATTCTGGAAGAAACATGCCAGGATTTGGGTTTTGACTCTTTTACATAACAACTGTGTGATTTGGGGCAACTTTCTTAGTCTCACATCCATTACATGTAAAGTGGAGATGATAATAATAGTAGATACATCACAGAATTGGAGTGAGAAATAAATGAAATAAGATATATGAAGCATGTAGGATAACCCTTGGTACATTGTCATAAACAACCACACTTCTTTTGTTTCAAATTAGAATCACTGAATAGTTACTGAGTGCCCACACTGAACCAGGCATTCTAATATGTGCTTTCATATGCATCTTTAATGAACTATTGTTGTATGGGATCCTTGGGCTGAAATGGCTTGCCTCTTAATGGGTCCCAGTGGAAATTGATCATCTCACTGAAAGAAAATTTTTGATTAACCAACCTAACATTTCTATCATGCCAAAGGTTCTTTTGTCAATCAAAATCCCATAAGTTGAGACAAACCCCCAGAGAAGTACAAAAAAGAATGTCAATCAGGGCTCACATTTAGCCAACTTCCCAAACAGGTGGGTGCCCAGTCGTTAAAATATAAAGGGCTTCATTTTCTGCTTTACCCATACTGCTGGTATCAGGGAGAGCAAGCACTCTTCTAGATATTGTGGAAATATCCATGACTAAAACAGACAAAAAAATCATCCTTCTTGGGAATTACATCCTGGGAAGTAGGAGAGAAGATAAACAAAATAAAGAAATACAATATGTGGTATATTAGACATTGATAATTACTAATGACAACTAAACAGGGAAGGGGTTTGAGGAGAAAGGGGGTAAGATTGGATACAGGATGGGGAGACAAGGCCCCAGTCGGACAGCAGCAATGTCACATGTGAGAGCTTAAAGAGTTTAGAAAGAAATCTATGACCAGAACAATGTGAGCAAGTGGGAGAGTTATAGGAGATGACATTAGAAGGGGTAATGGAAGTGGAGCTAGATCTTGTATAGTTATATGGCTCTACTGTTACTGATATGGGGATATAGAAGGTTTTGAGCACAGGAATGAAATTATATGATTGGTGTTTTACTAGTGGAGCAAGGATGTATTCAGGAAGACCTGTTAGAATGTTATTTAGTATTTCAGGCAAAGGCTTATGGTTTCTTGGACCCATGTCATAACCGTGAAGTGGTGAGTGCAGCCACAATATTGCAAAATAACAGGGCTAGAGTAACTTTGCAAACAATGAGAATGGTTATGCATGGCACAGGATATCTACTGCTCCTTGAGAAGCAGTCACATTCTATGTATACTTTGAAGGTAGAGATGATAAAATATGATGACAGGTTGGATGTGTGTTGTGAAAGAATGAAAGAGATGAGTCAAGGGTGACATCAAATCTTTTGTATTGAAAAATAGTTCTGTAATCAAGATAGTAAAAACTGAAGGAGTGGCATGTATGGGGAGAGAAATTAGAACCTTGGTCTTGGATAAATTATTCTTGAGATATAATACAGTATTAGAGAAAGGAATGAATATGGAGTAGGCTGTTTGATATACAAGTCCAGAGTTCAAAAGAGAGGTCTAAACTGGAGTTATATATTTGGTGGTATCCAACGTATACATACATTTAAGGATGTGTGACCACATATGATCACCAAAATAGCTACAAGTAGAGTGAAAATGGGAGGCTCCACAATTGAATCCTGGGGCACTCCAATTTTGTAGGAGGTCTAGCAGAGGAGTAGGAGCAAGCAAAGGAGATGAGAAAAATGTGGTAGAGAATTTAGCAAAATATATATCACCTCTCTTAAAATGCTGGTGACTTAAGTTTTCATTAGCTAGTTAAAGTTCAAAATTCAGGAAGGACTAAATAAACTATGTTATATAAAATCAACAGGTCACTGTGAAAAATGCTAAATGTGTGAAACAGGCCTATAAATATATGAAAATGTAAATTTTTAAGTTAAAAAATAGCAGAAAAAGCCTGTACATTTTAAATTTCATGAATATATAAAGATAGATAAAGTATAAAAATGGAAGAACACAGAAAATTACATAAATACTATCTTATTTGGGAAATTTAATTTTATAATAATAAGGAAAGCTAGTAAAACAGGAGCATATGGACCAACCATGGTATTTCAGATTGTTTTCCAGAGTTCCATGAAGCTTCATTGTTCAATTCAAAATTTCTTCTTAAAACTAAGATCAACTGTATGTTCCAAACTGATTCAGGAAAGGCTGGTGAGAAGCAAACTCCGGAAACTTCTACCATAGTATGTAAATATAGTCTTGAAAATGGTAGTTATGCTGATTGTTTGACACAATGTCAGGCTTCTCTCTCTCTCTTTACATGATTCTTGAAATGAGGTAAGTTATCCAGTGTTCAGTGTCTGTTCTTTTAAAGGAATCCTGAGTTTGATTAACTTTAATTCATTTAATACAATGTTAAGATACACTTGATCTCTTCAGGTTGAAAGATTTGAACTAAGATTTGGCTAGTCTTCCTTTGAATACAAGTGCTTTGTGCCATATGATAAAATAAGAATGGCAAAAAGTAAAACAATAAATACATAAATAAATAACTTTTAAAGGCACCTGAGACCAATTATATGGGTTAATTGAATATATGCTTAGTCCTACTGAAACAATCCTGCGATTTCCAACTTGAAAAGTAGTCTAATTCTTCAATAGCTAGGGAAAAATTAATAATGAGATTGTAAAGACTGTTGTATTTAGAGTCAAACAGATTTTATAGCACATCAATAAATGCAGGTTAATAGTTTAGAAATTTTGCTGGTGGTTACATAATATACAAAAGGTAGGAAGATATTCTCCAATTTAAAAATGAATACTACCAATTTAAAGAAAAGTGTAGACTCAAGTTCATATCATAAGATGCAGTACTTTATTTATAAATATGCTCATTCATGTATCATTTTATTCATTCAACAAATATTTATTGAGTACCTACTTTATTCTAAGCATTCTTCTGGGCAACACACAAGTGAAGCAAAGAGACGAACTTATTTCCCTCATGGAGTTTACACTATAGAAGAAAGACTGGCAATAAATGAATAACTTACATTTACTAGGGAAAAAAAATGAATTAGGGAATGGCAATAAAGAGTGATGGGAGTGGGGGTTAAAATTTGACATTTGGTGGCCTGGAGAAGCCTTACTGAGGCAGTACTTAAGTAAAGACCAAAGTGGGTAATGGGTTGTGATGAATTAAATCACAGTCCCACAAATACATGTTCAAGTCCTAACCCCCAGTCCTGTGGGTATGAACTGATTGATTTGTAAACAAGAGTTTTGAAAATCCTATTTGGATGAGGCTAAATTGAATCAGGGTAGGGACTAATCTAATATGGCTGAAGTCTTTATAAGTAGACAAAATTTTTATGTAGTCAGGTGATGGAAACCAGAGAGGAGATACAAGAAGACAGATTGCCATGTGATTGAGAATTGCTGGAAAGACGTCACCAAAATGCTACAGATTCTGGGAGGCACATGGCCTGGTGAGTCCTTGATTTTGGACTTCCAGACTCCAAAACTGAGACAATCAATTCCCATTGTGTGGTATCTGCCATGGCAGTCCTGGCAAACAAAGACATGAGTAGAGGATCAAGCCATGGGTATATGTGGAGGAAGTGTTTCAGAAAGTCAGACAAGCATATGCAAAGGTACTGGGGTGGGCGTTTTTGTGACTTGTTTGTGAAATAGCAAGAAGGTCTTTGGCTAGAGCAAAGGGAACAAGGGGAAAGCGAGATAAATGGGGGCTAGATGATACACTGCACTGTGGGAATTTTAAGGTACTTTGCCTTTAGTAAGATGGGAAACCATTAGTGTGTTTGAACACTAACATGACTGGGTGTAAAATTTAATAAGATTCCCATGATGTCTTTGTTGAGATTAAGCTGAAGCTTATAACATATGCTTCTGTGATCTCCCTGCTTTGGTATTTCCTGTTACCTCCCTCACCTGAGTTACTCCAATCAATCCAAGAAGATTTAGCTCATATTTCTCCTTTGTTGAAAACATTTGTTCATCTTCCTTTCACAAAGAAGATATAACAAAGATACAATATTTAGGCATTCATTTATGATTTTATCCTGGAAGCGCATGTGTATAAAATACCTTGGCACACAAAGTGAGATCTAAATACTATAGTGATTGAATTGTATGAAATAATTTTGGCTACTGAAGACCTGAAGGAGGTAACTTATTTGCATCAGTTAAATTTTACGAAATATAAGCAAATGCTTAACCCGGTCCATAAAATTTACACATTATCTTTAATATTTACAAGACATTAAATTTAGGGCTAATTCCCAATGTTTAAAATACCATTGACTTCTAAGGCAGTTTCAAATAACTATTATAAATAATAGTTTAGTATGAGACAGAGTAAACAGCTACTGTTTCTACACCCCTCTCTCCCACCCCCACTCTGGATGTTTGCATCCCTTTTTGGGATGTCATTTGCAATTGTGCTGCATTCTGATAAAAAAATATCAGCACAGTAAGATGAGCTAGGTCTTTTGGAAAGTTTTTCTCTTGGAAAGTTCTTTCAGTTTATAGTTTGGGCTTTATATTTTTTAAAAAAATGATTGTTGCATAACCATTTGCTCTTTTTTATTATTCCAGTATGATTTTTCAGACTTTCATGTGAACGTTCATAGCTAACTCCAAGACTTCTTTCCAAAGTAAATGGCCGTTAGAAGAGCTGAGCCACTCATTCTTCCATAGATCTTTGATTTCTGCCCTTTGATATATTCAGAAACATTAGTTTTCTTCTAGACTAATAGATTTCTGTACATGGATTATCACTAAACACTACTAATGAATTCACTGACTGACAGGAAGAGAAGGGAATAATTTATAAAGGAAAATTCAAGACCTAAAATAAGCAACCCATAAAACAAATAAAAAGGAACAAAAATGCCAAGAGAGGAAAATTAGCCAAGAGAAACTTTGCCTTTATCTGTGTATTAATTGGGTGAAACCCTGAGCCTATCAGAACCTTTAGACGAAAAGAAAGGGGAAATTAATATAATTATGATCAGCCATTTATTTTAACAAGCATCCAGTTATGGCTCTCTTTAAACCATCAGTTCTATATCATCATTAAGGAACTGTTTATCCTTTCAGAGCTACTTTTTTTTTTTTTGGTTTTGATTGGAATATTTGGAATACAGATTTTCTCTGCTTGCCCCACTACCTGCCGGGTGATCTTGGTAAGATGGAGAAAACAGACCACAACTGTTAGCATGAAAACACTCATGAAGTATGTATTTTAAAGTCATCTATATTAGTAAAATGAATGTTTGTGTGTCTAGTACAGTACTACTAAAAGTGTGGCCCTGGGATTGGCAATATCAATATCATCTGCAACGTTTTACAAATACACATTCAGGAGTCAGAATCTCTGAGGTGGGGGCCCAGGAATTATTGGTTTAAAATTATCCAGGTGACTTGTCTGCACCTAAAATTTGAGAAGCCCTGATCTTGCAGACATTTTCCTCTGAGAAAGGAACGTAAGGACCTGAATGCTTCTCAACCAAGGAGAAAACCAGATGGAGTGAGCTGAACTAAAGAAAAGGCTCCTAGTAGAAGGTAGATGTGGAAACAGGCCTGTGCATAAGTCGTAGACAGAAGGAGAAAGGAAAACCAGAGAGGAGGAACTCCAGAATTCCTCTCCAAGGTAGGCTCTTATGGATCGGTGCATGGTGTGTTTCTAGTTACATGTGTACAGTGATCTGAGAGTAATGTTTTATTTCTGCTAATGGACTGTCCTTACCTTCTTGATATTTCAAATGCTACAGAGATGCTAAATGGTGTCACAGTTACTAATGGCAAGAGTTCAGATAAAGGGACATTTATTTCAACCTTGATTTATTTCAGCCTTGATTGCTTAAGAGAAGAGCGCTTACATGAAAATATGTTCTGCAACATTATATTACCAAACCACAGTACTGGGAAAACTAAAATGTTAAGGGAATGCTATCACTTGCTTTATCTATTCATGCATATCAGTAGTAGTGGCATGGTAATGGTGAGAACTGAAACATATTTTCATAGTATTCCTTACTTTACATAAAATGTTCCCTTGCGTTATCTCCTTTTGTCCTTTTAAATATAAGCTATTATGTTAACTTTGGGGAACAAGATCCTGAGGCTGGCTCATTGATTTGCCCACCATCATAGTTAGAAAACTGTAGACGCAGAACTTATGCATAGACTGCATAATTGCAGTCTATGCTTGGGCTTTTTTCGTTAGTCCTGTGGTCCCCAAAATATGGTCCACAGAACCTTAGGCATCGACAAGACCATTTCAGGTGATCTATCAGGTAAAACAAAACAAAACAAAAAGCAATTTTAATAATAATACAAAGAAGTCATCTGTCTTTTTCACTGTGTTAATACTTGCACTGAAGTTACAAAAAGCAACAGCCGATAAAAGTGCTGGCACCTTCGGAGAAATCAAGGCAGCGGCACCAAAGTGAATGCACAATATTTTTAAAAATGCCCATATCACCTAAAAATATCCTGGACAAAGTAGGAAAAAATATTTATTTTATACATTCTTGATTACACATCTTTTAACATTTTGCATATTGAATTGGGAGGTACAGAAAAAGCACTTCCGCATACTGAAATACTGTGGTTGTCTCAGGAAAATCATTTGTGCAATAGTTTGAGTTGTGAGCTGAACTAAGGGTTTTGTGGGTTTTTTTTTTTTAATGGCGCATTACTTTTTCAAAAAAAAACTTTATCAGGAGCATTACTTTTACTTGAAAGAACTACTGAACAAATAATGGTTATTCAGACTTGGGTATTTGGAAGATAGTGTCTCAAAAACAATCAAAGTGAGACGGTCACTGCAGGAAAACCACTGAAAACAACTGTTGCCAATAAAAGTATTAAGGTTTCATGAAAAATTAGAATATTGGAAAACTTGTAAATACATCCAAAAGCTTGACAGCTTCTCAATACTTTTCTGAGGAGATTGGTGGTGATATTAATATTTTTATGTTATGTAATGAAATGTCCATGAACCACAATTTTCCAATGACCTATGTAAGTTACAAAATTATACATGTGTAAACGATATATTAAAAGTGTAAGATAAGAGCAAACCTCTCCTCCGTGAAAGAGACTAGAGAAGGGGCAGAGGGCACCCAGAACAGTGGTTTCAGGGTACTCCTGGCTGGAGAGGGAACTCTACAACACAGTGGGGACTTGGATGGAGAGGCAGAGAGACTGCACTTGAAAGGACGGGGTGGGTGTGTTCCACCGGGACTCCCGCCAGGGACTGGCGGCTGGAGCCAGACCCCAAGCACCAGAGAGAGCAGCTTTCCACATCCCATGCACCCATTTCAGCAGCTGGCTGGGGAGATAACCCTTCAGAGCCCCAGGGCTGGCAGCTCCCATGAGGGAACTTGGGATTCAGTGGGCTTGTGGTGACCGCATTTACTCTTCCTCCACGGAAGTCAGTGGTGTGCATGGGCAAGAGGCAGGGAGAGGCGAGGGCCACGCATGGAAGTGCCAGAAGCCCTTCCCCAAACCCAGAGGCTCGCGGGTTCGCAGTGGAAAGGGTCCGGGCTGCATTTGAACTAGGAGGTGAGATGCGCGGCCCTGCAGTTTGAGGGTGGTCCACTTGGAGGCCCGGGAATTATCAGACTCACCGCACCCTTAAGTGGACTCGCTGATGAGCTTCACAAGTCCGAGCCCCACTCCCAGGGCTGGCAGTCCCCATGCACATGGAAAACTGGTGCGTTGATTCGATTTCCACCTGGTTTGGACCCCGCACAGTGCATAGGTGAAATTGGGTAGAAGCTGGCTTGAGAGAAAGAGATGGCTCAAAATCGCCATCTCTTGGGAAGACCAGGAAAGTGCATTCCAGCAAGCTGTAGCTCTGCCAAATTATAGATAAATGTTCAAATACTTCTGCATATCTCAAAATAACTTTATCAAGATAAGCAAATGCCCTGAAGCCAACAGAAAATCACAAAACATGAAGACCCAGGTAGATATGGACGAACCAAACGACCAAATTAAAAAGCCAGAGGAGACACAGAATCTGGAGCAATTAATCAAAGAAGCAATTACTCTCCAGAACAACTTCAGTGGTTTGGTTAAAGACATAAAGGACATCAGGAAGACTCTAGAAGAGCATAAAGAATAATTTGAAAGAGTAAATAAAAAAAAATAACAGATCTTATGGAAATAAAGGGTACTGTAGATCAAATTAAAAATATACTAGTGACACACACCAGCAGATTTAAAGAGACAGAGGAAAGAATAAGGGAATTGAATGCAAATGCACAAAAGACCTAATGGTGAAAAAAATTTAAAAAAAAATTGCAAAAATGTTAAAGAATGCCATGCTTCTCATTAATGTTTTGTTTCATTAGATAGTGTTGTTTTAAAAATATTTTTCAAATTTCAATTTTAATCTATAATATGGTCAATGTTAAGAAATATACCCTCACACAAAAAGCTCTTTGGAATCTTCAGTAACTTTTAAAGAGTTCCTGAGTCCACAATGTTTGAGAATCAGCTAGAGTACACCAAGCAGTAGCAGTAAATGTAACATTTTGCATTCAGAGAGTTCTTCATGTCTACAATGTATCATTCTCAAAAAGTATTACATTTGGTTTTCAGAAAATTTTTAAAAAACTTAAGATAATGTATGCATATTGTGGAACAAACAATTTGTTTAAGGAAAAGTGATTAATTTTGCCATGTCACCTCTGCTGAGTTAATTCTAGCAGGCCTGAAATTGGCCAGAGTTGTTTTGCTGAAGTGTTTACTTGCAGGACACTGACTACTGGTCAATGCGTGAAACATACTGATTAATAGTGTTCTTTTGTAGACCTGGGTCCAAGGGCAGTTTGGGGACAGTTTGTACTACTTTGTCAGCATTATTTATTGATTCCATCAAGATTGATGGTTTGCACCTGGTTTCAGAGAGACCCTCCTCCCTACATCCTCGACCCCAGGAGTGCTCTGCCACTGGGGCTGGTTACACAGCAAGAATATGCCTTCTTGAACAGCAGAGTATAAGAAGCCCAGATGAGACTCCATTTTGGTTCCCTGGTTCTTAGGGTTTCTGAATATACATCAGTGGTTCTTGAAAGTGTCTTGGTATGGACCTTACAGAGGGAGGACAACTGTAGCTTGAACCTGGACTCTCCAGACCCTTGCAGTTAGTCGTCCTTTGGCTTTGATTCATTTCTGGAATTTAATGCAGTTGTTATGGTATATCCTTTTCCTGCAATGAACTGTAGATTCATAAGCCATGTCATTATGGTCCTGTAAGTCTTTAGCAATCAAACTTTGGTTGCCATCATTACTGCATCAACCAATCCAATTTACTAAGAATGTTAATAACCATATTACTTTTGTAAGAAAAAAAATCTGTAAATACATTTACTAATAAAATGGTCTTTTAAATGTTAGCTATTTGTTAATATTTCTGGATACCATATGTTGAAGTACATACTCCAAAATATGTAAGTCCAACTATTGGTTATTGGCATCATAAAATCATATCATAAATTGTCATACAGTGGTATATATTTACATCTTTCCATTAGCACTCGCACAATTTGACAGCAAAAACAGGCTCACATAATAGGAAGTCTGGAAAGAAGAATTTCCAAGATCAGTTTAGACCCTTAGCCATACCAGTAAGTATTCAGACTCTTTCCAAAGTTATCAGTGTTGACTTTAGCCTCAGAATTATTACTTCATGGTGATATTGACATAATATAGGTGTCAAAGGTATCAAATCTGCATACAACCAATGTGAAATAGATACAGTTTCTCTTTTGATTTGTTTTCACTCCTGCCTCTTTTAATCAAGGAAGACAATCTTTCTCAGAGTCTCACCTCTCCTCCCTCACAAACTTCCTTTTGGATAGAACTTGGTTGCATGGACACACCTAGCAGCAAGGGAGGCTGGGAACAGGAAGATATGGTATTTTAGTCTCCAGCATGGAAGGCAGGCTTTGCCCTTAAATACGATGAGGAAGAGAAAAGCTGATAGGCATATACCCACAATTGGCAGTGTAGTACACATGTCTGAGTCCCTAGATTCAAATGTCAGGTGTAAAGAGGGAAAGGTATAAAGGATCGTATAACATTATGAAATCCCTCAGACCCAACTAAGTGGGTGACCTTCCTCTCTGTTTTAATACAACCATGGAGTGATTTTTTTTTTAATGTTTGCCATGTGATGCCCATTTTCCTAAAACACCTAAATAATTTCTTCACTTTCAAGTTCCAGGTGAAATTTCATTTCCTCTTTTAAATTTTACTAGACACACAAAGAAAGAGAATTTCTCCCTCCCATGGAGTCTTGCAGCACAGCACATAAACCCCTTTTATAGAACTAGTTGTATTGAAATGATTTGTTTATTTTCTGACCACCCTCACAGACTGAGGTCCCCTGGGACTAGAACTGTATTTATTTGTATATGCCTAGTGTGTTATCAGCTTCCATATAATGGGTGTAGTATTACCTATTCACTAAGTGTAAAACAGGTGGTTGAAAACCATCTTTTCCACAAAGACTATAAAATGGGATTGAGGAAAACAGGAAAAAAGCATTCTCCACCCAACACCATTTTTTAATCACCAAGTGAGGCTGCACATCAGGGTATTATAGAGAAATAGGTCTATGTTAGACTCTTATAAAATGAATCTCTCCATTCATGTGTTACGCATGGCTGCAATGCACTAATGATATATGCTGTGTGATGAAAAAGAAATGATAATATGTACATCCCTTTTATGGGTGATGCATGTTTGACCTTTGGGTTTAACTTCTATAGTATGCCATTTATATCTTTAAAAAATATTAACAAGAAAATACCAGGCATTCTCAGTAGTAAAAATAGTTTCTTCAGCTAAAATAACCAGTATTAAAATAAAAGAGCTATAAATATGCATGCTTTACAACATAAACCCAAGTGTCCCCTATGGTATAATTAAACCAATCCTCAGCATTTAGAGAAGGCTTTTCATCTGTGGATCTCAAAGTAATTCACATATTATTAATTCCAGAAAAATATCCCTAAAGGTAGAAAATGTATAGATTAGGAAACTGAGATTTTGGGTTCATTTGCTAAAGGCTGTAATGTTAGGAGGCTTCTAAGATGGGTTTAAAGGCCAAATAATATTTTCTTCCTCCTCTCCTCAGACCACTAGTCAGTGGTATCATGATTGTGCCAGTTTGAGTGTATTGTGTTCCCCAAATGCCATTATCTTTGTGGTCTTGTGTGGGGCAGGCGTTTTGGTGATGGTTGGATTTGCTTGGAATGTGCCGCACCCAGCTGTGGACAATGATTCTGATGAGATGTTCCCATGGAGGCGTGGCCCCGCCCATTCAGGGTGGGCCCTTATCGGTGGAGCTATATAAATGAGCTGACTGGGGGGGGAAGAAAGAGAGTGCAGCTGGGAGTGATGTTTTGAAGAGGAGCAAGCTTGCTAGAGAGGAACGTCCTGGGAGAAAGCCGTTTTGAGGCTGGAGCTTTGGAGCAGATGCCAGCTGCCTTCCTAGCTAACAGAGGTTTTCCGGAGGCCATTGGCCATCCTCCGGTGAGGGTACCCGATTGCTGATGTGTTACCTTGGATGCTTTGTGGCCTTAAGACTGTAATTGTGTAGTGAAATAAACCTCCGTTTTATAAAAGCCTATCCATCTCTGGTGTTTTGCATTCTGCAGCGTTAGCAAACTAGGACAATGATCATATAAAAGCATGTCTTAATAAGCAAAAAAGTGTCTGTGGTAAAGTGCTGGGAACTGAACAAAACAAGTTTAATGAACACAGTCCACTCCCTTTGAACACCCAAATATAGGGCAGAAATTATATGCAGATAAATTTCCAAAATGATAAACAAAACAAGATGTGTGATACAACATTTGCATCGGTCATAAACATTAATGACTTTATGTTGTACAGGCAATAGAAAAATATGAAAATATCAAATAGAGATTTAATTTATGTCTCACAGTTAGACTGAACCCTGATTCTGGTAGTAAAATTATATATTAAAAAATCACACCCATGTGGTTATATATATATTTTATACATATATCATCATATATAAATCACCATATATATTATCTATGACAGTCCAGCTCTATCCACTTGGTATATTTATAATTATATATAATAAGAATTTTTTATATATATGGTTATAGAGATAAAAGAGATTTGGCTTTAATAACTGATGTAAGTTTTATTATCTTTTGAAGATAACCCATTTCACATCCCTGTATGACCACTAGTATAGTCCAAAACAGAAATGGAATTATCACTGTACCAGATGACTAACTGTACTTAAACAAATCATTAGTACCCATAAAACCCTTTAAGTCTCAATTGCCAATATCTGAGCAGACTAGCAAAATAATCTTCTGTCCTCCCAGAATGTTTGTATCATTTCTATACACTTTTCAGAAACAGTTTCTTAGTTGCGTGAATAGTTGCAAAAGCTTTTTAAGGGTATTTCATCTTCTAAAGATTTTCTTGATGATGCACTAGTGCATGGCTATGGATTGCATTTTGTAACAATTTTGCTAAATGGCTTCCTATGAATCCCAAAGTTGAGTCTTTATTCCATTAGGTTTAATTTTCTTTGGAGAGATTGGTAGTTACTAGTTAGAATCAAAGGGTGCTGCTTTGGAGTGCTTTGTGCTGGAGGAGATTTATGGCAGGTTGAATACATCTCCTGAGACTTCAGAGTGATTTCTACGAGTAGGCTATTGCTTTGTTATTAGCTGTAGTTTCCAAATGTCAAGTGGATAGGACAGGACTCTAGTGGGTAAAGACCCCAGGGGCCCATCTCTTAAGAAGCTTCAGTGCAAAGGTAAAGTTTTGCAGAGCCCAGTCTTATTCATACATCATTTTGTATTTTTTACAAGTGTATACTTAGAATAGATTCCAAGAAGTGGGCTTGCTCTTCCAGAAAAAAAATGAATATGTAATTTTACTAAGTATTCCCAATTCTTCTCCAAAGAATTTGTATTATTTTGTATTCCAACTAACGATGTGTTAGAGTGCATATTTCCCCATAGCCTTACCAACAGAGGATATTGTCAAACTTTTAGATTTTGACCAATCTAATAGTTGAATGATTGTATCTCAGCATAGTTTTATTTAATCACAGGTATTATAAGATCTTTAGGAGATAATATCAATATTTGGATCACTATTGCTCTGCTAATATTGTTTCTGTTTTTCTCTGTGTCCTCATGTGCTTGGTAAATTTTGTTTGAATGCTATACATCGAGTATGGAAAATTATATAGGAATAATTTAGGGCTCTAGATTATTTTATCTTTCTTTAGCAAAAACTTTCTTTTACTTCTAGCAAACAGTTAAAATAGAAATATATTACCTTCATCCCAACGTGGACTGAACTAACTCAAGGCTGGTTTTAGTCTTTGAGAAGGATGGTCTATTTCTGGGTTGCCCTTTTTCCTATGGTGTAGCCCTTCAGGGGTCCAAATCCAAATCTTTAAAAAATTACCAGGACCATTCTTCCCTGGCATTCAGTGAACTCCTGAGTTCTATGAAACTTCCTATAGCTATTATCTGCTCCTCAGCCTTAGACCCCCTGCTATTATGCTACATCTCCTGATCCTTTAACCCTGGGTTGCTTAGGAATCTTTGCTTAGCTCAAGGGATAGTGCAGTGCAGAATGTCACATTTAGCTCAACACACTTTCCTTCTCTCTTGTAACTTAGATGTCAAATCTTGGCTACTGTGGTAGCTCTCTAATTCCTTCACATATAATTTTTATTAAACCTATTAAGTTTTTCTATTCTTTATTTTCTTCTGTCTCATTTATTTTATTTTTTTAATTTAGTTTTATTGAGATATATTCACATAGCATACAGTCATCCACAGTGTACAATCAATTGTTCATCACACAATCAGCACTTGAACATATTCATTACTCCGAAAATATATACATCAGAAAATAGCAAAATTAAAAATACAAAAAAATTTAAAAAATAATAATAAAGACAATAAAAGAAAAATAAAAACACAATACAATACTATACAATAATAAGGTCAGACAACAACACCACCACCAAGAATCTCATACCCCTCCCTTTTATCCCCCTCTCATAGACATTTAGCTTTGTTACATTTAATGGAAGCATAGTACAATGTTACTGTTAACCATAGACTCTAGTTCGCATTGATTATATTTTTCCCCAATACCATCCCTTTTTCAACACCTTGCAAGGTTTTCATTTGTTCTCCCACAAGTAAAAACATTTTTATATTTGTACATTTAGTCACCATCATTGACCACTCTAGGTTTCACTAAGTTATACAGTCCCAGTATTTATCATCAATCTTTCCTTCTGGTGTCATACATGCCCCTAGCCTTCCTCTTTCAGCTTTACTCACAGACATCTTTCTTCAGTGTACTTACAAGATTGTGCTACCATAACACAGTTTGTGTTATCCATTTTTGGATCTATACAATCAATCCTGTTGAACATTCTATACTCCTTCAGCATCAAATGCCTGATCTCTACCCTCTTGCTATCTCCTGATAACCTTTGTTCTCCGCTTTAACTCTCAAAGTTTGCTCACTAATGTTAGTTCATATTAGTGAGACCATAAAGTATTTGTCTTTCTGTTCCTGGCTAACTTCACGCAATGTAATGTCCTCAAGGTTCATCCACATTATTATACGTTCCATGACTTTGTTCTGTCTTACAGCTGCACAATATTCCATAATGTGTATATACCACAGTTTGTTTCTCCACTCATCCATTGATGGACATTTGGGCTGTTTCCATCTCTTGGCAACCATGAATAATGCCACTATAAACGTCGGTTTACAAATGCCTGTTTGTGTCTTAGCTTTCAGTTCCTCTGAGTATTTGCCTAGTAATGGAATTGCTTGATCATATGGCAAGTCTATATTTAGTTTCCTGAGGAACCTCCAAACTGTTTTCCAGAGTGGTTGCACCATTCTACATTCCCACCAACAATGAATAGGTGTGGCTCTTTCTCCATATCCTCTCCAGCACTTGTCATTTTCTGTTTTTTTTTTTTTTGATAATGGCCACCCTACTAGGTGTGAAGTGATATCTCAACGTGGTTTTGATTTGCATTTCCCTAATAGCCAGTGAAGTTGAGCATTTTTTCATATGTTTTTAAGCCATTTGTATTTCCTCTTCAGAAAAGTGTCTCTCCATGTCTTTTGCCCATTTTTTAATTGGGTTGTTTGTCTTTCTGTTGTTGAGTTGTAGGATTGCTTTATGTATTCGGGATATTGACCCCTTATCTGATATGTGGTTTCCAAATATTGTCTCCCATTGCATAGGTTGCCTTTTTACTATTCTGACAAAGTCCTTTGATGTACAAAAGTGTTTAATTTTGAGGAGATCCCATTTGTCTATTTATTCTTTGGTTGCTTGCGCTTTGAGTGTGAGGTCTAGGAAACCACCTCCTATCACAAGATCTTTAAGATATTGCCCTACATTTTCTTCTAAGAGTCTTATGGTCTTAGTGCTAATATTTAGATTTTTGATTCATTTTGACTTAATTTTTGTATAAGGTGTGGGCTAGGAGTCCTCTTTCATTCTTTTGGAAATGGATATCCAGTTCTCCAAACACCAGTTATTGAAGAGGCTGCTCTGGCCCAGTTGCATTGGCTTGACTGCCTTATCAAAGATCAATTGTCTGTAGATGAGAGGGTTCTATTTGTTCTTAATAGAAGGGTTGATGTTTTGCAAGCTACACTGCTGTATTGGAAGTCAGCAATAAAGATTTTTTTCCCCCAAACAAAAGGTGTCACATATTTATTACTGAACTAACCTATTAATGCAGAAGCAAATAAACAAAGAAAAAAACAGTTATTTTCACAGTAAGTCCAACTGTTCCAAAAGGGTGCCTTTCTCAACTTGATACAGTAAAATGCTAGGGACCTTGATAGAGCATAAACATATGTCATCATATGTGTGATTCCTTACAGACCCAGCTTGATTCTTCTCCAACATCTTCTCTTGTAGTTGTACCTGATTTTATTGCCAGTTTTCATTTGAATCCATTGGGGAATGAAACAATTCTGTTCTTGTTTCCTGACCAGGAATTGATGGAGTCTAAAAGTCTTGTGAGAAGACTTAGCAAGGAATAGGAGTCAAACACACTCACCATCGTGATAGATGAAGCAAGAGGGGGAAGCAACCAGAAGGATGCCTCTAGCATTAATAAAGTTTTAAATGGAACTTTGCCATATGATGCTTTAGTGAAGTGGTAGGAAGGTATCCTCAAATGAGTGGAGTTCAGAAAGTCACTGCCTGAGTTTGTCAGGGCTGCTATAACAAAGTGCAGCAGACCATTTGACTTAAATAACAGAACTTTACTATTAAACAGTTTGGGAGGCTAGTAGCCCAAAATCAGGGATCTGCAGGCGATTCCTTTTCCAAAGTCTGTAGCGTTCTGGTGGTGGCTTGCTGGCAACCAATCTCTGCTCTGTCACATGGCCATCTGTCTCTTTCTGTCTCCTGTGGCTTCTGTTTATGTGTCCAAATTTCTTTTGGTCCTGTAATACTGGATTAAGGGCCACCCTGTTTCAGTTTGGCCTTGTCTTAATAGGATCTCTGACAATCCCACTTACAAATGAATTCACACTCACAAAACTGGGGCTTAGCACTTGAACATGTTTTTATGGGAGATATGATCCAGTCCCCAACAAGATCTTTTAATGATTTTTGAAGAAAAAAAAAAAGAATCCTACTAAAATCTATTAAAAATTGTATTTCAAATTTAGAGATTTTTAATTAGGTTATTATTCTGAAATGGAATTCAAAATTAAGTTCTGCTTAAACTTAAAAAATATTCAATTAAATTGCCATCAAATCTTAGAATAAACCTGGATAAATCAAATGTTGATACACCCACCCCCCTTTTGGCATGATTTATTCTGTTTTTCTCCCTCTGACATCCACAACTTGATCATGGCACTATTGGGGAAAATAATTTCAGGTCTTTATCAATTTTATCCATAGATATTTCTTGATTCTTTGACATTCAAATACTTTTCTTTTGAAGTGCCTATCACGAGACTTTTAGACTCAAGTGATTCCCGGCCAGGAAACAAAAAACAGAATCAAGTTTTAAGAAAATTCTCATTTGTCAGTGTTTTAGGGTATGGTTCAAGTAATTCTCCAACAACACCTTCCTAAAATTCCTATTTCCTGCATCATTTACAAGATCTGAGAACCACTGCTTTGTAGTAATAATCCTTATCTCTATTAGTCAAGTGAGGACTGAAGTTCACAAATCTTGAGTAACTTGATCATGTGGCAAAGAAAGATAGGAGATGAGATTTGAATCCAGGTCATCCTTTGTCAAAAGCCCCTCATATTTCCCCTATTCTATACTACTACCACCACCAATAATATTGTCTTATATTCATATAGTTCAATTTTTTTAAATAATTTTTCTCTGCACCTGTACACGAGGGATATAAAACAACAACAAAACCACCACAACAGGTAATTGGATCATTCTTTTTCCTCCGCAGTCCAACCCTCCACATTCCCATCCAATTCCCTGGAGAGTTACCATGGGCTTTCACTGATCATACATATCAGCTCACTGCATAGTTCCCCATCTTAAGGTAGTAAGAGCAAATGTTATTTTTTTCTCCTTTTATAAAGGAGGAAAAAGAAGGATCTAATTAAACTCAAGATTATGGTGGAGACAAGATAACAAACCAGGTCTTCAGAAACTTAGAACCTTATTCTTCCAAGTACATTGCACCAGCTAGGTGGGAAAAATTATCATATTTGGTAATGAGAATATACAAGATCCTACAACTTCTCTAATAAAAATTATATAAAAATTTACAAGAAAGACCAGGTTTTTCCTTTTCAAACAATTGTATTAGATTTATTTTACTGCATCCCTAAAATACCCAAACTTATTCACAGGCCAAAAGGAAATACAGTCTGGAAGGCCTACCAAAATGTTATTCTAAAAGAAAACTTTACAAAAGTAACACAAAGCAAATTATTGTAACTTAAGCCTGTTACTTCATATTGAGTAGGTCTGCCCTAATTCGTTTTAGTCCCAGCGCACAATCACTACTGTTTACTGCTAGAGCAACATTATTTATCACTGCACTCCCATCAGGAGGGTCACCTTTCTCTGTCAGCCATTACTTAATGAAATAGTCTTTCACCTTTTGAGGCAGGCCTTTAAATTCTCGGTCTACAAATGGAAATGCTGTAGGTCATTTTCTTCTAATTGCTTGTGGACAAGGATTGACAAGCCATCACACAATTTAGCTTGATTGGCAGATTTTTCTTAGAAGTAGTCCAAGGCTGAACCAGTGATTTCAGAACAAGATTTAGATGTCTTGTCAGAGCCTGGTGGCAAAAATTAGCTTTATTCTGGGTTCTTCCAAAGAGCTCTTTTTACAAGATAAAAAAGCACATCACAATCCTTTAACATCAGGCATGATGCTTTTGTCAGACTATTCTATGAATTACTCTTGATAAGTTGCTTTGTTTGTTGTCTTCTGCTGGCTCCTTCATAAACTTAAAGAAACACATGCAGGGAAAATACTGATTTGAGATTACATTTTTAATTAGAAAAACCCTTAAAATAAGATTAAAATTATTAAGGTTAGAAAAATTGAGCATTAAAAACATTTTAAATATTTGTGTTTAATTTTTGTGATCTGTTGTAAGAAATGGAAAAGGGTCATAAGTAAACACTCTTAACACTTTTTATCTGACAGAATGCTTCCATTCCTTTCATACAGATGCCCTTTCTCAGCATTTCACCCAGCATTGCAAATTGCCAACAGTGGTTCTATTAATTGAACTTGCTGCAATTTCTACCTTTACTTTGAATCAGATCTTCTAAGGTACATTCTGAAAATAATACAGCTATGCATTTGTTTTCTTTAAAAATTGGTCATTTGTTAGGTCAAATTTTTGAAATTTAGGAAAGAATAGATAGACATATTCATATCTTTAGATCAGTGGTCCTTAAAGTGGACCTTTGGTCTCCAGGGAACCTTTTAAACTCTTAAAATTTATGGAGGATCACAAAAAGCTTTTGTTTGCATGGTTAAATCTATCAGTATTTACCATATTAGAAACTAAACTGAAAAAACATAAAACATATTTGTTAATTATTTTTAAAATAATAGTAAAACCATTACATGTTGACATAATTTTATTTTAAAAAGCTATCTTTTCCATAACAAAAATATTTGAGAAGCATAGCATCATGTCACACTTTTGCAAATCTTCTTAATATCTGGCTTAACAGAAAGCAGTTGATTTCTCATATATGTGACCATGTCTGTTACAATATTGTATGTCATAGAACCTCTGGAAAATCAGACTGTAATACTTGTGATAGAGTAAGAGCAAAAAAGGCAAATTACATCTTAATATTATCATGAAAATAGTTTTGCTTGAAGATGCCTCGGATGGGTTTCAAGGACTATCAGAAGTCCCTGGACCAAACTTAGAATTCATTCCTTAGGCTGAAATTTATGTTCCATAGAAGGTCAGTAAGTTTTACTTTACTATTTGAAACTAGTAAGATTCCTTTTGTTCAAGGGTAGTGTATTAGTCAGGGTTCTCTTGGGAAACAGAAACAAGAAGAGATATCTATAAATATGAGATTTTATAAAAGTGTCTCACACAAATGTGGGGATGCACAAGTCTAAATTCTGTAGGGCAGGATGCACATGTCCAAATTCTGTAGGGCAGGCCATGAGCTGGGAACTCTGATGCAGGTCTTCGATAAACTCCCCAGGAGAGGTTGGCTGGCTGAAGAAGAAATAAAGTTCTCTCTTCTCCCTTAAAAGTCTTCAACTGATTGGATTAAATCCAACTGATTGGATTCTCACATTGCAGAAGACACTCCCTTAGTTGGTCATAGACTTAATCAGCCGCAGATGCAATCAGCTGACTGATGATTTGATAAACCAGCCTTCTGGCCCAGCCACGAAATGTCCTTGCAGTAATGGTTAGGCCAGTGCTTGCTTAACCAGACAATTGGGCACCATCACCTGGCCAAATTGACACATGAACCTAACCATCTGAAATGTAGGTTTGGTCTCAGTTCAAGACAAAATTTTATTACTTTTTTATTCAGTGATTTGGTTTCACCTTCTATAAAAAGCCTTGTTATATATTTGGGCCAATCCTACCATTGATGAGAGGATGGCAGTGATGGTATGCATAGGGTGGTAAGGAATCTTTTTCTTAATAAGAGACTGAGGGCTGCCAAACCACAAAGTAAATCTATTTCCTTCAAATACCAAATAGAAAAGCAACCCTATTTATAATGTGCTTTTAAGAAATATCATCCTTGTCTATCTATTGAGAACAAGAAGCATACAATACTATTAAATAAAGATCAAATAAATCCTCCATACCTCATTTGTTTGATATTCTCAGAAAGTCTTGGAGGAAAATTTGTTACAAAGGAATGGGGAGATTTGAGGACCATATTCAAACAATTGAGGCTCTCTTTACATAGAAGAATCACACTTGTCCAGCTTGACTTCAAATAAAAATCTGAGGCAAATCACTAATATAGAGAAATAAATGTGGACTCATTAGAGGAAATTTTCTAATTTGCTATTAGGAGGGGAAAGAGATGTCTCAGGGCATAGAGCATGGCACATATTTTGGCCTTTTAAAAGGAGGCTGGACAATTTTTAGGCACAGAGTATACAACTGTGAATCAGAAATCAAATAAGTTGGGCTGGGAGGCTCCCCCAGACTCTTCTATCACTGAGATTCCAGGACTCTAATTCTAAAAGAGTTTCTTCAGTGCAGAGTTGAGAGTGGGAAATGAGAGGCCAAAGGAGAAATAAAATATAGACAAGGAAAAAGATTGGAAAATAGAGATGGGAAAGACTGAAAATGAGTGGTGGATTGACAAACACTTAGTAGAAAAGGCAATGAAGGACGTTTAGGGGTAAAAAGAGATAGGCTAAGGCAAGGATTTGGAGTCTCTTAGGAATCAACTGGGGATATTGTTAAAATACAGATTCTGATTCAATGTCAAGCATGGGATCTGAACTTCTGTATTTCTAACAAGCTCCCAGGTGATGCCAATGTTTCTGGTTTATGGACCCCACTTCCCTGTAGCAAGATACTGGAAAACACCTTCTCCAGTGTAGAGTGTGGCCATATAACTATCACTACCACTTGTGAGCTTTTTCAAACCTCACAACCCCATCCCCCTATTCTGAAAAGCTGCCTCCCAGGGCAGGCAAAACAATTTTCAATTACTAACTTACCCACAACAACTGTGGAGCGTATGTTCTCTATCTTCAATGAATGGAGGAAGGAAAAATGAAAGACTGAAAACAAAAGGTTGAGAATTGCTACTGTGGCAATTTAATGTGAGTAACCAAGGCAGGTTACTAGGAATAAAGTTTTTCTTTGTGGAGCTACACTGGTGCCCAAAGATGACCCTGAAGACCAGGTGAAACGAAGCTAAAGATCATGGTTGCCATTTGGGTAATGATTGAATGAGTCAGGCAAAAAAATCTGCTAGTTTTATATTCATAGCAATCATGGCATTGAACATTTATTTCATGGAATATTCCTCATTTGTCATATTCCCTTATGCCAGCACTCTTGGAAATGTCTGCAATAATGATAGTGACTCTTACTACTTATTCCTATAAATTAAATTAATATAAAAACAATGTTTATGATTTATCTACACAGCTTACATATCTTTTTTACCTCTAAACAGCAAGATCCCTGACTTTGTGCTTACCTGACCTAGATTATGGTAGCCAGATTTGTCGTGAGTCTTTGCATTTGTGCCTCCACTTGGAAGTTCCCAGCTAAAAGTAATGGCCAATTCATCTAAGGCTCACTTTAAAAATGCACCTGCTTGGGTCATGTCCCTAGACTACCAAGTTAGAATCTGCCAGGTAGGTAGCTTCTCTGATGCTTCTGATGCAGACAGCCCCTTTGGGTGTTTTACAGCCCTACTTTACTATAGCTCATAAGACCTGGAAAGCCTCCTTAGGAATGTGTTGACAAGTTTATGCTTTGGGACTACCAAACACTCAGCACTACCTTAGGGGAAAGGGACTTAAAAGGTTCCCACCAGAGAAGACATCACTTCCTGTTTTGTTGGGAAGCCATTTTTTCCATCCAAATTTGTCTTTCGTCTTACAGAAATATCTATAATATCTATAATTCCATGGCATATTTGTTGTTTACCTAATGTGGTGTTACATTTTTCCTTTTAATGAATCAGAATTGGTCACTCTATTTTATTGGCATTTAAAAGAGATGGTGAATATATTTAAAGCAGCTGATGTGAGAATTCCCACCTGTAATCAGAGAATGCTCCAGTTTGCCACGAAGACTTGCAGATCACTGGGTGATAAAGGGAGGAATTTGAGATGGCAAAGGTGGGGAGGTGGCATAACAGGTCCCTTTCTATATACTTCCTAGCAAAAAATAAAGTCAAAGTCAGTAAACACTACCTTACTAAGAATTTTGTGTCATCATACATTATTTTTTTCTTTTTTCTTTTGAATTTTGGAGAGAGCAATTGTTTTAGTTTCCTAGTCTGTTCAAAGCAGACCCCATGAAATGCATTGGCTTTAACAATGGGAATTTATTAGCTTACAAGCTTACAGTTTTGAGGCCAAGAAAAAATGTCCAAATCAAAGCATCATCCAGGCGATGCTTTCTTCCCAAAGACTGGCTGCCAGTGATCCTTGGCTCCTCTGCCACATGGCAGGGCACATGGTGGCATCTGTTGGTATCTCCCTTCTCTTCTGGGTTTCGCTGATTTCAGTTTCTTGCTTCCCTGGCTTTGGCTTTATCTGTCTTTCTCTTTCTCTCTCTCTCTCTCTCTCTCTCTCTCTCTCTCTCTCTCTCTGTATTCATGCCATTTATAAAGGACTCCAGTAAGCAGATTAAGACTCACCCTGGGTCATGTCTTACCTGAAGTAACCTCATCAAAAGATCCTACTTACAGTAGGTTTACGCCCACAGGAATGGATTCGCTTTAAGAACGTGATTTTCTGGGGTCTATACAGGTCCAAATCCCTACAGGAATCATTAAGTGCAATATTCTATTTGTTGGTGGCTGAGACCAAACATATAAACTGCCTGTGTAGTCAGGAGCTGGACAATGAGGTAAGAGGAGAGACGTGGGGGCTACCTATGTTTGTAAAAACAAAGCTTCAAGGACATGGTTCCAAGTCTTTGATTTCTTTTTGTGATGATCACTGTATACATACAAGGTTGGATTCTGTGGTTAGGAGTAGCCTCCCCCTGGCACGCACAAAATGTGATATGACCTCCTGGCTTAGCTGGAGCTGGAACCAACCTCCAATACAAAGGACAACCTACAAGGTCACTGTTGGTGTTCTTAGATGCAATGTGGCAATGCAGACATTGAAATGTGAGTGGAAAACCCTTTTGTTGTTAGAAGAGAGAGTATTCCCTTTGATCCTGTTCCTTCAGGCACTTTTGGCTTTTTTGTTTGCTCTGCTGAGCTATTGGATGAATTAAAATTATGCCATTATCCCTAATTGTTATAACCCTGCATTTTCAGTATTATCATTTCTATTTTATGGATAAAATGGAGACAATCGCCTAATTTCACTTGGCTAATAAATAATTCACTTTGTATTAAAACGCTCCTTACCAGCACCCTTCTCCAACCCCAACTCCAACAGAGACCCGGCCTCACATCTCCATTTATAGGAAAATTAGATATCTGAAAAAGATTTAACTGTGTAAATTAGATAAAGCCAATTTACTGGCAACATGAGCTTGTGGTAGCAAAAGAGAGCATTTTGATATTTAGCCCTTGGACTAAATTAGCCTTGATTTATAAAGATGCCTTTGAAATTGTTTGAAAATTAAGTTGCATTTAGCAAAAATAAGAGTACAAAAAATGGCAATTGAACCTTTGATTTCATTGGATGTTTTGTGATATTTTAAATATTTTTGTGATTTTAGTGTAGCCATGCTTCATGGGGGATTTCTTCAGTTCATTTTCCTTTTCTAGCACGACTCAGTGTTAATTTTACACACACAGATACCCCATTGGTTTAGAAAAAAATCTTATGGGAATAATTGCCTTGCCCTGTTGACAAACTGTTTAGCCTAAATAACAGTGCCATCTGCTGAAAAGGACGAGTGAGTCACAGGAAACTTGGGTTGGATACACAGGGGCTGATGATCTAAAGAGAAAGACACCAGAGGTGGTGAAGATAAACCAAGGCTAAACCAAAGGGACAGAAAGCTTCAGGTTCCAGAAAATCAGAACATTGATAAGGAAGTTTACAAGGCAAAAAAAAAAAAAAGCCTTGACCTACATGATATAAAACAGAGCATGACATCAGGCATCTTGAAAATTTTAAGATACTCTGATTGAAATACTAATTATAATGCAAGTGAAACATTTTGGTCAATTGAAGGTAATTCGAGCAAATGATATGACGTAATTAAAAATAAACAGGTTAATGAAAATTGGTTCCTATAAATATAGTTCTTATTTAACTCTTCAGCCTCCTAAAAATATTCTGATGGAAGATTGCAGATAGATGGTATTTTTAAGACAATCAGGATTAAGAGACATTGATTATTATTTCCCCACAGTGCTTGAATTTTACTGATGTGTTTGTAGTTTCTTAAAGGCATATCAGACAAGAAAATTCATTTTCAAAGTAATGACTTTAAAACAAGCTTCTTAAATATTGTGTTGTTGCTTCCTATGATATTTCTAATTTCTAGTTGTCTCTTTTCTAACCCTATCCCAGTGACGGTTCAGCAATTACTAACTGGTGTTCTGAATGTGAATGGATGCTGTGATTGTAATGAAAGGTTTGTCCTAGAATGCTTTTGAATCAAAATAAATAGTATGTAGCCCTGCTTATTGCCATTATGAAGACAGCTAATCGAGAATGGACTAATGATAAGTGCATTTCAAACATTCTATATGTCCATTTTAGAAGTATTGTAGTTCTGTAAATACAAATAAATGCCCTGATATCTCAAAAGAAGTCTATTAAATAATTTTGACAATGTTAAATGAATTACTGTAACTTTTATTCTTTTAATATATTCCCCCCCTCACAAATCATAGGTTTACTTATATGAGGTTATGCAATGCCAGTACCTAGGGAAAACTAAAAATTTAGAAAAAATACTCCTGAACTCTACATTATTTTTTGTCTATCCTTCAAGTTTATTCTACTTTTCATGTACTCTTCCAATTATCTCTCCATTTTTCAGAGTTGAGCTCATCTGTATTTTCAGAGCATGAAGCCAGTACAAACTATATTGTCACCCTTAAAACTTGCCTGTGGGCTTATGTATAGATAATACTTAATTTTCACTAACAATCTTTAAATCAGTATCTGTCTTTAAGACATGCAGGATGTCTAAAGCTTATTTTCTGATATGTTACTAGAGAAAATATCATGGTAAAATATTTGCTTAGTTCTGGCATGTCCAAAAGATTGTTTCGTCTTTAATACTTGACGGTTGATTGGGTGGATATACAACACTTGGCTCAGATTTTCTTTATCTGAGTATTGTAAATAGACATCTCCATTCCTTTCTGGCATGAAGTATTGCTTTTGGACAATCTGATGACGATTTGTTATCTTTCCCTTATATTTGACTTTGAATTTTTGTCTGAATACCTCCTTTTCTCCCTCTTTCTTATAGCCCAATAGTTCTACCTAAACTGTCTCAGTGTTGATAGTTGGTTTGATTTTTCCAAATATGTGGTTTGAATTTTCAATATATAGCTTCAGTTTTTTCTTTATATTTCAAGAAAATATATTTTGCATAGATTTAAATATTTGTTTGACTGCTCTACATGGGGGGAAGGAGAGCTTCTCTTAAGTGTTTATAGCTTCTTTATCACTTATCTTCCATTTCTCTCATTTTTCTCAATTCTATTTTAAATCCTTTCTTCATTTCCTTGTGATTTTAAAAATGTCCCTTCTTTTCACTACTATTTTACACAGAGCAGTACCTCTTGTGTTCCTTTGCTCTTGTGTTCCTTCTAAATTTAGTTTGCATTGCTGAAATATTTTTTCTTTTATTTATGATTCTTTTGGAGTTTTGCTGCTTCTTTTTTCGAATCTTCCTTTTCTCCAGTCATTTCATTGCTGCATTATTCTAATTCTGATTAATGAATTCTTTCATAGCTCCTATGAATTTCTTAATAAGTTGCTTTTTAAAAAAATCTAGTTTGTGTGCATGTAATTTTGTTGTACTTTAATTGTCTGTAGGACATTATTCTGCTCCTTAATCTCTTTTTTTTTCTTATCAAAACTTTGTATTGGGTTTTGACCAGGAGATATATATATATATATATATATCTTTTTTTTCATTTTGAAATAAAATTTGTTTCCCTGTACTTTTAATTTAAGAGAGTTGATTGTCCATGATAGCCTTTTAACTTTATCAGTCTGAAGTGCCTTTCTATTATTTTCACAAATTAATAATAAATCCTACTTCATGTATTTTTCAGATCTGCTCCACTATTCTCTGTTTTTTATTTGAACTTTCTCTTATATATGCCCCTATTGTTACTGTCCTCCTAAATTTGGATTTCACTACAAGCAATTTCTCCTCAGTGATGAGCTTCATTCTGGAAGAAAGCTTATTTGTTCATTCAAGCAGTTGACAAGGCCCACAACACTGCAGAGCCTTCATTTCTTACCTAAGTCCTTTTGCACTCAGTCATAAATTTATGGATGTGGAAATCCTAATAGATATAGAATACATATAATCTTGTTCTCTTTCATTATATCCAGTTCCTTTATTACTATCCCAATAAAGTAATAATGTTCTAAAAACCACTTTCTAATAGCTGATTAAAGAAATTACATACTGAATTTAGGCATTCAGGTAATTCTTAAGGATCCAAATATTGCATAATATTTGCAATTTAAAATTTTAAATGGCCTTATAAGTATTCTCATTAGATTGGTTAAATTTATCTGTTTGAGAACCAAGATAAAAGTAGCAATATAGCTCTTGTCTGAATCTTATTCATTTAGGGTCTTAAAATTTTACATAAAATAAGGATCACAAATTTTGAGGAGTAAATCCAGATTTTCTGTATTAGAATCAAAGCCAAGCATGATAGAGTTGGAGGAAACAAACTTATGTACACTTTGATAGTCTCTCTTAAGACATTCTTCCCAAACAAGTTCCAACCCCAAATGCCAAGTCTGAAAATTGTTGCTTAAAGGTAAAAATGAATGGCTAGCAAGATGACAGGCACCACTTGTTGGGCAGGTTCGGAAAAGCACAGCGGCTACAGGCTTCACAAGAAAGTCTCTCAATCTTCTAAGACATATCCCCAAGGAAACCTGATACTGAATATAGGGCCCCTTCTGAGAGCTGAGCCCCTTCTGGTCTGGGAAAATCTGATTGAGGTAACCAAGGAAACCAGATGCCTAGACAACAGAAAACTACAAGTCACACCAGGAAAAAACAAAGATATGGCACAAAGGAACAAACTTACACCTCAACTGAGATACAGTTGAGATATTGTTTCACTTTAATGAAAAAATCAATTAAAGATTTTGACCTAAATATGCTAAATCAATTAAAAAACCAAATCAGTGAGTTCAGGGAAGATATGGCAAAAGAGATGAAGGATATAAAGAAAACACTGGGCGAACATAAGGTAGAAATCAAAAGTTTGGAAAAACAACTGACAGAATCTAAGGAAATGAAAGGCACAACACAAGAGATGAAAGACACAATGGAAACATACAACAGCAGACCTCAAGAGGCAGAAGGAAACACTCAGGATCTGGAGAACAAGGCACCTGAAAGCCTACACACAAAAGAACAGATAGAGAAAAGAATGGAAAAATACGAGCAATGTCTCCGGGAACTTAAGGACAAAACAAAAAGCAAGAATGTACATGTCATTGGTGTCCCAGAAAAAGAAGAGAAGGGAACAGGAGCAGAAGCAATAATAGAGGAAATAATCAATGAAAATTTCCTATCTTCTATTAAAATTACAGATCCAAGAAGCACAGCGTACCCCAAACAGAATAGATCTGAATAGACCTATGCCAAGACAAGCTTAATACTCAGATTATCAAATGTCAAAGACAAAGAGAGAATCCTGAAAGCAGCAAGAGTAAAGCAATCCATCACATACGAAGGAAGCTTGATAAGACTATGTGCAGATTTCTCAACAGAAACCATGGAGGCAAGAAGGAAGTGGCATGATATATTTAAGATACTGAAAGAGAAAAACCACCAACCAAGAATCCTATATCCAGCAAAACTGTCCTTGAAATATGAGGAAGAGTTCAAAATATTCTCTGACAAACAGACAATGAGAGAGTTTGTGAACAAGATACCTGCTCTACAGGAAATACTAAAGGGAACTCTACAGACAGAAAGGAAAAGACGGGAGTGAGAGGTTTGGAACACAATTTTGGGTGATGGTAGCACAGCAATGCAAGTACACTGAACAAAGATGACTGTGAGTATGGTTGAAAGAGGAAAGTTAGGAGCATGTGGGACATGAGAAAGAAAAAGGAAAGATAAAGACTGGGACTGTACAACTCAGTGAAACCTAGAGTGCTCAACAATTGTGATAAAATGTGCAAATATGTTTTTACATGAGGGAGAACAAATGGATGTCAACCTTGCAAGGTGTTAAAAATGGGGTGGTATTGGGGAAAAAATACAATCAATGCAAACTAGAGACTACAGTTGGTGGAAACATTGTATTATGCTTCCTTTGATGTGGCAGGGGCAATGTACTAAAGCTGGATGCCTGTGAGAGGGGGATATAAGGGAGGAGTGTGGGACTCTTGGCATTGGTGATGTTGTCTGACCCTTTTATTATACTTTATTTTAATTCTATCTTTCCTTTTGTTGCTTTTTAGCTGTAATCTTTTTTTCTTTCTTTTTTCTTTTTCTTTTGTCTCTCTACCATCTTTGACTCTTTCTCTTTCTTTGTGGAAAAAATAGAAATGTCCTTATATAGATAGTGGTGATGGTGGTGAATGCTTAATTACATGATTATGCATGGAATCATCTATTGTTTACTTAGGATGGAACGTATGGTGTGTGGACAAAACCATCTTAAAAAAAAAACGGGTTGATGAAGAAACCTTGAGGGAATTATATTGAGTGAAGTAAGTCAGACACTAAAGGTCAAATTTTGTATGGTCTCACTGATATGAACTAAATATAATATGTAAACTCATAGAAATGAAATATAGGTTACCAGGATGTAGAATGATGCTAAAGAATGGGGAGCGGTTGCTTATTATGAGCAGAATGTTTAACTAGGTTGAATTTAAATGTTTGGAAATGGACAGAGGTGATGGTAGCATGTTATTGTGAGACTAAATAACAGAGCTGAATGGTGTATGAATGTGGTGGGAAGGGGAAGCTTAGAGTCACGTATGTCACCAGAAGGAAAGTTGGAGGTTGAAATATGGGAATGTATAAAACAGTGACTCTTGTGGTGGACAATGTTCATGATTAACTGTACAAATAGTAGAAGTCTCTTTCATGAACTAGAACAAATGTATGACACTATAACTAGAAGTTAATAATAGAAGGTATTGTTCTAGTTTGCTAATGCTGCCAGAATGCAAAACATCAGAAATGGATCGGCTTTTATAAGGGGGGTTTATTTGCTTACACAGTTACAGTCTTAAGGCCATAAAGTGTCCAAGGTAACACGTCAACAATTGGGTACCTTCACTGGAGGATGGCCAATGGTGTTCGGAAAACCTCTATTAGCTGGGAAGGCACGTGGCTGGTGTCTGCTCCAAGTTCTAGTTTCAAAATGGCTTTTTCCCAGGACGTTCCTCTCTAGGCCACAGCTCCTCCTCAAAATGTCACTCTCAGTTGCTCTTGGGGTGTTTGTCCTCTCTTAGCTTCTCCAGAGCAAGAGTCTGCTTTCAAACCGTCTGTCATCTGCAGCTCCTCTCTCAGCTCCTGTGCATTCTTCAAAGTGTCCCTCTTGGCTGTAGCAAGCCCGCTCCTTCTGTCTGAGCTTATATAGGGTTCTAGTAAACTACTCAAGGCCCACGCTGAATGGGTGGGGCCACACCTCCATGGAAATTATCCAATCAGAGTTATCACCCACAGTTGAGTGATCACATCTTCATGGAAACATTCAATCAAAAGTTTCTAACCCAATCAATACCAATACGTTTCCAGCCCACACAAGACTGCATCAAAGATAATGGCATTTTGGGGGACATAATACATCCAAACCAGCACAGGTATATAGGGGAAAACTATACCTATTGCAAACTATATACTACAGTTAGTTGTATTTTAACATTCTTTTATCAACAGTAACAAATGTACTGTACCAATACTATGAGTCAATAATGGTGGGGGGTGGTTAGGGGTATGGGAGGATTTGAGTTTCCTTTTTTATTTTTATCTCTTTTCTGGAGTAATGAAAATGTTCTAAAAATCGAAAAAAAATTAATTGTGATGAATTCACAACTATATAATGGTACCATGAACAACTGATTGTACACTTTGGACGATTGTATGGTATGTGAACAATCTCAATAAAACTGAATTTAGAAAAAAAATATAGCCAGATCATTTTCTGGGGTAAAGGGAATAGAGGAAATGAGGGTAAGAAGAAAATGGTCCTTGATGACTCTATAAATTATATCTGAATGGAAGCTTCCCCTGTCCCAAATGTTCTTTAGGTGGAAATAAGTAGAATCTAATAGTCCATGCAATAATACTTGTAAATAAAATAACTTTTTTTGTTGTTTTAAAGAGTCATTTTTATTGTTTTGTTGTTTTTTTGGTTGTTTATGTTCTTTTTGGTATGTTTTACTTCCAGTTATTTCTAATTGGGTGTAGAAGGTCGGCATGCTTAATTTCCAGAATGATTCTGCAATGGTTCAAGTGAGGATATTGCCTTATTCCTTTTTCTCAAATCTTGAAGGTCCATGCTGTTTGTTGGGGATTGAATCATGTCCCCCACAAACGGCATGTTCAGGTCTCAACCCCTGGTCCTGCGGTCCTGCGGGTGTCAACACATTTGCAAATAGGACCTTTGAAGATGTTATTCATTAAGGTGTGCCCAAATTCAATGTGGATGGGCCTTAATCAAACAAAATTGGACATGGAAGGAGAGAAGCCACAAGGAGGAGCCAGAAGCTGAAAGTCAAGGGAACCCAGAAGAAAAAGGAAAAGTTGGCACCATGTCATTGACAGAAAAGCCAAGGAAGCCCAAAGATTGCTGACCAGCCAGAAGATACCCACCCTGGGAGGAAGCAAGCCTTATAGTCTCTGAAACTATAAGCCAATAAATTATAAGGCCTAGCTATAGTACCATCAATTGGTAAGTCCAAGATAAGCAGTTTCAGCATACAACTTGATTTAAAAAATACTAATAAAAATCCATGCTTCACAGCATATATTCTGTAAGCAAACCCACAATGTAACTGCATTTAGATTCAAGTAAATAAATACACATTTTCCCTGAGTAGAGTGCTTTAAAATAGTGGTTATAGGTATTCTCTATTTATAATAATGATATATCTGTAGAAAGTATAACTTAAATTAAAACAAATTAACAAGATTTTGCCTTTGAACTAATATAATATGCTGTTAATAGATTCTTTTTGAACTAATATGTTGGTAAGAGATTCTTTAAGTTTTTTTTTTAAAATTACCCTCATAAATTATAACTGTAGCTTGATCAACAAATATTGCACCTCTGCTTTCCTAATCCACAAGCCTAGAAATATATATGATGTGATATAATATGACTATGTACCTGCTTTGAATATATCTATCAATTAGCCCTCCTGAGTTAAAAATATATCTTCAACACATTTTAATTATTTGTTAAAATAACAACTCTATACATTTTATAAACAATAAATACATTTATTAGCATGACTCCTTAAGCTCTACCTGGAGTATTCCCTCATAGGGGTATCCTAGAAAGGTAAACACCAGAAAAAGCCTTAATTTTTCCCCCTACATATATCCCTGAATAAGAAGTTTAGAAAACTGTATTAAATACTCAGGGGACCAGACTGATGTGACAACCTTGAAGGAAAGAAAAATAAAATTAAATTTAACCCATTAACAAAATCACAGTGCAGCCCTATATTCAGGCTTTAAACTATCCAGAACTAATCTTACAATTAGGTTAACAAATAGTAGCCACTAATTTAAGCTTATAAGAATGAAAGAGCCACAATGAGAGAAAAATCACCTCCTCTTTCCCAAACCACACAACTCTTTTGTTATTTCAGGCAGATACTAAGTTCAAGTGAGAGCCAAATTCATTCAAGAGCAAAATCAAGGCCTCTTACCCTCCTAAAAACAAAGTCAAACGGATGGTTAGCTGGGCACTCCTGGAAGGCAAAATAGCCAGCAGAAGCAAATCTTAAAGGATTAAGTTAGAAGAAGCTCATGCAAGCCAAATGAGGTTCATAATTATTATCGATAGAAATTTCATCTAAACATGCTCAGGCAAGACTGATATGGCTTATCCCAATATGGGAAATTTCATGTGCCCCAACTATGCTGTAATTAGAATGAAAAAAAAATCCGTTTTATGTAGCTTTGCTTTTAATATACTTACTTAATTCATTAATTTATTTAATCCCTTCATTCAACACATATCTATTGAGTGTTGACCATATTCCTGGCATTGAATACAAGGCATTGAAATCATCAGGGGAACAGCAGGCCTAGCAGTGAGTGTCAGAACAGCTTATAATAACATGAGGACTCGTTGTGAGCTTAAGGATAGCTTGTAATGAACCTACTAGTTTGTCAGTCCAGTTCCGAAAGTCAGGAGCTGCTTTTTCATTTCTCAATGTTTGAGATTAGCAAGCAGGTGGGTCGTCTGGAGTTGAGTGAGGGAAGGGAGGGTGGTAGAATACAATGTCAGGGGAATCTCAGAGGGCCTGGTTGTGCAGATCTTGTAGGTCAGGGTAAGTATTTTTGCTTCTATTCTGAGAGAAGTGATAAGACTATAGGAAGAAGAGTTATAACAAGTAGGGGGAGATTGGGAATTTGTTTCCAACCTGTTAAGTTTGAAATACCTATTAGACATTCAATCCAGATGTCAAGTAGGCAGTTAAATAAATGAGTCTGACATTCAGGGGAGATATGAATTGAAAGTTATTAGCCTGTGTCTGTTTGAGATCACCCAGGACAGAAACAAGTAGTCCAAAGACTGAGCACCAGAGGATGGGAAGATGAGAAAGAACCAGTAAAGGCAATTAAGACTAGGCAGAAAGGAGAACCCAGAGTGAGGGGTGTCCTTGAAGAGACGTAAAAGGAGGGGGTAAACAATGGTGTCACATGCTGCTGTCAGGCCCGGTAATGTAAGAACTGAGAATTGATTGATAGATTTGGCAATACGGAGATCATTTGTGGCTTTGTCAAATATAAGTTCTTGTGGTAGCAATAATAACAAAAAAACCTTGATTGGCATGAAATCAAGAAAGAATTGGAAGAGAAGTATAGGCAGTGCATACAGACAAGTATTTTGAGGATTTCTATTATGAAGGGAAGCAGAGAATTAGGATACTGGTTAGGTGAGATATGGCATATATTCATATTTGATTGGAATGATCTCTTAGAATGGGAGAAAGGAATAATATGGAGTCACAGGAAATGCAGAAAATAAATGGCCCTGAGTAAAGAAGAAGAGACAATTTCTTGCACTAAGGGAAGTGATAGCCTTAACCAGCAGCACAGCCAATTCATCCGTGGTAACAAGAGAGAAGGCCAAGAATATGTGCATATATGTGGATATAGAAATCACCAAAAATTATGAAAGAAGTAGTTTTGGAGAGAATGAGAATGAGCCAGGGGCTAAATTTGTTAAGTAATGAGGGTGATAAAGAGGGACCTGGGGATGCATGGATGGAACAGCAGGTGATATGTCAGTAGCATTTACCTTTAAAGACGAAGATTCTGGATGGGGGGAGGAAGGTAACAGTACAACTGCCTGGAAGTGGCAACAAGAACAAGGAAGACATCAATCCTACATCTAGGCCAGGTGCTAAGAGAGCTGTGGGAGAGCAAGCAGCATAGCAAACCCTTGAGGAAACTACATGGAGAGCAGCATCCTTGGTGGCATGTGTGCTTTCAGTTAGAGCAAGAACCTGAAGGAAAGATGGGATTTTCCAAGGTATAGAGTGAAAGGGTGTTGAGAGTTAGAGAGGAGTGATAATGGTTAGGGATGCCCAGAACCATATGGATGCATGTGCCATAAGGTATATATTAGAAATTCTGGGTTTCTTGTTGTTACTGACAGACATATACAGGGATTTTGAGAATGCCTAAGTTAGTCTTGATGGCCTTCTTGGTGGTTTTGGTGGCAAGGTTTAGAGTGTTTTCTGCGAGGGTTCTAGGTTTTCATGGAAGAAGGGGACTTATAAAAAGGGTGTATAAAAATCTGGGAAAGGCGGGATATTAGGAACAAGCCAAAATCTGGGAATTGACCCCCACACCCACTTTATTGCTGAGATGGATGGCATCAGAACAAAGCAGTGGACTGGGGCACATGTTTCAAATCTCTTTAGCTGTGCGTGTCTCTTAGAGAGACTTGGAATCTCTTTAAGTCTTAGTTTTCTCTTTTGTGAAAAAAATATGTAGGGTTGTTGCTAAGATTAAATATATATATATTTTTTCAGATAAATTGCTTAACATAATGTGGCATGTGGTAGATGCTCAGTAAGTAATAGCTTTTAGGTTATTATTGCAATTACTGACAATGATTTTAAGAACTTGATATTTAGTGAGTTTTGTCAATTATTAAAATCATAGGTATGCCTAAAAGGCATTTTCTGAACAAGCAAATGGGTATAGTTTCTCATGATTTGTGCAACATTAAAAAATGTATGTTTATGGATTTATTGACTCATCTTCTTGTCAGGGTACCTTTTTAAGCTGTCCAAAAAGCATCTCTTTGAAGTAACTGAAATAGGACTTGTGTCGGTTTGAATGTATTGTGTCCCCCAAAACTCCATTATCTTTGATGTAATCTTGTGTGGGCAGAGGTATCAGTGTTGATTAGATTGTAATTCTTTGAGTGTTTCCATGGAGATGCGACCCACCCAACTGTGGGTGATGACTCTGATTGGATAATTTCCATGGAGGAATAACCCCACCCATTCAGGGTGGGTCTAAATTAAATCACTGGAGCCATATAAATGAGCTGACAAACAGAAGGAACTCAGTGCAGCTGAGAGTGACATTTTGAAGAGGAGCTACAGCTAAGAGGGACACTTGGAAGAAAGCACAGGAGCTGCAGATGAGAGACAGTTTGAAGACGGCCATTGAAAGCAGACTCTTGCTCCGTAGAAGCTGAGAGAGGACAAATATCCCAAGTGCAACTAAGAGTGACATTTTTGAGGAACTGCAGCCTAGAGAGGAATGTCCTGGGAGAAAGCTATTTTGAAACCAGAACTTTGTAGCAGACGCCAGCCACATGCCTTCCCAGCTAACAGAGGTTTTCCGGACACCATTGGCCATCCTCCAGTGAAGGTACCCAATTGCTGATGTGCTACCTTGGACACTTTATGGCCTTAAGACTGTAACTGTGTAACCAAATAAACCCCCTTTTATAAAAGTCAATCCATTTCTGGTGTTTTGCATTCCGGCAGCATTAGCAAACTAGAACAGGACTTATAATTTTAATTATAATCCTGAATACCACTTTAGTTAACTCAGTAACTCCACAAGATGAACATAAGCAAGCCCTGTGATGTCTGGCAATAACACACCCTTTAAACCCCAGTATTTAGTTATTCATTTGCAATGTCGAAATTTTCTCCTCCTGCATATGTTTGATTATACTGAGTCTATGTGTTTGCTTTGATCTATAGAGGATTATAGACATGAATTTTTCCTTTTTACTAATTCTGATTAAAGAAATGAAACTTCGCAAGGGAGAAGAAACTAGGAATAGTCTATTAATTTAGAAACTTCTTGATGTATGTATGCTATGATATGCTCTGAGCCACATGTACTTCCGGAACTCTCTCACTCTTTTCTTCTCTCTCTCTAGAGCATGCTCTCTCTCTGTCTCGCTCTCAAATTTTTGGTCTGCCCATTCATTTAGTGAGAAAGCACTTAGGCCATGGCAAATAGTTACTTAAACTGAGTATGAATAGAAATGATTCCATTACCCTGCTTTATTGAAATAATAACGTTTATAAATGCATGAAAAACTTTGCAAATCTTTTTGTTTCTGTTGCTGGAACAATTTATCACATTTGTCATATTTCTAGCCATGGTTGTCTTGTTTTGGAATGTTTAGAAATTATGTATTCAGGAATCTGAAAAGAGCTCAGCATTTTTTCACAAAAGAAAATAAAACCACCGAGTGAATGATTTTCATAAACATAAATCTGCACATAACTTTAACCATATAGTTATGGTTAATGATTATGATTAACATGAAAATAGATCATTTTTTATCATTACACATTGCATAGTACTCATGATTATATGAAATAATCTACCCCCCTTCATCTCTACTGAATCATAGTCATCTACCAAGGCATGCATTGTTGTTATTCTATTACAGATGACCAAAAGATTGTTGGAAGAATTCAAGCGTTGTTCTTAAAATTTCACAGAGAGCTGAAAAGTGAGACCAGAATTTGATTCAAGGTCTTTCTCTGCAAATTCCATGCCTTTGCCACAAGATGAGGGCTTGAAAAATTTCACTCATTCTCATTTAACTCCACTATCTTTAGTCCTAACTCTTCCTTTGAGTTCCATATATAATTCCAAGGAGCAAAAGGGAAATTTAGCATCTAAATTCTTTGTTGGATGCATTTTCTTTTTTTTTTAAATTCACATTTGCATTGTCACCACTTTGAGCTTTTATCACTTCATACCATAGAGTATTGCCTGTGCTCCTTCTCCAATCCTGTTTTCCTCAGATCTTTCCTTCATATTTTCCATCAGAACATTCTTTATAAAATACGGTATCGTATAGCTCAAAATTTTTAAATTTTCACTGTGTTGCTCTCAAAATAACATCCAAATCTGCAATGGTCTAGAATTCTACTCATCTACAATCTGGCTAACACCTTTAACCTTATTGTCCATAACCTTGTCCTCCTTATATCAGTCTTGGGAAAAGAGAAAAAGGAAGACTACATACAATGATCTAAATATTTCAAAGATGTAAATCAAGCCAAAATTAAATAAAATACGCTCCATCCTTCCATTGTGATAGACTTTCATATCAAGAAAAGAAAAAATTGTGCAGAGCTGTTTTTATGAGAACTAAAATGATCGAAATATTAAAGATGATTCAGCATAATTATTTTGCACATCTGGATGTTCTGATAATGGGATGGTGTTTCCTGTATTCATCATTATGATATAGTTATTCAATAAAGTTTGCTTTTCTTGCTTTTATTTCAACAAAATCACTGATTATTGATTGTATCATAAAATATTTTTCTATAATTTGGGTTGAATAAAAAGTAATGCTCTAAAGCTGTGCTGTCCAACCACACATGGAAATTCAAATTTAAATTAATTAAAATGGAGTAAAATTATCATTTGCTTTCTCAGTCACAATAGTTACATCTGAATGGTTCAATAGCCACATGTAGGTAGTAGATGCTTCACGGGATGGGGAAAAGAACATTTTCATTATGGTGGAAAATTCTACTGGAAAACATTGATCTGAAGGATTAAGAAATTAAACATAATTTGCTTCAGAGTTTTCCCAGGATTTGAATATATATATATTCATCAAAAATTAAAATAAGATTAAAAAGATAAGCTCCAAAAGTTTAAAATTATTTTTCATACATGTTTTCATAACAAGTTTTTTTCTTCCCAGATATTCAACCATACCCATTATAAATCAGAAGGCATAATACAATTTGCAAGTGATGAATACTAAAATTTTAAATGAATATTATTTAAAGCTGGATTTTTAGTGTAAATTTTTTAAATTATAAAGTCTATTAAATATTTTATACAAAAAATATGGTGTGTGTGTGTATGTGTGTGTGTGTGTGTATATATATATATATATATATATATATATATATATATATATAATTGCCAATTTAAACAATGTTGTATCCAGGTCTATATGTATAAATTTAAGAGTAATATTGCAAAATATTCCTTAGCTGCCATAGGCAACTTTGGAGAAGCCCACCTTCATTCATATGTGCCTCTGGAATCATGAGTTGGAACATTAAAGGAAACAAAAAATGAGTATTTTGAACTACTGGGAGATGACATTTCATTATGCAGAAATGTCATGCTCTCTGAAAGAAAGAATTTGACAACTTAATTAATTTGTCTTTTCTTTTATTTAAATGCTTCTGCCATTCAAATCCTTCCCAATCTCTGAAGGAATACATACCCATCTTCTATACTGGCAGCGGCTCAACTCTTAAACCTTCATGGCATTTGAATGCAGTCATCTTTTGTTTTGAGGACAAGAGCTGGGGAGAAAGGTTTCGCTGGGGCCTGAATGGTGTTTGATAAGAGCACATATTTAGAGTTTATGAGTTATTCTGTGCTAGCACTGAGTGTGTCAGATCCCAGGTGACATAGACACTGAGGTGTGATAAAATCACTTCATTTGTTTGTGTCCTTGTGACACACAGGGCCCTCTAAAGCATGAGGCCTAGGCAGAGGATCCTCTTGCCTGGATCTAAAGGTGGTACTGCACTACAAACCTTTCAATTCAAGCATACTGTTACTTTTGCCTACACTTAAATTTTCTGGATCTTTAGGTCCCTCTGCTTATGAAATTTAGCGTAGTCCTCTAGCTTTAAAGCATTCCTATATACCTGTTTTTCAAGGTCAGATACAAAATGTCAGCTTCTCTATAAAACTTTCTTAGGAGGCCCAGGCATCATGGTTTCAAGCCACCTTTCACGAGAGGAGTTCTGTTTTTTGTTTCTGTTTATATTTTTTTGGTCCATGAATGTTCATAGCAACTTTATTTGTAATGCCCAAAACCTTCAGTGTGTGAATGGTTCAACATACTTGAGTACATCTGTCACAGAATACTACCTAGCTATAAAACATAATGAAGTATTAATATAGGCAACTATCTTGATGGGGTACCAAGACCCTATTTTATATAAGGATTCATGGCTTGCAGCTAATCCCTCCCAGGTGATTGGTTTTATCTCTACCCTGTGGCCTCTGGATCTAACCTTCCAGATAGTAAAGAAAGTCACTTCTTGGTAGACTAGGAATCTTGGTGAATTCTAAAGCCCTGGTGAACCTAGGGCATCCCTACAGTAATATGTATTATCAGTTGAGAAATAGATAGGAAGTGCTGGCCTTGGAATAGATGACTTGGTCGAGGAGTAAACACAATTCTGGATGGCAGAGGCAATATAAAAAATGAAGGCTTATGGTCCTACACAGTTCTCTCTGAATTTGCTGGATTTGATGGTTTGTCAGCATTTTATGACTTTCAATGTGACCAAGAAGTCCTTAATTTCCCTTTAGCTTAGGCAGACTCCTGTCTGACTCAAGGCCTCTGTCGCAGCCCAAGAGGGCCATGCCAGTCCAGAGGCCAAAGAAGACAACGAGCATTTTCTGATACATGAACTTTTATTCAGGGCTTACTTACAGGGTGAGAAGTCCTGGAGAGATCATGACAGGTCTCTCAGGCCAGGCAGGTATCGCGTTCGCAGGGAAGACAACCGAGCAATGCAAAGAGGACAGAAAGCTTTTTATAGGGTTTAAGACAAAGGCCTTCCTAAGGGTGGGGGGAGCATAGATGCAGGAACAGGTTACTTTGACCTGGGGGGTGGTGCAGGAAGGACTAGAATAACACTTGAACAATTACATTTTGCTCTTTTTGTGAGACTAAGAGCCTCTCACTTCCTGCCTGCTTCCCATAAAGTTACATTTTAAGGTCAATTTACCCTTTTTCTCTTTATTGGCTTAGAAAGACAATAGGTTAAACATTTTAGCTGCCTAGGTCATGCAGACTGCTGTGCACCAAAGATCTGCAGGCCTGTTTTGCTCAGGCCACGGGTTGCCACAGCCTCTGACTTCCCTCTCATCCCAGCCCTTCCACCATCCAGACACCTGAGAGGCTCCTAGCTGGGTAGTTCCTTATCTCTTTCTTCCTTCCCCACCCATTTGGGTGGAACCAGCCAACCATCCTAATTGCAACCTCGGTAAATCCCTCTCCATCCCAGGGATCAACCCCCCTACCATCTTTCAGTGCTTTTCCTCCAACCCATTCCCAGCCCTTAAAAAAAAAGCTTGCTGTCCTTTGTTTCAATGGAGTTGATTTCTATTCTTTCTCCTCTGCTCTAGAAGCCCCTGAATAAAGTTGTCCTTGCCTGTTTAACATTGTCCGGTGCAGTTTTTCTTGGACAAATGTGTTGACCTATAGCACAGAGGTCTTTGTGCATTAAGAATTTGCTTCACTGATATACAAAAATCAGACAAGTAGAACAAAATGTACAGTAAAAAGACCCAGGTCAATACAATACACAAAAAAGTTATAACTTGAACTGATTTATCTTAGGATTTTATCTAAAAAGTCTTTCATCACAGAAACTAAGTTTGAAATAATAAACATTCATGAATGATTATTGTAAATAATCACAACTGTGTTTGTGTAGAATATACTAAGCTCTTGTATAGATTGTGCCATATCTTTGGATGTAAAACATTTTTTTATTAGACAATAACCTTAATCTGTAATCTTAGTATAACAATAAGTAAGATCTTTTTCATGACACAGCCATAAACTTAGAACCGTTTTGGCCAAAAACAGAGACTGAAAAAGGAGCATTTGATCAAACCTGAATTTTATCTAGAAACTAGCCTTCAATGACTTTTAATCACTTGCTTGCAGATAGCTGTTTGAGAAAAAGTCAAACTTAGCTGGCTGATATGTCTGTTAAATGGTATCTAGACAAAAGGACAGAACTTTGCTCCTTGGCATGTGTGGTTACCACCCCACATGGCATTCCATTTGTTGCTCGGTGTGTCTGCTTAACAGTCATAGATAACGTGTTCCATATTTCTGAACAGTGGTGACAAGGGAGATGTGGGAGGCAGCTCCCACTTGTCATGGCTTGTGTTAGCCCTATGTGTTTTGTTTTTCTTTGTTTCTTAGGGTTGCATCTATGTCAATTAAAGAAAACTAAAAAGGAAATCACAAATCACTTGAAGTTATTGTACCTACTTGTTATGGTGATACATTCATGCTCATGTACACATTCCATCTTTTATGCCTATTAGGGAGGGAACCATGACACTTTCTTGCTTTGTTGAAGAAGGTATGTGTCATGGCCCAAGGGGGCTTTTGCAGCCGAAGGACTAAAGAAGATGCAAGGCAGGTTCTGAGACATGAGCTTTTATTCAGTGCTTACTTACTAAGGAAATGGAAGTCGGTCACGTTGCCCTGGATTCAGGAGCTGCTCTGAATGGCAGTGGGTTCAGAGTTCAATATGAAGATACTCTGCAAAAGCAGGGGGTGCCAGGGAGTGGTTTATAAGGATTAGGGCAAAGACATTTCAATGGGTATGAGACCATAAGCGTGGCAGTGAGGGGAGGTGGTGGTGGTGGGGTGTCTTATGAACATAGGGAAGGATCGATTGTAGTCAACAGGGAAGAGGGGAGGATTATAGATTATTTTGTAGATAATAGTATCTCAGGGAGTTTCAGGGAGGGAGGCAGTTTAAAGAGGGAGATAACCTATAGATGACATTTAGTGCCCGCCCGAGGCCTGATCCTACAAGAAGAGTCGGTAAACCTTAACTGACCTAGGTCACACAAGCTGCTGTGTGCACAGGTTTCAAGGCACTTGGCAAAGGCCCTGGGCCCAGGACTCCCACAGTATGCCTATTGAATAATACCTGTATCTCTCCTTCCCGTGGTCATGGTCTTTCCCAAATTCACAAACAATCTGTTTGGTTCCTATCACCCACTGAAGATAGTAATAAAGTAGGTAGGGACAGGGTTAAGGGTTCTGAGCCACAAATGCATCCAAGTCACATTCTGTGTCTCAGTGTCTCTTCAAAGACAGCCTTCCTGCCTAAAGAGCATGATGGAAGGAGATTAGTGAGAAGGCAGGGAGACCACTGTACAACTATATGTTCTGACAAGACAGATTTGGGCTACTGTTAAGGGGTTGAAGCAGGGTTGTAATCTTTCCTTGGGTTGCAACTTCTCCCAACTTCACCCTGATGTAACTATAACAGGAGAAAACAAAACAAACAGTATGTATAAAAATCTGAAAACTCACCACATTTAAAACAGTACCAACAGTCAAGTTGTTACCAAAATCCTAATCTTAAGGACCAATCCTTTTCCCACTTAATGCATTCATTTTAAATCTTAGTTAGTAATATACTACCCTGTTCTAAGTATTTCTTAACTACATTTTCTTCCAGGCAACCCTTGTGAGTAGGCTTGCTAGATAAACTACAGGATACCCAGTAACATTTACATTTCAAATAAACAACAAATACATTTTAGTACAAGTGTCAAATATTACATGGGACATACTTATACTAAAAATATTCGTTTTCATCTGAATTTCAAAATTTAACTGAGCCTCTTGTATTTTAATTTGCTAAATCTGTTAAGCCTACTTGAGAGTCTAGACTATGTCTTTTCTCCCTTCCATTCTCGTCACACCTCTGTTAGTCTGGTTAATATTTACTTTCTTGTTCCAGAAGGGGAACTAGAGCAGATTCTTTCCCCTCAAGTCCAGTGGTTTAAAACCATGGCTGTATATTTGAATCACTGCAGAAGTTTTAAAAGTTGTGCATGCCCAGGAGCCACCCAGCTCTGTGAATACTCAGGATGAGTATTTTTGAAAGCTCCCAAAGTTATAGTAATAAGCAGCCATTAGATTAAGAACCACTCACATAACTTAATGCCATCCTCCTGCCCTCTGAAGACAATAGAAAAGAAACAAAAAGTTCCCTAGCCAAAGAAGGAACTGAGGGTTACAGTTGTCCTATCAGAATACAGATTTTTCTATTCCCCTCTGGCAAGAAGGAAGCCAACCATGTTTTCATGAATCCCAGCAGCATGGGATGGTTGCTTGTCCATCCTGCCTTCTTCATAAGGCTAACTGGTGGAGGCAGTGCAAGCAGGACCCAAACACTATGATCACAAAGAAAATGGCTGGTGTTAGGTGGTGGGCTATCCTAGCTCACAGAGAATGGGAAGATATTTAGAGATTGAGTTTCCCCAGGCAAAAAAAAAATTTATCAATCCTTTAAAAAATAATAAATAAAGCATTCTTTCATTTCAAACATAATATTGCCGTCTAAATTGAAAAGTTGCATTATAATCCAGTTGCATCAGCCCATTTTATACCTGGAAACTAAAGACTTTAGTTATATTAGTGAATGATCTGGTGACTCCAAAAGCAAAGTCTTCATTACAAAGTTGCATTTGCTTAAAATATCCTAGAACCTCATTACTCAAATCAAGGTCAGGGAAAGGGCAGGTAGACACCACCTGGGACCTTGTTAAAAATGCACAATCTCAGGCCCCACCCCAGCCCCAAGAATCAGAATCTGCATTTTAACAAGATCCCCAGATGATATGCATGCAAATTAAAGCCTGAGGAAGACTGATATAGAATCTTCTAAATAGACAGTATCAAAGCACAGTACACTAGGCAGATAATATGTACTTAAACAGTTGATGATTAATTGGTAATGTCTTATAATTAAATGGTCTTTAACATACCATTTTTTCAACTCATCTAATCCAATTGTATCTATGGGAAGTAAATTGAATGTATATTTACATCAAATTCATCACAAGTAATGCAGGCCCTATTGTTAGATAATAATAATGAAGTAAATAAAGAAATCATACTTTCCATTTATTTTTAGATACAGACAGAATTTGAGTTATGCCAAGGGACATTAGAAGCTATTCATTTTTTCAATAGATATATTAAACAATTTGCTTAAAATCAGTGTCAACTTTCCAACAACCAGTTTAATGTTCATATTTATATAATATATAGCCTTTTTCCATGGTCTCATCATGAAATGATGTGCATCCACTCTTTTTTTTTTGCATCCACTCTTATATTCTTGTTTGATAACAGTCCTTGAACTCACTGTGTGTATACAATAGGTTGATGGCAATTCAACCCATCCCCAAATTATTGGGATTATAAATTAAAACAGACTTTCTGGAGTCATTTTTTGATAAGACATCAAAAGGCTTAATTTATACATGTCTTTTGCCTATGCAAGTCTACTTTTTAGGACCTTATACTAAAGAAAACAACAGGTGTTTTCTCACAAATTCTATAACCCTTAAGTTATAGACTAGGAAACTTCATAAAGTACTGTCACTTCTTAGTGCTTAATTATTTTAATATAAATGACAAACATGATATGGTTCATGTAAATTAGAAAGAAATTATAGAATCAACAATAAAAAGGTGAGGCAAGAGATAAAACAAAATGGATTTCCTGTGGCTAAGAGATTTAAAACGGAGTCTAGAGATTTAAAATGGAGTCGGGAGGCTGTTCAGGAAATTACTCTTATTGCACCTCTCTGCTGGATATCACAAACTTCCAAGGTCTGCAAAACCAAATGCAACAATGTTTCTGAGGACATCTGGACGTCATGAACCAAACACAACATAAAGAAATCAGTACACGGTCTAACCTTAAGGACATTTGGAAAAAACCCATATATCCACCAATCATGATTATTTACAGACAACTTGTGCAATATTTTTCTTTAAAAACTCTTGTTTGCAAGCCTGAAGACTGGACGCAGTTTGGGTTGCTACCTGACCTGTGCTCCCTGAATTGAATTTCCAAGACGCCCAAATTAACGCTTTTGTTGCTTTGCAGCTCAGTTTGTTACTTCTGGGTCGACACTACCAGGTGTTCAGAAGGGAGATCTGAAGCAACAACCTCCTTTACTCCGGAGCCGCTTTTGCTTTCGCGCATGGTACCTGCTAGAGCCCCTTGTGCTGGGTCATCTCCCTGACGGCCCGGGGTTTCTGTTGGTGAGTCCCCTGGGCTCCGAACCTCCCTTCCTTTGGGTTGAGGTTTGGCCTCTTTTGGGTGCCTCTGGTTAAGGGCATTTTGAACTTTTATTCTTCTGGTTTTACTTTGAACTTTGTTCTTTTGGTTTGGACTGGTGGCAGCAGTCCTTTTGGTTGTCCTTTTGGTTTATAGGAATTTCTCCTGTTTTGTAAGCATTCAAATATTTGGAACGTCTTCCTCTCTCTCTCTGATATTATGCAGAGGGATGCCTCCCTGTGTCCTGACTGAGCGCAATCACATAATCATTTTGGTGGGCAGGGGTCAGGTATTTAAAAAGTATTAGAGTGCCTGCCATCTTCTTTGAGAAGCCTCATCTTCCAAAGACTAAAGAAGATTCCTGTTTAAGAATAAGGTGGTCACGGGTGGGCTAGATTGACACTATGTCGCCTGCCACCCTCGGGACAATTTCCATGCAACTAGGGACACCTGGTCTCAGGTCGGACAACTAGAGCACAGGCTGTCTGCCAGGTGAAAGAAACATCTGGTGTAAGGCACACTGTAAACCATCTCGTTAACTCAGCCCTAGATAAAACCTGTCAGGCTTTTAGGTTTTAGGATTGCTCTCAATCAGAAGCAATGGGTTCTAATTCTTCAGAAAATTCCAATGGTGCACACTGTCGTGAAGCACCCTGACTGGTTTTATGTATAAGAATTACAGTCCTGCATCATGTCCATTCTTATCTTGCTGGCCCTGGCATACTAAAGGTAATCTTGAATGACAATGGCCACAATGAGGCTCTTTGATATGCCCAAATTAGTGTATTTGTGCACACAATTAGAGAATAGGGGCTATAAGATCAAACAACCTGAATAGGCTGCCTTTTTCAGTTAGTACTTGGAAGCCTCCAAACACATAACAAATTCCAAAATTGCCTCTCTTCAAGAAACAAATACCAAATTAACAAAACAGAGACTTATGTAAAGGCATAACTAAACTTGGGAAACTGTCTGAAACCTCTGAATTTTCCCAGGCTGCCTCAGCTCCTCCTCGCCTCCCTGTCCTCCTTGGATTTCTCCTAGACTCCTGGTGTTGCCCTCTTACAGTAAGAGCCCTGAAGCTCCTGCAGACCCACCCTCTCAGCCCCTTTGAAAGTCAAACCTAATAAAGGAGACTCAGGAACTGCTTCTGTTACCTACACTCCTTGGACAAAAGCTGAGCTAAGAGCCATGACCAAGGAAATTCCAAATTCTACTTCAGAAACGATAAAATGCATTCTGTAATTGGTATGCCAAATGAGCCAAATGAGTGTCTGATTCCAAAATTGCTTCTTTAAAGGACTCCTTACAGAGAGCGTAAGAAAAATAAAACATCTATCCTTAATAACCCTCAGACTGAAAAGACTGGGCTGGAGGGCACGAACCTTTCTGCTTCTCCACATCCTACTGCTCCCCTTTGTGTTCTTCCCTTGTATCCTTCTTTGCCTGACTACTAAAATTTGGCAAATGCCCTATAAGCCAAGACCTTTTGAGACTGCCAGAATAACACCCTTGGTAACTTTTAGCCCCTGATCTAGAGCACAGCTCAGGGCTATTGTTAAAGAACTTCCCAATCCTAAAACAGATCAAAAAATGTTAATGAGAAATTTAGAATTCTAATTGGAATTTATAATCCAGGGTTGCCTGAGCTTTTTCAGTTTGTACATATGACTTTGAGTCTGGGTGGAAAAAAAGAGTGGACTGAGGTAGCTAAATGGGAAAAGCCAAAGCTGATATTAAGGACGCTGCAAATGTTACAGGTGGGCACACTCCCAGAAAGGGCAGCTAAATTACTAGGGACGTATTGAATGCCATACCAAAGGTTTTTCCTCAAAAAAAAAAAAATAAAATAAAATAAAGTCCAGACTCCACATAAAATGGGGTGCATCTTCAATTAGTATTCAAAAACTTCCAACAGATATAATAATTCTAAAATAGCCTCTTTACCAAAAACAAGCAAACAAAAAACCACCCTAATTAAAAAAAAAATAAAAGCGGGGCAAGGACAGAAAGCCAGTTCTTTTACATAAACTAGTGAGTTCTGAGTTTTATATCTCTGTGTTTTGTCTTTCTATGCTACTGAGTCTGTTTTTCTCTGACTCATGGCTGAAAATTTTGAACTGTAAGTCCTCTATTTGTATTCTAATTTAATATTGTTGAGTTATCATTGTTAAGTACAAAAAAAGCATGCATTTTTAGAGATGTTCTTCCTTAACATACAGTTTTACTGATCAAATAAGCTAGTATCATATCTAGTAGATGTTTAAATGAAATATATGTGTGGGTATATATATGTTCGTATTTAACCAAATTAAGTCATTGTTCTGACAAGTTTTATTTTGACAGTAATTGTGTTTTGTAAGATGTCAGCTTGTAGACAGTTTCCAAAATCATTTTGGTAACAAATATATAAGGTATACAGGCTGTATTTTTATTAAGGAAAAAGCAAGTAGTTCTGTCCTGAAATAAAATAACTGGTTGTTACAGAATGAGGAAGAGGAAAATGTAGGACAAAACCTGAATGGATATAAAAAGTTGTAGAAGGTTTGTGGAATAGGAATCTTATTTCTTGTGGTCAAAGTTGGATAAGATTTGATGGATCTATCTAAAAAATTTTTAAGAGTTGTGGTACCAAATAGTACACTAATGCAAAACTGAAATTTGGTTTTCTCTCTATTAAAATGACAAGGTTTTCTTGGATTATTGATCTGTTCTTAATAAGAGGTTGTAAAGGATCTGTTAATGTGGTGAATTACATTAATTGATTTTCTTTTATTGAACCAGCCTTGCATACCTGGAATAAATTCTTCTTGGTCATGGTGTATAATTCTTTTAATGTGCTGTTGGATTTCATTTGCTGGTATTTTGTTGAGGATAATTGCATCTATATTCATAAGAGATATTGGCCTGTAATTTTCTTTTCTTGTGGTATCTTTATCTGGCTTTGGTATGAGGGTGATGTTGGTCTGGTAGAATGAATTAGAGAGTGTTCTTTCCTTTTCAATTTTTTGGAAGAGTTTGAGCAGGACTGGTATTCATTCTTTTTGGAATGTTTTGCAAAATTCCCCAGTGATGCCATCTGGTCCTAGGCGTTTCTTTTTTGGGAAGGTTTTTAATTATTGATTCAATCTCTTTACTAGTTATTGATTTGTTGAGTTTTTCAAGAGAATTGTTTTGAATATGCTAGTATATGTACAGATTATATCTGGAATAACACAAAAGATATTGGTAACAATGTTTCCAGGAAGGGAATTAGAATGACTGGGTTAAAGGGATGGATGGGAGACTGTGTTGTATACCCTTTTATATGTTTTTAATTTAATATCATGTCTATGTGTTGCATATTAACATTCCAAAATCCATTTTAATGGACACATGACATTTGGCACTCCATGTCATGAGTGAAATAAATGTTACTTGTGGTGGATAATACGACAATACTTTATGTGGTTAATTAAAGAAATGTCAGTTTGTTGTAAAAAAAAGGGGGGTGGATTGTAAAGTTTTTTTCTGAATAATCGATGTAAAAGACAGGGAATACATTTTATCAAAACAACTTCTTGAGCTTTATGTTAACTTTATCATGTCCTTAATTGCTTAAAAGAAACAAGTCTTCCCACTTTTAAGGAAGAAAAAAGAAAACAGCTATTTTACGATCATGTTATCTCCTATATTTACTTTTAAAATCTTTTATTGTTACTTTGATTTAAAAAAAGAGAGCAAAGTATTATTTCATAGTGAACTGTGATCTTTTTTAATCAAGTGTTCAACCCATCTGGCAACTTTTGACATTTTGCCTTCTCAAATCAAATGCTAAATTATACTTTTTTTATTTCAAACTGCCTTTGGGATTTTCCAGAGGGCCTCTGGAAAATCACAAACATCTATTCTTGCCCCTTATAAAAAGAAAGGTGCTAGAAAAAGGTTTATTTGATATGTTATAAATTGCATAGAAAGTGTTGACAAGTTAAAAGGGATTTTCTGACCTTCTGTTAGTTGGATTTATATAAATAAAATGTTATTAATATATATTTCAAAAATTATATAAAGTTCCTAAAGCTTTGTCAATGTCCTCACTGTTCATAAAATATCCTGGTGCTAATCTGCCTCATATTAAACAACAGTATAATATTATCAATCATAATTTCATTTATTCTTAAAAACATACTATATGCCACAAACCAATTTCCTTTTCAATTGCATTGTTTTATAATAAACTCTCATTAAATTTTTCACTTTTATAAGACAGTAATAAGTTAACCATAGCTGTTCTTTTTCTTTTATGCTTTAAGTCTTTTGTAATCCATAGATAACTTATTTTATTTTTAACATTTCCCTGAGAACACTTAAAATCAGCTACAGGCCAGAGTGCTTCATCTTTGACAAAAAAATACTGTCTCAGAGACCCGTGGAAGGGACCATGCCAGGTTGTCTGTGGCACTGGCTTTTAATGACTGACAAGATTTCTAGAAATCCAATGGAAAGCTGACGAGTTCATAAATTTGCTAACACAAAATTGAGCAGAACAAAAATTAATTACTTAGGACTTAATGTATTAATGAAAAATGATTATGGATTTTGTTTAAAATATTGCTGATGTTTTAATGTTTTATTTTTTTTAATACAAGGAATCCCTTTTGCTTTTCCCTTAAACTATAACTCATCAAATATCTATCTTTTTCTCCCTGCCTGATCCCCTAGAATTTGTAAACTCTTACTGGATATGCTTATTTTCATGGAAATACATTTACTTGCATCAGTTCGATAAAAAAATGTCTGACTTGTTAACAGGACAGAATTGGAGATGCTGATTATATAATCAAAGCTTTAACTGAAATATCATAATTGAAAATAATGCTGGCTGTATCTTGAACCTTAAGGTGACTAGATTCGTAGCATATTTCAAACCTTGCTAATCTTTCCATATTATCATTATTATGGTGTCTTTTATGCATTGTCTCATTTCTAGAATAGCGGATAGAGGCCACAGCTTCCCACTCCCCAAGCCATGTTAATGCACCAGACCCTTAATCTTAAAGCCTGTGTATAAGAAACTTATCACGAAGCTTAACTTAACTAATGCCTTAAAGTCACTCCCTCAGAACATCCTGTAAGCTCAAATGTGGCCACTCTCTAAGCCAAACTCTGCAGACAAACCCACATCCTTCCCTCTACGTGGGACATGACTCCCAGGAATAAGCCTTCCTGGCACTGACGGATTAATACCAAATGTTGATCAGCAGTGCTTTCAGAGAAAGGTCTTGATCAAAAGGGACAAATAAGAAAAGAAATACAACAAAATGGAGTTACTATGACTAAGAGATTTAAAATGGAGTCAGGGGCCATTCAGGAAGTCACTCTAATGCATGCCTCAGCTCGATATCACAAACTCCAAGGTATGCAAAATCAAAAGCAAAGATGTTTCAGAGGACATCTGGACACAATGAGCCAAACACAAGATAAAGAAATCAGTAAATTGTCTAACTTGAAGAACTTTTGGAAAGCCCCAAATATCCACCGATAATGAGTCTTCATAAACAATTAATGGAAACTTCTTTTTATTTAAAAACCTTTGCTCAGAAACCCCAAGACTGGACACAGTTTGGGTTCCTACCTGATCTGTGCTCCCCGAGTTGCAATTCTAAGACCCCAAATAAACCCTTTTGTTGCCTTACAGCTCAGTTGGTTATTTCTCAGTCATCACAAGGATATGACCAAAGTACTAGCAATCAAATAAGTAACAGTTAAACCAAGGTTGGAATAATATTTTTTAGCGATTTGAAAAGTTATTTATGTATTATGTAATTGTGATAGCCAGTTGGTGAGGGTGCTCTAAAAAAAGCACTGTCCTGCACATTGTTGAGAAAACCAATTATTACAAAATTTCTGAATAGTTGATTTTTTCCAGAAAGCATGAAGATCCTTTAAAAAAATGCAACTCTTTTGTCTAATCAAGTCCATTTTAAGTAATTTATATTAGATAGTCATTGTTGTTTACAAAGAGATGACTGAGGATAATTAGCAAATATCAATTTTAATAATCAATTTAAATAGCAAAAATATAGGGGCTGGTCAAATAAATTAAAATACATCTTAATAGGTATATGTTAATGGAGCCATTAAGGAGTTTTTAAAGAGTGTGAAGTTATATTGCAAATATTTGTACAGAAATTTACAAAGTAGGAGAAATAATTAAAACAATATGTTCCAATTTTAGATACTAAAATAATAAACATGAATATTTTGGGACTCATATTATGGATGATTTTTATTTCATCTTTTATGCTTTTTGAAATTTTCTTGATTTTCACCAATGAACATGAAATTCTAAGATAATAAACTATCTTTTTAGACAGATTATAATAGAAAGAGGAATCAACAAATATGTTTGAAAGCTTATCTCTGCACACAGGAGAGAGTAGAGTGGAAAAGGAAGCAGCTTGGCCTTATGGGAAGAAAACCGTTTTTTGTCGTACAAACAAGGTTAATGCCCAGCATCTGCTACCTCCTCAAAGACTTTACATGTTTGAATTTTAGTGTCTTCCTCCTCCTTTTTTTTTTTTTAATTTGAAATAATTTGCATGGTTCTCAAAATATGTTATATGATTGTCACACTGTGAGGGTGCTTTGCCAGTCAAAAGACCAAAGAAGACTCCAAGCATTTTCTGAAACATGAACTTTATTTGGGGCTTACTCACAGGGAGGCAGAAATCAGCAGAAATCCAACAGCTTTTCTCTCCCCTAGTGGGTACCTCTTTAGCAGGGAAGTTGGCTGCATGATTGAAAGAGGACAGGAGGCCAGTTATAAGGGTTTAAGGCAAAGACATTCCTAAGGGTGGGAGAGCATCCTGTGACATGGGGGTGGTGCAGGAAGGAAAGAATTATAGGATGGGGCTTTGTAAACAACCACAAGAGTGGTAACACTTGGGGGTTGGGAAGCAAGTAGACTAGATTAACATTCTTGCTCTTTCATGAGACCAAGAGTTTCTCACCTCCTGCTCACTTCCCATTTAAAGTTCAATTTACCCTTTTTTTCTTTACTGGCTTACAAAGATGATAGGTTAAACATGAGCTGCCTAGGTCACACAGACTGCTGTGCACCAAGGTCTGCAGGCCTGTTTTGTTCAGGCCAGGGGCTGCCACAATAATATTACTAGGTTGGTACCCATAAAATAAAGCAAAAAGCACAATTATTTATATACTCAAAAGTGAAAGACAAAAATTTAAACTATTGGACAGGAATATTTACTTAAAATCTCCTGGTTCATTTTACCTAATCACGTAAAGATTACAGTGTACTCCATTACGTAATTGCATCTGATTTAATATTTTAAAAATGTAAAATCACTTAGCACCAAGGAAAAATGATGCTCCCTGAAGATTTTCCATATTTATTTCATGGTTTCACATTCTTGTCTATAAAATTCCATATATATCTGTGTTAATGCTGCCTAGGTTTCAAAAATAGCTCTCACAACAATTTTGCAAATTTGTGTGGCTATATCAGGGACTGCTATTTGTTTTTTATTTTTTTATTTTTTTATTTTTATTGAGATTGTTCAGATACCATACACTTATCCAAAGATCCAATGTGTACAATCACTTGCCCCTGGGTACCCTCATACAGCTGTGCATCCATCACACTTAATTTTTGTTCAATTTTTAGAAATTTTTCATTACTCCAGACAAGAAATAAAGTGAAAGATGAAAAAAGGAAAAAAAGAAAAGGAAACTCTAATCCTCCCCTATCCCTAACCAACCCCCCTCAATCGTTGACTCGTAGTATTGATATAGTACATTTGTTGCTGTTCATGAACAAATGTTGAAATACTACTAACTGTAGTATATAGTTTGTAATAGGTATATATTTCTTCCCTATATGCCCCTCTATTATTAACTTCTAATTGTATTGTCATACATTTGTTCTGGTTCATGGAAGCGATTTCTAGTATTTGTACAGTTGATCATGGACACTGCCCACTACAGGATTCAGTTTTATACATTCCCATCTTTTGACCTCCAACTTTCCTTCTGGTGACATATATGACTCTGAGCTTCCCCTTTCCACCTCATTCACACACCATTCGGCGCTGTTAGTTATTCTCACATCATGCTACCAACACCCCTGTTCATTTCCAAACATTTAAGTTCATCCTAGTTGAACATTCTGCTCATACTAAGCAACCGCTCCCCATTCTTAAGCCTCGTCCTATATCTCGGTATCTTATATTTCATGTCTATGAGTTTACATATTATAATTAATTCCCATCAGTGAGACCCTGAAATAACTGTCCTTATGTGTCTGGCTTATTTCACTCAGTATATTGCCCTCGAGGTTTTGTCATCAACCCATTTTTTTTTTTTAATATGGTTTTGTTCACTCACCATACATTCCATCCCAAATAAATAATCAATGGTTCTCTGCATGGTCATACATTTATGTGTTCACCACCTTCACCACTGTCTATATAAGGGCATCTACATTTCTTCCACAAGGCAGGAGGGAGAGTCAAAGAAGGTAGAGAGGCAAAAGAAAGAGGAAGAAAAAAGACAGCTAGGAAGCAGCAAAAGGAAAAATAACCTTAAATCAAAGTAGAATAAAGAATCAGACAATACCACCAATGTCAAGTGTCTAACATGCCTCCCCTATCCCCCCCTCTCCTATCTGCATTCACCTTGGTATATCACCTTTGTTACATTAAAGGAAGCATAATACAATGATTCTATTAGTTACAATCTCTAGTTTATGCTGATTGCATCCCTCCCCCAATGCCGCCCCATTTTTAACACCTTGCAAGGTTGACATTTGCTTGTTCTCCCTTGTAAAAGAACATATTTGTACATTTCATCACAATTGTTGAATACTCTAGATTTCACCAAGTTACACAGTCCCAGTCTTTATCTTTCCTCCTTTCTTCTGGTGTCTCACATGCTCCCCACCTTCCTCTCTCAACTGTATTCATAGTTACCTTTGTTCAGTGTACTTACATTGTTGTGCTACCATCTCCCAAAGTTGTGTTCCAAACCACACACTCCTGTCTTCTATCACCCTGCAGTGCTCCCTTTATTATTTCCTGTAGGGCAGGTGTCTTGTTCACAAAGTCTCTCATTGTCTGTTTGTCAGAAAATATTTTGAGCGCTCCCTCATATTTGAAGGATAGCTTTGCTGGATATAGGATTCTTGGTTGGCGGTTTTTCTCTTTCAGTATCTTAAATATATCACACCACTTCCTTCTTGCCTCCATGGTTTCTGCTGAGAGATCCACACATAGTCTTATTAAGCTGCCTTTGTATGTAATGGATCGCTTTTCTCTTGCTGCTTCCAGGATTCTCTCTTTGTCTTTGACATTTGATAATCTGATTATTAAGTGTCTTGGCGTAGGCCTATTCATATCTCTTCTGTTTGGAGTACGCTGCGCTTCTTGGATGTGTAATTTTATGTCTTTCATAAGAGATGGGAAATTTTCATTAATTATTTCCTCTATTATTGCTTCTGCCCCCTTTTCCTTCTCTTCTCCTTCTGGGACACCAATGATACGTACATTATTGTACTTTGTTTCATCCTTGAGTTCCCGGAGACGTTGCTCATATTTTTTCATTCTTTTCTCCATCTGCTCCTTTGCGTGTAGGCTTTCAGGTGTTTTGTTCTCCAGTTCCTGAGTGTTTTCTTCTGCCTCTTGAGAGCTGCTGTTGTATGTTTCCATTGTGTCTTTCATCTCTTGTGTTGTGCCTTTCATTTCCAGAGATTCTACTAGTTGTTTTTTTGAACTTTTGATTTCTGCCTTATGTATGCCCAGTGTTTCCTTTACAGCCTCTATCTCTTTTGCAATATCTTCTCTAAACTTTTTGAATTGATTTAGCATTAGTTGTTTAAATTCCTGTATCTCAGTTGAAGTGTACGTTTGTTCCTTTCACTGGGCCATAACTTTGTTTTTCTTAGTGTAGGTTGTAATTTTCTGTTGTCTAGGCATGGTTTCCTTGGTTATCCAAATCAGGTTTTCCCAGACCAGAACAGGCTCAGGTCCCAGAGAGAAGAAATATTCAGTATCTGGTTTCCCTGAGGGTGTGTCTTAGAAAATTGCTCCACCCTTTGATGCCTCGGGTCACTGTGCTTTTCTGCCCAGCAGGTGATGCCTGTTAGCCTGTAATTCTTGACTGGTGTGAGGAGGTATGGCCATGTTCCCCCAGGCTCTGGGTCTGGTTCTGAATGGAAAGGGCCCCACCCCTTTCCTCCTAGAGAAGACAGACCCCCCAGGTGGAGGTCATTAGCATTTCAATGGTCTCGCTCTCTGCTTGTGGTGTCTCCACCCTTCTCTGAGTCACAGCCCTGGAAACTGAAAATGACTGGGGCTTTCTCCACTGAGCCGAAAAAGAAACATAGTCCCCTTCAGACCCAGTCCAAGGCGACCCTCCGGCTCTCCAAGGTCGGTGGTCACCCAAAGCCTCTGTCTGTTTTTTGGGGCTGCGTACCTGTAGTGAGCAGTTCACACTCGCTACTTAAAACCCCAGTTGGAGCTCAGCTGAGCTGTATTCGCTTGCTGGGAGAGAGCTTCTCTCTGGCACCACGAGGCTTTGCAGCTCGGGCTATGGGGGAGGGGGTCTCACGACTTGGATCCGCAGCTTTTACTTACAGATTTTATCTGTGTTCTCGGGCATTCTGTTATGGTGTTCGTGAGTTAAAGTACGAGACAGCCAAACAGAATTTAAAGAGCCTTTATTAGCCGGCCGGTGACTGCTCACTGTCACTCCGCACAGGGAGTTCAGTAAGCAGCCTCGACCTGTGTGTGCTGGTGCCTTATATAGGCAGAAACCACATCCTGGAAACGCAAGCAAGCTATTTTAACAGAAGCAGAGTTGGCAGTTAGCTATTGGTTACAAAAGACAATTTAGCAAGGTTGGCATTTAGAAATCTTACAAAAAGTTTCACTTGGTTACAAAAGGTTTCACTTGGAAATGGCGCAATTGTTGATTGTTGTAACAGTTATGCTTGGCTAATGCGTACAACCGCAAGTTTCACTCCCTAAAACAGTACAGTTTCACTTCCTTCTTCTCAGGGCTTAATGCTTACACAACATTTTTTACGGTGCAGTCGTTGCCGGTTGACGGGGAGGGGACCCTCCTGTTACAGATTAAGGGGAGGGAGCCCACTTCACATTCCTCCCAATTCAGGTTGGTGTATGATGAGTGGATGGTCTCGTTTGTCCCCCCGCAGTTATTCTGGATTATTTACTAGTTGTTTCTGGTTTTTTGTAGTTGTTCCAGGGAGACTACTTAGCTTCCACTCCTCTCTATGCTGCCATCTTGCCCCAAGTCCTCTGCTATTTGTTTTTTAACTATAGTCATGGAACTCTTGATTTTTAGCTGGACACACAGTTGTGCAGTGAGCCGACTATATTTCCCATCTTTAATTGCAGCTAAATGTGGCCACATGACCAAGTTCTGGACATTGGAATGTATATGGGAGTGGTGGAAAAAAAAAAATCCAGGATGTTTCTTTAAAGAGAGTGTTTCGAATTAGTTATGTTGGATTTTAACTTTGGGTCTGATGCAACACAATGGGAAATGAAGGCCATAATGCGGGAGAAAAGAACGTTTGTTACTTGCAGGTCCCAGAGAGAGAGGGGCACCCTAAGGAGTTGACAGGGTGTGCCATTGGCTTGTGTGGCTCAACCAGCAGGCATGGGAGCACACAGGCAGGGTGAGAAGGACACGTGGGCTTTTGCTTTCATCATGGTCCCGGGGTGGAGGTTACTAGATTTCCCACGAGAGTCAAGGATTGGTTAGTTTAAAGCAACAAAAAGGGGAAAGAGACTGGAGAGTGTGTGAGGGTGGTGAGCTTATCACTGGGGCCCAGCTGTGGGTTCTGGGTGAAGCTTATGGGTGGTGTGGGTGGTGGCTGCAGATGCGGATTTGGGCTGGCAACTGGTTTTTAACTAGGCCAAAGGTCAGTGCTGAGACAAGGGACTTAGCCAAAGTAAGATGGATGCCGAGGTAGCACACACAAAATTTTGATAGTTACAACAGGGAGAATGCTTCTTTAAAGAAGGAATCCTTCTTCTTCTCTGTTTCCTTACAGCTAGCTGGAAGGCAGGAATGATGTTTGGTGTTAGAGCAGCCACTTGACCACAAAGAGGAAGTCAGATGTGAGGATGGCAGCACAATAAAACGGAATTCTGCAACTGCCATATTAATCTTTGGGATAATTTCCTAGGCTTTTATTGTTTTAAAATTCTTTCTTGTTTAAGACACTGTTAATTTGTATTTCTTCATCATTCACAGCCAAGTCTAATTTTACCTGCTATAGTGACCTTTCAGATTACCTGCACCTTTATGATTTTGCTGAGTGTAAGTAGAAAGCAGCACTGACTACTCTGGAAATTTTGTTCAATTTTTCAGTCTCTGAAAATTTATCTATCCTATTCCACCGATTGCCTGAGCTTGGTATTTCTATTAGCAGTTACTGCTGTTATTTTTACCTCTTCATAATTCAACTGCAGCTCCTCTGGAAACAGGATTAGACAGATCCTGTCTGGAACACAGTAACGGAGTGAATAGCATTTTATAATTTGCTGATATAGCTTTTCTTCCAGCTTACAAAATAAGTCTCAAGAGTAGTGGATAAAATCAGCTATAGTTGAAGAGAGTACTTTTACAAGGCTTTGTACATACCCAGCAGCTATTAATTTATGCAGTAGCCATGTTGACACTAATTGATGGAAATGGGGTGTGCCAGTTTGAGTGTATTGTGTCCCCCAAATGCCATTATCTTTGTAGTCTTGTGTGGGGCAGAAGTTTCGGTGCTGGTTAGATTTGCTTGGAATGTGCCCCACTCAGCTGTGGGTAATGATCATTTCGATGAGATGTTCCCATGGAGGCGTGACCCCACCCATTCGGGGTGGGCCTTGATTGGTGGAGCTATATAAATGAGCTGACTCAAAGAGAGAAAAGAGAGTGCAGCTGGGAGTGATGTTTTGAAGAGGAGCAAGCTTGCTAGAGAGGAACGTCCTGGGAGAAAGCCGTTTTGAGGCCGGAGCTTTGGAGCAGATGCCAGCTGCCTTCCTAGCTAACAGAGGTTTTCCGGAGGCCATTGGCCATCCTCCGGTGAGGGTACCCGATTGCTGATGTGTTGCCTTGGACGCTTTGTGGCCTTAAGACTGTAACTGTGTAGCGAAATAAATCCCCGTTTTATAAAAGCCAATCCATCTCTGGTGTTTTGCATTCTGCAGCATTAGCAAACTAGGACATGGGGTAAAAAAACATGATAGTTAAAATTCCTAAGTAAGCCAAGTAATACTCAATCCAGTTGTGTAACATATGGAGACATTATGTTATTATGATTAAAAACTTTTAAAAAGTCCATGCTTAGAAACTATATTTCAGCCTATTAAATAATGATCTCCAAAACAGTTTGAGACTTCAATTATCATGCAAATATGGAGATAGTTTTTGTGCCCTTTGAAATATATTTAATAATGGTGATTAATTTCATATTCTTATGGCATGATTTACCTTCATTAAATCGGTCTTGAACTGTTAAATCAGTCTGAAAAAAAGTAGGTAGAGCAGTTTAAAGAAGAAATACTTATTGCCATTGTGATAATCAAATAACTTAGATACTGTATGTTACATTAATACTGACATTTGAATAAAATGTCTTAAATATATTCATTTTAATGAGGATGCATTTGTCAGATTATTCCCAAAAATCTATTATACTATTTACTTTATGAAGCCATTTACATCTTTATTTTACACTACAGTCAGTCTTACAGATACAAATAAGATTAGTGTGTAGTCATTTTAGTTATCTGTTTCTAAAATGAACTTGATAAAGGGAAAAGGACAGTAAGATGATAGCTTGTAAAATCTTTGTAGAAGGCATACAGTTTTAGCTATGAGTTGTAGCTGCACAGTTGTAAGTTTAAACTGATGCCTATTAATCTCTTTCTTTGCAAATAATACATTGATGAAGAATAAATACTAATGTGATTGGACATTGATTTGTAAGCATCTTTGGTCAGTTGATTACCTGCTAAGTAAGGCATTCTGATTTGGTTTACCATTCTCCTGACAGCAGACACAAATTAGCAAGCATTTCATACCCAAATTCTGTAGTCCCCAAGGAGCCTTTTGAATGTTGCTTTCAGATAGTAGTCACACAGACTCACAGCTATTAGGCAGTCTATGGATCTCCAGGGACATATGCTTGCTGGTGCATCCAAGAATTTTGCTTACTTTTTATACAATTGATGAAATTTCCCTATATTTTCCTCCAGCTCTTTTTTTTTTTGTGAAAAAGACAGAGACAAGATTTTTTTAAAAATGTAAACTACGTTTTTAAGCAAAGTGAATTTTCATTTAATAGTGTAGCTATTCTGCCAAAGAAGATTGGGGAAGGAGCTATAAACTTCTGCCCTTGACCATATAGTTACCTGTAACCCTTCAAACGACCCAGGACTCTAGAATTGCACTCTCCAGCCTTATTGACTGGACTACAGATCATGGAATGAGGAAAATGATTCTTAAAGCATTCACTGATTCTCTATTGAACTCGGAACTAATGCTATTTTGTAATACTACTTTAAAAAAAATTACAGTATTTATTATTTGAATATTTCATGTTTCTTAAGAAAAATTAGCCTGTAGCATAAAGGAAAAAATGAAGAAACAATTCCTCCAAAATGCAACCAGTCAGATAATCACTGTAATCTATTTGGGGTAATGTTTTCCATATGCATACATAAACATGTGTAGTTGGATGAGGATGGAATCTCATAACTTTTGTCACATGCCACAAACATATTTATATTACTAAGTATTTAGCTAGAGAATCATTTTAATGGCTATAAATAGTGGTGTTAGCTGAGATGTTGTGGGCAGGAAATAAAAACCTATACCTGAGAGAATAAACCACTTCCAGGATGGAAGGGTCTCCGGAAGGAAGAGTGCCTAACTAGAGGCTTGGGATTGGTTTCTCTTGCTTGCAAGTTGGACATCCAGAGGCAGCAATAGCTAGACTAGCCTTGGTAGGGGGAATGCATATCGTTGAGTCCATGCTACCCTCCATCCCTGCCAGCATGACTACTCCATTCATGTGCCCACTGTGGCAGTTCTGGAGTAGCCGATGTTGAAGGCTGGCTAAAATCCACTGGCTGAGTCATTTGGCCTGTTTGGTTGTTTAGTGTCTCTTCAGTGGAGGATACTGTCTGGAGGGTATTAAGGTATGATACAAAGATATTCACATTTCGTTCTCACTTCATGTCCATTCACATGCCCTTATTCCAGACCCTATCTCTGATCTCCCAATCTTTCTCTTCTTGGGACCCTGATCAGCTGGCCTATCCACTTGACACTGCCTATGAATACTTGTATATTCTTAGCAATGGCCACTTCTTATTTTATGCAAAGTGGATGACCAGGTTTATTGCTTTCAATTCTTCTATTGGGTTTCTCTCCCCACTGTCTTTCAAGGCTATCCTGAATGTTCCTGTGCTATGGCCATTGTCCATTTTTAGCTTGTACCCATATTCTGAGTTGACATAAGCTCAGGCTTTTTCTTCTTCTTTCAACTGGTCATTCAAGACCTTTTGTATAATGATGTGACCTGAGTTAAGACCGGGTTTGCAACTGCAGTGACTGACATAGGAGTCTGGGTTCCTTCCCAGTTATGATCTGGGGGTCTACATTAGAAGAATGTGACCTCAACTCTAAAGCTAAAGTATATGCTAAAGGTGCTAATAGCTGGAGATTGTCTGCTAAGCACATTCCTTGCTACTGGCCAGCAAATCCTTTCATGAAGAGGGATCTCAGTGGTGCATGTTCGTATCTGCCAAGTGTTGTAAATTATTTTCCTATCTCAGCTAATTTCACCTTTATTCTTTCAGATTAAAATCAGAATCAGTTTGCCAAGCTCCACATACCGTGTTAGGGAAATCACAGAAACCTGTTAAGCAGCCATCACCCAGCCCTGGCCTCCCCCCAACCCACCTACTTCTCTGGGGAAGTTTCACATACACCCTAAGAGGCCCTCCTCCTGCCTTCCACTACCCCCACCTCCTTTTCTGTTGTGTGCCCTTCCACAACCTGGGGGAGATGGTAAGTCTAGTGAAAAGGCCTGCTCAGACCTTAAACCCAGATAAACATCTAGGGCTGGAAGGAGCAGCCCCAGATGTTTCTCTGAATAGGAATTCTCAGTGGCAAGGCCCCCTCCCCCTGAGGTAGATAAAAACCACATTCAAATAGTATAGATCGGTCTCTCTTCTCTGGCTCCAAGTGAGGTACATGGAGCTGCCATCACTGACCCCAACCCGGAGCAGTTTTCAGTCACCCCAGGAGACCGGCCGTGATGGGACTTCTTCCCCTGAACTTTTGGCCTTTTTGAGCTGAGTAAGTGACAAGGAGATTTTGCCCTTTTTGGACTTTTTATACTCTGCAATAAAGGGATCATTTGCTGAAAGTTTTTGTTGTGCACTGAACCTGCGCTCCCGTGACGCGCACCATTGTAGCAACTCGCTCCACACTAAGCCCATGTTAATGGACATTGTATGGTGCCTACGGACACCTCCTTGTTCTTCACAGAGTTTTAGGATCAGAAACCTACCCCTCCATAATGCTATTTGGGCACCAGGCTACCAGGATAATGTAGTTCTCTCTCTGATTACAATATCCAAAAATCAGTCGAAAACTTAGATCCTGGGAATGAATCTTTCAGCATATCCTCCTAATCTTAAATACATTTAGATTGACCCTCTGCTTCTCCCTTAGTTGATTTAAATAAATGGCAATGGGTTCAGAACCAACAGTTAATTTAATCTATAAAACATGAAATAAAGACCAGGCTGAGGAAACACCTCTTTCTTTCCTATTTCTTCTTTAAATAAAATAGAAAGGCTAATTGCCTCCTGAACATAAATTGTTATATTCACTTAGTCTAGTTTCTGCAACATAAAGAGTTTTATGAGAACTTGGATAATCAGCTAAGGATAATTATTTACATTTTGTAAACAATTGAAAACTAAGAATTCATGTACATACTCTGAATAAAATTGTAACTCTTGGAAACAGTAATGTAGAATTTACATATTGGTGGCTACAAAGTAAATATGCAATATCCAAGGACTGCATTACCTTCACTTCATGCATCTATTTTTTAAATGAAGTACAATGAGTATTATGTAAAATTGATATCACAAAGGCAAACATGTACATAAATGAATTAATAATTATTTTTTTTTTGTTAAGGAAACTTGCAAGCACAGATTCTGGAAACAAATTTCATTCTTAAAATGCACAATAGTAAATTTTTTTTTTCATGTTTTAATAGAGTTTGCAAGGAGTGCTTCCATTTCAGGAAGGATTTCAAATTCTGTTTCTTCAGGGGATAAAGTGTTTAATCACCATTTACTTCTATTTGAAATCAGTGCATAATAATACTGCATATTCCTGAAATGCAATTTAGAAGGAAAATGTGCCAAAAATCAGTACAGACTGGCACTATTACCAGTGTAAGACAGATCAATGCAGAATATTTTTATTATTAAAAAAAAAGAAGTGGGATTCCAAATTAATAGTCTGTAAAAAACTGTCACAAGTAAACATTTGAAGAAATAGTTTTCAAAGTGCCTATCATCTCCCTAATATCCTGCAGTGATACATTAGTTACTCCTAGAAATTATCACTAATAAATCAAAGGGACTTCTAATGTATATTAATTCAATATTTTAAAATACTCTTTTAATAAAAATAAAGAGTGACATAGTTTTAAATTAATGCTTCACAAGTTATCATATTTAGGAACAGTAGCCTTCTCAATATATATTGTAATTTTTGACTTAATTTTTAAAAAGGGCAACAATTGTTGTCATTTTACTTTTTCCATGTATTCAGAAGCAATTTCAATATATATTTTTTAATTAATGCTCTTGGATTAAAAATGTGTTTGTTAGTTTCCCAAAGGAAAAAGAATGACTAAACTTGGAATGTTTAAAATACCACCTCTGGATAAATCAAAGTAATGAAACAGACAAATCCTTAATCATCTCAAATACTAAAAATAATTTTGTTTTACTATTTTTACCGTGTATCCAGATATTTGCAATATGGGTATAATAAATTCTTAATTTGTCTCTAGGTTTGTAGATTAACAGGAGGTTTCACCACAGGTGAGGCATTAAGCTTGTATTGTGAACTAGCAAACTTGCTTCCCCAAACTTTAAGATGTTGAGTAATTTCTGGGTATTATTTTCTGGTTTGCAGAGTGACTCTAGGGAATGGAACAACAGTAAAAGGGCAAAGAGGCTAGCAAAAAAAGGGAGACAGTTATATTGGAAGGATTCACAGAACCTGCAAAAGTACTTTGTTTTCTTCAATTGCACACAATTTCTCTTCTATATTTAAGGGATCATTGGAGGTTTTATGTTATCATTTTAGTAATGGGAAGAAAAACATTACTCAACTCATTACTTGATACCATTATTTTAAAGTGCAGGGAATCATGTATTTCTTCTACTTCAGGTATAAATTATTTTCAAATCCATGTGTATGAAAGAAATTCTTTTCTTGAATGAGATACCCTAGAGTGATCTCTACATAGGAGATTTATCTAAGGCATGTGGGTTTCATACATAATACATTTTGAAGTTGCTTTTCTGGGCAAATGGTTGTTTTAACATTCTGTTTCACACACACGAGCAGCCCTATACATGGGCTCATCTGATAGAAAGCGTCACTGGATTTGTTTTTAGTGTTTGTGAATTGGCTGCTTCAGGTGGAATCAATTTTGAAATTTTTAAATTCACATTCCTAGCATGTGATAAAGAATGTGCTCCACCAAGAGATCCACAGAGTAAATCAGAACATGGAAAAAAATTTTTAAATAAAAAAAGGTAACAGAGAAGGTAGTTTACCAACAATCCCTTTTCTGAAGTCTAGCATTTAACATTGCAGTCCTTATAGAATATAACTTTCAAAGTACATCTAGTGTCCCCCAGATACACATTTCTTTAGCACTATGTATGATGTTTCCATTTTTCTTTTTACATTGTTGGTTCTTATTCTGCTCAGTAAGGTATTTTTTTGTTGGCTTCACTGAATGAAAATCATTAAACTTAGAAGGGAGAAAAGAAACAAAACAAAACATCTGTTTTAATTCCAGACCCAAATCCTAGTCCTTACCAATACAATGTTGGGGACTCTTGCTATAGTTTTAATGAATGAAAAAGCCTTATAATATGTGTTTAGTGGTGTGTGTGTTGCGTGTGTGTGTGTATACATCCACTTGTGCATATATAGTTACAGGGGCTTGGGATCGGGGCAAAGGAGGGTGGATGATACATCAGACAGATTAAGAAATGATTTCAAGAAATATGGTTACTGGAACTTATGCTGAATATGAACAAAGAGCAACAAAGATGACATATATGGAAAAGATATGAAGAGACTCAAAAGAGCCACACAAGTAAATCAAGTCAATCACTGGGATTGGGACATAGACGACTTTAGGTTACCATAATTCAGTCTACCACACCTCTATAGTCCTTTTATTCTCTCATTGTACCCAAACAAGGTCACTCATAGAACTCGACACTGTTTATCTCTCACAGCAGACCCCACAAGGGCTGAGGTCTTTACAGTTTAGTTAACTATACCCCAGCATTTAGTAAGCATTTGATAAATATTTCTTGAGTGGACAACCACAAATGATATTCAAAACCCAGGTATCCTGAATCACAGCCAGAGGCCCTATCTATAATATGGTAACACCACTTTTAAAATTAGTATTATCATTGTATTATAAATATCCTGAAAGTACTTCCCATAGATTGGTTTGGCACCTAGACTAAATAAAATGCCTTCTCTGCTTTAACACACTGAGAAGTTGCTGCACACTCATATATAATCCATGTAAAATACCTGCTGGTTCAGATCAGGTGGTCATAACCCATGTTAGAAAATTTAGTCACTTGGTTCCGTTTTTACTTCTCATGGTTTAGCAAGGAAAGAGAAAACATGGCCATGTTAAAGAATTGCAGTTTTGTTTTGTAAAACATGATCCGGAAGCTGTTGGAGAAAAAAAATAACTTGCTTATACATTTTTAACCACTTAGATTTTGGTGGTATTAAAGTATGAAAAACAATATATTTAGAATCTATTTCAAGGTTTTTGGAAAATATGCTCCTCTTATATATCTGTAGTAGAGTGATTTTTATCTGAAAGAAGACCAGTCCAAGAAGATTGAGATTTTCTTTAACAAAGAAAAAAATGAAATGCTCCATCTACAGGTTGCCATGGTTTCTGTTTAGCAGAAAAATGAAATTGGAAGGTCACCAATAAGTTCTGAGCATATTCTTTTTTTTACAAAAAGAAATCATATCAACTCAGTGTAAAAACCTAACAAGATTTAGAACAATACAGGCACTTTGAAAATTACAAAACCATTAGTCAATACCATATTAAGCTGATTTATTACCCTCTAGTGCCACAGCCTTTTAGCTGCTGATGGGGATCCAGCTAAGAAATAAGATTATGACTCCTTTCTTGAGGTTTTCACACACTGCTTTCTCTGAAAATAAAGCAAATTAGACAATAAATCATTGTCCATATTACTTCTCGACTAGTACCAATCCCAGAGGTGAATATTCAGGTTTCCCCTTCCCCTGCATCAAAATTTCGTACAGTCTCTTTCAGTCAAATGATGCAGAAGACTCCCTGACCGAAAGAAAGGAAACCCAATTTGAACTAGGTTAAAGAACAAAAGAGAATTTATTACAAGAACAATTCCTCTTTAATATTACATTCTAATAGCTGAATGACCAGTCTCCGATATACAAACTTCAGGGAAGACTTTCATTGTCCCTATTAGGGTTCCTACTTTGGTCACATGCCTGCCTATTCCAGTGGATTGTTCATTGTGACCAGTTATGGAAAGCCCCAACGATTGACTTAAATTCACTCACTTTCCCTAAATTCACTCACTTTCCCTCTTGGTCACTTCTCTGATAGGGATCAGGATGGGGTTTGTTAGCAAAAGAAGTGTGTGGTAGGCAGGAAAACAGCGTTCCAGAGATGTCCATGTCCTAATCCCAGAATTTAGGAATATGTTATATTACATGGCAAAGGGGACCTAAGTTTGCAGATGAAATTAAGGTTGCTAATCAGATGACTTTAAAATTAGGAGTATCCTGGATTATCCAGGTATGCACAATGTAATCACAAAGTTCCTTAGAAGTGGAATAGGGAGGCAGAAGAAGAGAGTCAGAGAAAGATGTGATGATGGAAGTAGGGTCAGAGATGCTCTGTTGCTGGCTTTCAAGAAGGAGGAAGGAGACCATGAGCCAAGAATGAGGATGGCTTCTAAAGCTGGAAAAGGAAAGGAAATAGATTCTCTCCTAGAGCTTCCAGAAGGAACATAACCCTGCCAACACCTTGATTTTAGCCCAGTGAGACCCATGCCAGACCTATGACCCAGAACTGTAAGATAATAAATGTGTTGTTTTAAGCCACTATGTTGTAATTTGTCATGGCAGCAATAGTGAACGAATACAAAGAAAAGTGTAGTGTAAATATCATCAGAGAAAAATTTTTGTCAGCAAAGCAACAGTGTCATTTGCCAGCCATACACTATACCATTTCTCCTTACTCAACAAAACAGTTATTAGTACTATTATTATATTTGACTTTTCAGAGTTTTTAAGGAATAGAAGCTCATGAGCAAAATCTGCATGTAAGTAAACCTGTAATACAAACCATATTAAGATAATACTTGTAAGCAGAGTTGCAGTTTGACACTACATGCTCAGATGTGACAGAAATGTAGCTTCTTGGGTTTCCCATTGAGAATAACAATAATAAAAAACACACAAACAAAACACCTTTCTCTCTAGGAAAAGACTTGTTTTCTGGCCACGGTAACAGTAACAAGTAACCACAAGAAATGGTATTAAATTCATCCCAAGTGATCAATGACCAGAGGACACAGGCTTTTGAAAAACAGCTGATTATTAATAGCCGCCTGCTTCTGGAAGTCTACCTATCAGAAACTGTCACACTCTGGTACCCATGCTTCCATAGCTAAAGATCAACCAGTGCCTCTACACTCCCATTTTTGAAGTCTGCATGTCCCTGAACTCCTTGCTTCCCTAAACTCTTCAAAGGTCAGCACTTTCCTTTTGTTCAGAGCTGGGCAAACACAGCTCTCCTTGTTTAACAAGCAATAAATTCAGCTTTTTGTCTGTTTGTTTGTTTGTTTCAGATACTGAGTGGTAGCCTCTTCTTCCATACTATAATTGATACTATCTTGCATGCAAACCCTCCTCATCTCATCCACCAAACCTCCTGCTCAGTAACAAGCAGGCTTATGGTAGGGGTCAAGAAAAAAAATTAAATTGACAATACTGAGACTTTTTTTTTCCACTTTAGATTTTATCTTTGTTATAAATCAATCTAATCTGAGTAAAAGTTTGGTCTTCTAATTTCCCTCTCATTCTGTTGATTCTCTCCAATAAGGAGCGTGGGACCTTTAGTTGAGTTTTAATTACTCTCCTGGGATAAAAGGGAAGCTTGCATTCACAAAGTGTGTAGGAGTGTGGGTGATTTGTTCTCCTGGCAGCAGGGAGAGGAGGAGTTCATTTTCAATTGTTTTGTGAATTCTCTCTCGTGTCAGATGCTGAGTAGCTGGTCTATTCTAGTTTTCAGACTAGTGACCACCTGTACTAAAGAGGCCTTGAACCTGACTTTTAGAGTCCTTGATACCAGTCATTTGTTTTCTAGATTGTAGCCCATTTTGTGTACCTTTGGGGTCACTGGCCCTCTTAGCACCTGAGTCTTATCACTGGACACCTAACATATACCCAGGGTGTGGGAAACCACAAATGCTGCCCAGGCTCATCAATCTAACCATCTCCCTTTGCCACCGCTGTGCTATAATTCCACATCATATTGAATTTTGTCTAGAGCGAGGCTTTTCAGCTATGCCCAGGCTGTCAGCAGCTTCCTACAAGCTTTTCCCTGGGAACTACACCTCTTGTGTTCTCAAGATCTCCACACTTATTTTGGTGTTTCTAAAATGCCCCTTTCCCCTGGTTTCTGCACAATTTTGAGTACGTTGCAGAAAACTGTGGCTAACTTTGGCCTCTGTCTCTGTCTCTTCCATTTCTCACAAACCACTGGTACAGAAGGGCAGCTTTCTGTTTCTTTTTATATCATGAATTTCCCTAGATCATATTTTATTCTTCCCCACAGAAAATAAAATTGTAAAAGGGCTATCCTCTCTAAAATATGGGAAAACTATGATCTGGTCTTCCAAGTGCACCTCTTATTATGTTAATGAAACAAAGGAATTTAGAAAATCTTTTTCTCTCTTTATAAAACCTGACCTTAAAGATCATTATCAGGCTTTAAGCGCAAAGAAAACTGATTTTGGGTTTCAAAAGCTGACTATTGATCCCCATTTCACTTTGTATTCTTGTTACAGCAATACTAATCTTTCCCAAGTCAAATGAATGCTTCTGACTAAAGGGGGAAAGTCATAAACCAACAATGTAAAAGGGAAATGAAAACTTACGCATTTTTTTGGAAAACACTATCTCCATTATATCTACATACAAATTCTCACAAAAATATTCCAAACAATCTCAAAATATGTTCATATAATACTTGTGCTTTGATTCACTCAAACTGTTCAAGTCCTTTAAGAATTTATGTACAAGTAGAGATTGCTCATGACCCCAAAGCTCACATATTCCTTACCTCCAGCTTCCATGAATCCCTCAGTGTTTAATACCTAATTGGTATGCTCTCTCCTAGGGGACTGAAAACTGAAAGAACTGTTACCTTTAACCACATGGATATTTTTGTATGGTGGGTTAGTGGGATCAGAAGGAGGTAGTGACTCAAATAGTGATTTGTTTAGCAATTAATACAAAGAAACAGTGAAGAGAAAAGTGAAGGGGGTTCCGAGTGGCAAATGTTTTCTGCCAAGCTTTATTATGTGGGAGAGTAAATAAATAAAATAAAAAGAAGATCTATACTTTGCAAAACTCACCTAAATAGTAGACTGGAGTAAACTAGTTTAGTCACATTATTAATCATTAAGTATAGATGTCCATGAATATTGCCAAGTCCTATCTGATAATGTCTTAGATTGTTCCATCGGTTAGAGTACCAGCTGAAGCAACAACTACAATGTTTATTGAATGCTTATCCTGGGCCTGGTGCTTTTCTAAGCGCAATATATGTATACCTTTTTTAGTGCTCACAGCAACCCCATAAAGTAGTTATTACTCTATTTTGCAGATTAGAAAACTGAAACACAAAGAGGTTAAATAGCTTTGACAAGGCCTCATAATAATCAGTGTGAAACTTGAATTTTGATCCATGAATTTGACTTCAAGCTCTTAATATGTAAGCTGTGATATTTCTCCAGAGTCACCAGTCTGACTGATGGAGAGTTGTGGACTTCAGAGTTTGCCCGAGTATGACCAGTTAGTTGTATATGCAGCATGAGGATAATATCTCTGGATATTTTACTTAATTATTGTTGTTCCACACACCCTTGATTCTCCCTCCTTTAGACATTCAGAATCCACTATTACTCAAAGTATATCTATGATGATCCCTCTCAGAGAATGAAGGTCTGTGAATCATGGTGCCTGATTTTAATGAATAGGGACAGCCTCAAGAACTCAGTCCAAATCTTAATGAACTACAGCAAGAGATGGCAGGAGGATTTTCTGGAGCCTTAATCATCAGAGAGAACTATATTTTCCCCAATTGGGAATACTAGTTAGCACAACATGGGATTTCTGCATTTACACTGCTAATGCAGATAGTTATTAAGTTCTTTGTGCCAGAAGCCAAGCTTTTGGCTTCTGCCAGTCTCCCTTTGGTCAAGTAACTTTGGTTATGTGAAGGGCAAGGCTCTGCCACAATCCATGATACAACCCAGTGTCTTGAGGGATTAGAGGAGAGAGGAGAAGACATGTGCCCTGGCTGAAAAAAACTGGATCCCAGGGTTCCTCATAGAGACAACTTTGTAAATAAACTTATCCCTTATTCATGGCTTTTCTTTTCCAGAGGATGGGGAGTTGTGGATGTCATAGCAGACTAAAACAATACAAATAACAATAGAAACAAACTACAAAAAAGGGAAAAATATAAGCAGAAAAGAAAAACCAATTTTGCATCACAATCAGTTTGTAATTAGAAAATGTCTACATGGACATACATGTATTACAAATATATTTTACTTTGGGCATTTTAGTTCATTACAGATAAGCTTATTTAACAATATTGAGATACATGTGAAATAATAAAATGATGTACTCTACTCGAGATTTTGTGTAGGGGTTTAGAATAATAACCTAAATTAGAACTGAATTACTTAATCTAAAGTAATATATAAACTATTATTTAAAACTTTGGCAAAATCACTTAAAACATAATTTTGAAACTCTGTTAATGAAATAAATTATTCATCTTATCAATTCATGTTGTATTTGTGAAATTAATAGGTTAAAACACGTGAGTGGCCGGGATAATTAATAATTCCTCTTGTTCATTTTGTCTCTGCTGACTGCCGCATGTTATAAGTTATCTTCTTAATCTTCCCAAGAGTTCTAAGATGGCATTATCCACTCAATTTTAGAGAGCCGAAAACTGAGGCCCAGAGATAATAAAAGTGGCTTTCCCAAGATTATAGTCAAATAACTGACAGAGCCAGGATCCAAACTCAGATCCATCTGCTTCAATACCATTAGTATGGATAAAGTGGCATTCTATGTATCAATGAGGAAGAAGAAACATTGATTAGTTTTAAAAATGAACTATTTTGCTTAAGGAAAAGAGGGCTGAAGGTATATTTTCATCAGATGATGAATTTCTGATGCAATTTGACCTAGATTACATAGTGTATTAGTTAGGGTTCTCCTTGGAAACAGAATCAATGAGAGATGTCTCTTATTATCAAATTGTAAAAGTGACTCACGCAACTGCGGGAGCGCACGAGTCCAAATTCTGCAGAGCCGTCAACAAGCTGTCAACTCCAAGGAAGACGTCCGACGAACTCCTTGGGAAACGAACCGACAACTTTGACGAACTCCTCAGGAAACGAACTGACAACTTTGACGAACTCCTCAGGAAACGAACTGGCAACTTCGACGAGCTCCCCAGGAAAAGCTTCACTGAGCAGCTGAAGAAGAAGTGAAGGTTCTCTAACCGTCCGGCTTATAAGCCTCCAACTGATCACCCGGACCAAATCCAGCCAATTGCATTCTCTCACTGTGGAAGCACGCCCCTTGATGAGTCATCAGTCAGCTGCAGTCAATTGACTGATGATCCGACAAACCAACCAGCCTCAAATAGCCTCACAGGAATCGTCAGGCCAGTGCCCACTTGACCAGACAGCTAGGCCACCTAGCCAAGTTGACACATGAACCCAACCATCACAGTCCACCCCTTGTCAACTTGGCAGTTGTACACATCACCCAAAACCATATCTTCAAAATGAACGTTACAGCTTATGCCATATGATAAGGGGACAAGACATAGAAGAAAGCAAAAATATTCTCTTCACAGACAAATACAAACATAATCATCACAAAACGAGGAGGAAATATTCGTATCATCATAGTCCTCGTTTCTGTAACTGGTCACGTGGCCGTAGTTCATATTTATCACGACCTTCTTCCACTACCCATTCCATGTTCCCTTTACCCTCAGCAAGCACTTCAGCTGGCCGTGGTTCTTTGCCTGGTGGGGTGACCCAAACCTTCATTCCTGAAGTTTCTTGGCCATTGGTAGTCCTGCCTGGATTGGGTTGTTGCAGTTTTCCATTGACTTGAATCACGGGGCATGGTAGTACTAGGAGACACCCTAGGGGATCTCCTGTATGCCAGGAAAACTCTTCTTTACTTCTATTGTGTAGTTGCAGTGCTATTTCCCCTTGATAGTCAGGATCAATCACCCCAGCCAGTACAGTAATCCCCTTACTTGCCTGTTGATTCAGAGGCATAAGAAGCCCAAAGTGGCCAGGTGGCAGCCTTAACTTCCAGTTCAATGGGATTATTGTTGTGTTTCCTGGTGGAAGCACTCCTCCTTTTGGAACCAAGACCTGTAGACCAGCAGAGCTTAAACTTGCAGGGACAGGAAGCAAAAATTTCCCTAGTGGATCACTAGGAGTGATAGTGAGTGGTGCTACTCCTGTTTCCACCCCTTGATTCCTGGACCCATGAATCCTGGCTATGGGAGAAACAGCACCATAGAGTGGACGCTGATTCAGAGCATACACAGCCTCCTGGAGAACACTGCCCCAGCCCTGCAAGGTATTGCCACCTAGTTGGCGCCGTAATTGAGTCTTCAATAGGCCATTCCACCGTTCTATCAACCCAGCTGCTTCTGGATGATGGGGAACATGGTAAGACCACAGAATTCCATGAGCATGTGCCCATCCCCTCACTTCATTTGCTGTGAAGTGGGTTCCTTGGTCCGAAGCAATGCTGTGTGGAATACCATGACAGTGGATGAGGCATTCTGTAAGTCCACGTATTGTAGTTTTGGCAGAAGCATGTCGTGCAGGGAAGGCAAACCCATATCCAGAGTATGTGTCTATTCCAGTAAGAACAAATCGCTGCCCTTTCCATGATGGAAGTGGTCCGATGTAATCAACCTGCCACCAGGTAGCAGGCTGATCACCCCGAGGAATGGTGCCATATCGGGGACTGAGTGTGGGTCTCTGCTGCTGGCAAATTGGACACTCAGCAGTGGCTGTGGCCAGGTCAGCCTTGGTGAGTGGAAGTCCATGTTGCTGAGCCCATGCATAACCTCCATCCCTACCACCATGACCACTTTGTTCATGAGCCCATTGGGCAATGACAGGAGTTGCTGGGGAAAGAGGCTGATTGGTATCCACCAAACGGGTCATTTTATCCACTTGGTTATTAAAACCTTCTTCTGCTGAAGTCACCCTCTGGTGAGCATTCACATGGGACACAAATATCTTCATGTTGTTTGCCCACTCAGAAAGGTCTATCCACATACCCCTTCCCCAGACTTCTTTGTCACCAATCTTCCAATCATGTTCCTTCCAAGTCCCTGACCATCCAGCCAAACCATTAGCAACAGCCCAGGAATCAGTATACAGACGCACCTCTGGCCAGTTCTCCTTCCAAGCAAAGTGAACAGCCAGGTGCACTGCTCGAAGTTCTGCCCACTGGGAGGATTTCCCCTCACCACTGTCCTTCAGGGATATCCCAGAAAGGGGCTGCAGTGCTGCAGCTGTCCACTTTCGGGTGGTACCTGCATATTGTGCAGAACCATCTGTAAACCAGGCCCGAGTCTTCTCTTCCTCAGTCAACTGACTGTAAGGAACTCCCCAAGATGCCATAGCTGTGGGCTGGGCAAGAGAAGGTAAGGTGGAAGGAGTGGGGGCCATGGGCATTTGGGCCACTTCCTCATGTAACTTACTTGTACCTTCAGGACCTGCTCGAGCTCTATCTCGTATATACCATTTCCATTTTATGATGGAGTGCTGCTGTGCACGCCCAACTTTATGGCTTGGTGGGTCAGATAACACCCAGCTCATGATAGGTAACTCAGGTCTCATGGTAACTTGGTGGCCCATGGTTAAGTGTTCTGTCTCTACTAAGGCCCAGTAGGAGGCCAACAGTTGTTTCTCAAATGGAGAGTAGTTATCTGCAGAGGATGGTAAAGCTTTACTCCAAAATCCTAAGGGCCTGCGTTGTGATTCTCCTATAGGAGCCTGCCAAAGGCTCCAAACAGCATCTCTATTTGCCATTGACACTTCCAGCACCATTGGATCAGCTGGATCATATGGTCCAAGCGGCAGAGCAGCTTGCACAGCAGCCTGGACCTGTTGCAGAGCCTCATCTTGCTCTGGTCCCCACTCAAAACTAGAAGCTTTTCTAGTCACTCGGTAAATGGGCCGGAGTAGCACACCTAAATGAGGAATATGTTGTCTCCAAAACCCAAAGAGGCCAACTAAACGTTGTGCCTCTTTTTTGGTTGTAGGAGGGGCCAGATGCAGCAGCTTATCCTTCACCTTAGAAGGAATATCTCGACAGGCCCCACACCACTGAACACCTAGAAATTTTACTGAGGTGGAAGGGCCTTGTATTTTTGTTGGATTTATCTCCCATCCTCTGCCACGCAAATACCTTACCAACAAATCTAGAGTAGTTGCTACTTCTTGCTCACTAGGTCCAATCAACATGATATCATCAATATAATGGACCAGTGTGATGTCTTGTGGGAGGGAGAAATGATCAAGATCCCTGCGGACAATATTATGACATAGGGCTGGAGAGTTGATATAACCCTGAGGTAGCACGGTGAATGTAAACTGCTGGCCTTGCCAGCTAAATGCAAACTGTTTCTGGTGGTCCTTGCTGACAGCAATTGAGAAAAAAGCATTTGCCAGATCAATAGCTGCATACCAGGTATCAGGGGATGTGTTGATTTGCTCAAGCAATGATACCACATCTGGGACAGCAGCTGCAATTGGAGTCACCACCTGGTTAAGCTTACGATAATCCACAGTCATCCTCCAAGACCCATCTGTTTTCTGCACAGGCCAAATAGGAGAGTTGAATGGGGATGTGGTGGGAATCACCACCCCTGCATCCTTCAAGTCCTTAAGAGTGGCATTAATCTCTGCAATCCCTCCAGGAATCCGGTATTGCTTCTGGTTCACTACTTTGCTAGGCAGAGGCAGCTCTAGTGGCTTCCATTTGGCCTTTCCCACCATAATAGCCCTCACTCCAGGAGTCAGGGAACCAATGTGAGGATTCTGCCAGTTGCTGAGTATGTCTATTCCAATTATGCATTCCGGCACTGGGGAAATAACCACAGAATGGGTCCGGGGACCCACTGGACCCACTGTGAGACGGACCTGGGCTAAAACTCCATCAATCACCTGACCTCCATAAGCCCCAACTCTGACTGGTGGACCAGAGTGACGTTTTGGGTCTCCGGGAATTAATGTCACTTCTGACCCAGTGTCTAATAATCCACGAAATATCTGATCATTTCCTTTTCCCCAATGCACAGTCACCCTGGTAAAAGGCCGTAGGTCCCCCTGGGGAAGGCTGGGAGGAAGATTAACAGTGTAAATTTTTGGCAGTGTGACAGGGTCCTTCTCCAAGGGTACCCAGCCTTCCCTTCATTCAAGAGGCTCTGGATCTGTAAACTGTCTCAAGTCTGGGAATTGATTAAGGGGCCGTGACTCTCTGTTTTTGTAATTCAAGGGAGACTTTTGTTCACGTGACCTAGAATTCTTCTGCTTATATAGTTCAAACAAGAATTTAGTCGATTGCCCATCTATTTTACTACTTGGTACTCCATGATCCACTAGCCAACGCCATAAGTCTCTGCGAGTCATATTATTTTGATTACTGCTTTGAGCCTGTTTTCTGTTATGGTAGCCATGCCCACCTTGTCTGTGACGATTAACTGCAGCCACTTGGCTTCTGCTGACTCGGGACCCGATTATCCCCATTGTGTTTAAGGATTCCAGTTCAGTGACAGCAGTTCCTACAGTAATATCTGACCTACAGAGAAGGGCGACTACAGAGCTCTTCAGGGATGATGGAGCTAGTTTCACAAATTTATTCCTTACAGTCCTGGTAAAAGGTGTGTCCTCTGGACATTCCAGGACTGTGTGAGCAGGTTTTCCATGATAAATCCACTCTAACATTCCAATCTCTCTAAGCCTTTGAATCCCCTCCTCCACATTGTACCAGGGCAGTTCTGGCATTTCAACTTCTGGTAATGCCGGCCACCTTTTGATCCATGTTTCAGCCAGCCACCCAAACAAACTGTTAACACCCTTTCTAACCCCTCGAGCTACAACATTGAATGCAGAATCTCTGCTTAGTGGGCCCATATCAGTAAATTCAGCCTGATCCAACCTTATATTCCTTCCACCATTATCCCACACTCTCAATATCCATTCCCACACATATTCCCCTGGTTTCTGTCTGTATAAGTTGGAAAACTCATACAGTTCTTTTGGAGTATAGCGTACTTCCTCATGGGTCACACTTTGTACCTCACCCTTTGGGGCTTGTTGGGACTTGAGCCTAGTTATAGGTCTTGAAGCAAAAACTGGTGGTGGGGGTGGGTCATGAAAAGAGTTAGAATTATCTCTCAAGCCATTCACCTCAGGGCACTCTGTTGCATTTTCATCTCTTAAAACAGGATTAGTCTCTCCAGACGAAAGAGTGAGGGCTGCTTCCTCAGGGGAGGTGATTACAAGATTAGCAGGCATTGAAGGGTCAATCTCCTTAGGTGGGAGTTGCGTGGCAGGCTCCTTAGGGCAGACTGGAGGCAGAGAAGCTGTTTCCCCAGGACAGCCCTCTACAGGTAAATCCAACAATGACCCAGCAGAATCCAGGGTTCCAATGTCCTCACTGTCATTATTATCAATCCATATGTCTCCATCCCAAGTTTCTGGGTCCCATTCTTTTCCAATCAATGCCTTTACTTTAACAGCAGACACCCTGAGAGGTTGAGATTTTAGTTTACGCTGTAAATGTGCTACTCGCACAATAAGAGACTGCGTCTGATTTTCAGAAACCTCCAGTCTGCGGGCACAGGAAATAAGATTTTCTTTCAGGGCACGGATGGAACTCTTTACATCTGTCATACGGCATTCAAGTTTTGAATTTGAAGCCTTTAGCTCATCCCTTTCTCTTACAACTGTATCCAAAGTATCTAAGAGCAGCCAGCCAACATCATTATACTTCTTAATACTGCAAAACTCTGTGAAAGTGTCGAAAACGCTGTCACCCAGAGCCTCGCTTCGTACTAGAGCACAATTAGGAGAATCAAATGGTGCTATTTTGCGTATTTCCTTTGCCAACTCCTGCCATGGACTCTTAGTACCCTCTTGATTATTGGAAATAGAGTCATTAGTGCCTCTGAATCTAATCAGAGTAGAAAACAAGTTGTAAAAGCCCATTTTAAGATTCCGTTTCTCAAGAACCACTCCTGGTACCAAGTTGTATTAGTTAGGGTTCTCCTTGGAAACAGAATCAATGAGAGATGTCTCTTATTATCAAATTGTAAAAGTGACTCACGCAACTGCGGGAGCGCACGAGTCCAAATTCTGCAGAGCCGTCAACAAGCTGTCAACTCCAAGGAAGACGTCCGACGAACTCCTTGGGAAACGAACCGACAACTTTGACGAACTCCTCAGGAAACGAACCGGCAACTTTGAAGAACTCCTCAGGAAACGAACCGACAACTTTGACGAACTCCTCAGGAAACGAACTGGCAACTTCGACGAGCTCCCCAGGGAAAGCTTCACTGAGCAGCTGAAGAAGAAGTGAAGGTTCTCTAACCATCCGGCTTATAAGCCTCCAACTGATCACCTGGACCAAATCCAGCCAATTGCATTCTCTCACTGTGGAAGCACGCCCCTTGATGAGTCATCAGTCAGCTGCAGTCAATTGACTGATGATCCGACAAACCAACCAGCCTCAAATAGCCTCACAGGAATCGTCAGGCCAGTGCCCGCTTGACCAGACAGCTAGGCCACCTAGCCAAGTTGACACATGAACCCAACCATCACACATAGCCTTTGAGGAAATATCAAAGGAAAACAACAAACCAAACCAAAGCGAAAGAAAACAGAAAAGAAAACAATACAAACAAACAAAGCACCCCAGAGGTGTGAGGATACAGAAAAAGTGAAGTCCTGAGCCGGTCTAAGGGAAATTGTTCAATCAATCTATCATGGCCACGTTCACCCTGAGAAAGACTAGTAGGGTGAAGAGAATGTCCTTCCTTGGGACCTTGAACATCAAACAGCATGGGTGATATAGGAAGTGTTCAGAAACTGTTATTTTATTTTTCTTGTTATTCTCATTGTTGCTGTCATTTTTACTATTTGCAGAGAGGAATGAAAGAAGGAATAAAAAGAAAGATAGGCAAATGGCATTGCAACTCTCTTTTGTGTTGCCCTTGTGCCCACAACACATAGTATAAAGAAGCTCTTTTTTTTTAAGTGCCTGTTCTTGAATGTTTAATTCGGTTTAATCAGGGGGGTGTGAGGGCATACGGACAGTTTTCAAAAAGGATGTTGGTAAATTACTCAAGCTAGTTCAAAAGACTTTCCAAGAAGGGGAGTTAGTGAAGTGGAAAGGGTGGCACATCCCTGCCGTGCAGTACTGAAAATGGACCGTCCCAGGGCTCAGACAGCATGCTTTTTAGTTTAGTCTGTGAACTGTGATCTCTGGCTCTTCCTTCAGGAAACACATCTTGTGGACCGGCACACACACACACACAGAGACACATAAGGACTTCCTTTTCAATTCTACTTAGTATACAATGGAAATATTTTTAATAAACCTTGGCACAGCCAGACATAATATAGTAGAAAGGAGACAGCCAGATGGCCACTCATTATGGAGTCAAATAGCCTCTGTTTGAATGTCGTTTCTCCCACATCTTTCCTAATCACAGGCTTTATTGATTTTCCAGCATTATAAAATGATTATAATACTCCCCCTCATGTGGTTGTTTTGAGGACTAAATGAGATATAATGTGGAAAATATCCAGTAAAATATCGGCAATCATTATTAGCTATAAATGGTATGTGATATAACAACAACGTTACTTTTAATGTTGGTTTCTGATAGGAAATCAGTTTGTTTCATTTTCCCTACCTCTGCTTTCTCTCTCCAAGAATGAGTCAGATTTAAATTCTACAAAATTTAAAGATGTTACTTCTGAGAGAGGACAATTGTTAAGGTTTGTGGACGCAGATCAGATCATAGTTTTCCAACAGGATATTTAAATTAAAGATGAAGATCACAGCATTGGTGGGTAATCTCTCTTTTCTCATCTTCCCTTTCATGTGGCTGGAAGGAAAGTGGCAACATTTCAGAGAAGTCAAGAAAAAGTAAGGATAAAACGCTGGCCACTGAAAATGGTCTCCTTTGAAATTTCTTCTTTCATGACTTCACTCTCTTCTGGGAGTCTTTCCAGTTCTCTGACTTGTCTTCATTGTCTTTTGTTGGCTCATCTTTCCTTTACCCATTCCTGTACTCAAAGTGCCCCATACTTTTCTCACAAAGAAAAGTCTCCATGCTCAAATATATTTAGAGGAGACTGCTTTAGGTAAATGTACATGAATTTTGTGTACCTCAGTCTGGCCTTTTTATAGCTGTAAAAAAATGGCAGTGAGTTGGAGGTTACTCATGGATGAGCTCTGGGAACACAGCTACTCTGTTTTGTCAGTGAAGCCAAAACCATGCCCTTTAAGAGTTCATATAGCTAGGAGTAGGCTTGACAGTCTCTGGTGAAAGCTAAAGCACCTAACAAGGGAATGCCCCTGAATGGAAAGTCATATAATCTGCTCCCAGAATTTAACTTAGGGAATACCCACAGAGAGGGACAAGATTTTTCCTAGTAATGTTTCTAGATCAAAAAATATCAAGTAAACAATTGCTTCCACAAAGTTCAGCAGCAGTTCATTTCTGTTTCCTGAAGAGAAAAACAAAAAAATAAAACAAGCGGAACCAAATACCCAACTTCTGAAAGTAAAAAGACAGCAATAATTAAATAAGTCACCAAAAAGTACAATAAAAAGTAAAACACTAATTGATATCGTTTTGAAAAAATTAACTTTCTTGTGTAACAAACTAAATTGTATCTATGAACAGAAATGACTAATACCTTTTGCATGAAGTCCTTATCATTCATCTTCTAATTTATAGATGATATTGATACATTATTTTATATACCATTTCATACACTTCTCAAGTATTAGAACATATTTTGAGAGATGTACTAAACTGATGACATTTTAATAAAATATATTTCCATCCACACCCCCTGACATTTATTTTTATCCACCTTTTTTCTTTTTTGTGTGTTACTGCACAATCTTTCAGATCCAAACTGAATCACTGTAATTTAAGATGATGTCAGTGTCTCAACATTCTGCTCTGTCTATTTAAGACCCAGTGCCAAATAGCCTTGGAAAACTGGCAGAGTTTAAGGTGAAATCTATAGATGTTGACAGAGATTAATCAGTGTGGTCTCTAAGAAGTAGATGGCTGTCTTGCTCAAAGTCATTTTTTCACCTTTGAAGTGTAAGACTGCCATTTGCTATTTTAATCAATAGCCTCTGCAATGATGCAAGCCCAGGCACTTGAGCAAGTACAAATGAGCCAGTCCAGTTATGTCATTTACCTGAAAGATTATATGCCCACTTTTAAATGTCCTTAAATACCACCACCATTACCACCACACGCTACAGAAAGGAAACAGGAAAGAAACATTAGTAAAGCTAAAATGTATGCAATAAACTCTACTTCTTTTTTCTATTATATTTTGATTCACTGGATTGTAAGGACCATGCTGCCAGATGAAAGCTTATGCTTTTGGATATATAGAGTAAGAGAAGAAAGTGCTATTGGTTTAGGGGGACATCAGTTGAGGTGGTAGGGGTATAAAGCCTAGGGGTTTGACTTGGGGATAAGGGAATTGGTGCACTGTCATTTTTTTCCATTGCTAGGAAACATTTTGCTTTCTCTGTTATTGTTCGGCAGACAGCCCCTCTTTTAGGAAAAAATGACCTTTTCTCTTAAAATGAAATGAAGCTATTTTTGTCTTTAGAGCAAATTTTCGGATCTAAGATTTTTGCAATAACGTGTTTAAAAGAAACAAGTTTAGATTATGTGATTTATTAAAACTATTTCCAGGTTTTTATATTTATCCAAACTGGATACCCTTAATTGCCATGTTAAGTGATTTTAATGCTGTTTTTCCTTCACTAATATATGAAGCTGGCAGGTTTGGTAGGTTACCACGTTCTACCGTATGCATTTAGATATTAATCCATTCATTCATAATTGTGTATTGCATCCCTAAACTAACACACACAGAGGTCAGAGACACAATCTCTGTGGGGAGAAAGATAGATAAGCCAAAACATATTAAAATATGATGTGTACACAGGGGTCACAGAAGAATGACACTTGACTTTTGGGAAGAAGTGAGGAAATTAGAGATGAATCCTAAAGACAGATGACAAAGACACAGGCATTAAAAAATCGTAGGGAGTTAGAAAGAAGCAGGCTAGTATTCTAAAGAGAAAAAATTGAGTAAACAAAGGCATCTCTGACAAGAGGTCCTCCTCCTCCATTTCTTACTGGAATAATACAATTGTGACTTTCCCTGTATCCTCAAACCCCAATCCATTCACCCAAAAGCTAATGGAGTAATTTTTCAAAAATCAAATCTGATAATATCACCATCCTGGTTGCAAATCTGCAAATAGCTCATTATAGACATTAGGATAAAATGCTGTCTTTATGAGTCCTGTTATGATTTTGAGCCACATTTTATTAGCCCTTTTTGTAAACAGCTTTCTGAGACTTAAGATTTCATTTGATAATAACTTATATTGACAGACTTCTAATAAATCCTATATATTCCTATATAGCAAATAGCTGCATTTATTGTGGGAATGTTGAGCCCAAATATTTCTATGAACGCAACAGCTGCATTTACTAGAGGAATGTCAGAGAGGCTGCACATTACATCTTGTGGTGTTCTTTCTATGAGGATTATGAAAGAAATTTCTGTCTGGTCTCAGAGTCAGAAATAGCTGTATTTCTTCTGAGGAACCATTTGATTTCTCTTCTTTATCTTATGTAACTTCTGAACCATGTAACTATGAGTATGCCTCTTTGGTCTGATGGAGTGCTTAGAATCCAAACTATATATTTTTTTTCACTAGGAAATGTTTAGAACTCTAAGACAACTTTTAAAACTAGTCTTACTGTTTGGCTTTATCTTATCCCCCCATGTTAATTTCTCTTGATCTAATTTTTCTCATCTATTTTGTTTCATTTCATATAAGCATGACATATATATCTTTGAAATTCACATTACATCTTCTCAAAGATGATATTTTGAATGGAAAAAGAGAAGAGGAGGAGAGGAGAGGAATGAAGAAAGAAAGAAAAGTACAGTTCTTCTAATTTCAGGGCTCTTAAAAGATAAAAGTAAATAGAGGAGAGAAAATGTACTCCTCTGTATTCACACTTCACAAGTATAGACAAGGTATTGCGGGTTAATTGTGTCCCCCCAACATTTATGTTGAAGTCTCAACCCCCAGTATCTCAGAATGCCACCTTCTTTGGAAATAGGGTCGTTGCAGATGGAATAAGTTAAATTAAGTTGAGGTCATACTGTGGTAGGGTGGGTTCCTAACCCAATATAGCTGGTGGCCCTATAAGAAGAGAAGAATAGAGACCGGCAGAAGGAAAAATGCCATGTGACAACTGAGGCAGAGATTTAAGTATTACATCTGCAACGCAAAGAAGGCCAAGGATTACCGAGAAACCACCAGAAACTAGGAAGAGGCAAGGACGGATTCTACCCTGCAGGTGTCAGAGGGAGGGTGGCCCTTCTGACACCTTCTTTCAGACTTCTGTCCTCCAGAACTGTAAGACAATAAATTTCTGTTGTTTTAAGTCACCTAGTTTGATGAAATATCTATATGTATATCTCTGATATCATTATTGAAATTTAACATCTGGCCCTAGATAACAGTGATCATCATATTCTCATATATATAAAAATACATATATAGAGACATACATATATGATATATATGTCTATGTATGTAAGTATATATATGTGTGTGTGTGTATATATATATCGGAATATTCATAATTTTACTCCTTTAGGGTCACAGTCGGTGAAAAGCCACAGAATTTCAAAATTCATTTTAGGGCTTATTCCACCTCAATTCTCTATTTTTTGTTTACTAAATATAAATGAATTAAAAGAAATAAAAGCTATGTCTGGGTTATAAACATAGGTTTTCCTGATATCCTGTATTTTTCTCTTTTTGAATTAAAAATACAGAGGCTGTTTTTCATCTGCATAAATGGAGAAGAGAGGGCAGAAATATTCTGATCTGTAATTTGGGTTCTTTGCATAAGATTATTAAGAAGAAAAAGATACATGTGAGAAAAATAGGTGAAGCAGTACTTTTAATTTTAATCAGTTAGTTAATAAGAAAATTGAATTATTTTCCCGTCTTTGATCCCTTCCTTATTTCATCCACCCACCTTCCTTATTGTACATATTATAACAGATTTTTCAGAATGGGATAAAGGGGCATAAAGTAATTCAAGTGCCATGGGAGTTAAATGAGCAATTTTTACCTCAGAAATCCCACTAGGGTTAGGCATCAGTGCTGTTTCTGACTCCTGGGTGATTTCCAAGCTCATAGAATTGCTCCCTGAAAGCTACCACAACTTGCCCATTTCTCTCTCCCAAACCCTCACAACCTATTTTGAAATCTCAGTTCCATAAATCTAGGTTCTTCTCTACTTCAAGCATGGTTAGCTTTCATTTTTCCTATCTGCTACCTATATCCTTTGAGAGTTCTCCAATCCCACTCCCCATTTAACTTATTACATAATTAGGCCCTTGAAGTAGCGACTTTGTTTGATATGACATAGTAGTACTCCCCACCTAGAGTCTCCCTTCTCAGGTTTAACATCTGTATTGGAAAGGGTTTAATTGTTAAGTCAGGGTCACACTAATAATAGATCTTGCCCACCACCAAACTACATTAATTATTCAAAGGATACGGGGAAGTATCAGTAGCAGATGTAACATTCTTTGGTGGGACCCCAAGTTGTCAGGTATCCATCTTCTAGCAAATTGTGACAAATTTTGCTTTTGGATCACCAAATGAATTATTGATGGTTTTGGAACTTCTCCATTTTATACACTATAAATCACACCAGTAGGATAATGCTCACCTAACTACCCCCTACTCCTCAAATGATCATGCTTATTTTTTATTTATGTTAAGCAATCTAGATCATAAGCATGTTTACAGCACAAGCTGATAGAGGTCGGTAATCATCCATCCCTTTTTGTCCAGGTAGGAAGGGAATTGGTTACAGGCCTATGGTTAACCCTTTCCTTCGAAGCATGTAACATAACACCTGGAAGGTATTTTTGGATTAATAACAATATACATGGAGCACCAAATCTCTACTATGAATTGTGACTTAAATGAAAGACCACTGACAAATAAAGAATGGCGTCTTATCTTTACAGAAATCACAGGCTAGTGGAAACAATATATAAATAAACAATGCAGTATATTGTGACAAGTGCTAAACTTTATGCCAACCTATTAAAATAACACAGACGAGGGATATCTAAACCTGATGGGAGATTCATAACACTATCTTGAAGAGAGGGTGCTTGAAATGAGTCCTGAAGGGTGATGAATAGTTAGCTAAGAAGAGAAGAGGAAATAGTCATTCTGGACTCCTGATATAGTAAAGGTAAAAGAAACATTACGTAAATAAATCAATTTCCTAACCGAGTTTCCATTAGAGGAAGCCAACTAGAAGCCAGAATGCAAATAAACCTGTGAATATAGACCATAAAGTTCCATCTGCCATAGCACAGAGCAAAGTAGAGAAGGTGGATGTGAATCCAAGAGGGAGTTGACAAACGGTATATCCAGCATTGTCCTGGAGCTGGGTAATGAATTGAGCTCGTGATAATAAGCACAATTCAATATATTGCTTGGTGGTTTGAAGTAAAACGGTGGAAGTACAGATTGTGAGGATAGAGCAAATAGAAAATTTAGTGGAGGAGGAGAATCTGCAGAAAATTGTAGGGGGTGAGAAAAAAGGAAGAATCTAGAGTGAGTTCAAAGCTTTTGGTTTGGGAGATTGAGAAATTAGTGATGGCAGTAAGTGATCTAAGGAAAAATAGGAGAGGCAAAAGCTCAATTTGGGGAATGCTTAAAATGTCAAGGAATCATGTAAGCCTAGAATCTTGGTGGTTGAGATTTGTGACTTGATAGAATTTACATGTGCTAGGTGTATAGAAAGAATTTATAGAGACTGGAAAACTGGGCAGCACTGATTCTTATGGGTCAAATAAGAAAATTAAGAAAGAGAATCCACTAAAAATCATCGTCCCACTGCATAACTTTTTTTTTTTTTTGGCAGTAAACTTGTCTTTTTTTAAAAGCCATTTTATTGAGATATATTCACATACCATGCAGTCATACAAAATAAAGTATACATTCAATTGTTTACAGTACCATTATATAGTTGTGCATTCATCACCAAAATTAATTTTGACATTTTCATTACCACACACAAAAATAATAAGAATAAAAATTAAAGTAAAAAAGAACACTGGGTGTATTTTTTTCCCCATTTTTCTACTCATTCATCCATAAACTAGACAAAGGGGAGTGTGGTCCATATGGCTTTCCCAATCACATTGTCACCCCTCATAAGCTATATTTTTATATAATCGTCTTCAAGATTCATGGGTTCTGGGTTGTAGTTTGATAGTTTCAGGTATTTACTGCCAGCTATTCCAGTTCTTTAGAACCTAAAAAGGTGTTGTCTATATTGTAAATAAGAGTGCCCACCAGAGTGACCTCTCGGCTCCTTTTGGAATCTCTCTGCCACTGAAGCTTATTTCATTTCCTTTCACATCCCCCTTTTGGTCAAGAAGATGTTCTCCATCCCACGATGCCGGGTCTACATTCCTCCCCGGGAGTCATATTCCACGTTGCCAGGGAGATTCACTCCCCTGGGTGTCTGATCCCACGTAGAGGGGAGGACAGTGATTTCACCTGCCAAGTTGGCTTAGCTAGAGAGAGAGGGCCACATCTGAGCAACAAAGAGGCATTTGGGAGGAGGCTCTTAGGCACAATTATAGGGAGGCCTAGTCTCTCCTTTCTACTGCATAACTTTTAAAAGGTATATACAGGAGAAAACAGTATTGTAAAAAATGGGGGAGGTGAGAGTTGTTGAATGATGGTTCACTTTTTCCTTCAAATTCTAGAAAAATTGTGGAAATGTCAACAGTGAAGAGAATCAGTTAAGATAATGTACATGTGTATAATACAAATACGTAACTGGAAGTTGCATGCTCTTTGATCCTGCACCCCAACTGGGAAGGGGGAATAGAGGGGCCAAGTATGACAGACCAACAAGGGCACTTATCACATTATGGATAAGACAAACCAAAGGAGAGAAACAAGGCTAAAAAAGTCTAGGGGTAGGCTGAGGGAAGGACTTGTAAGAGAAGGATGCCCAAATAGAATTCAATAAATAAGAAAAGTGGATAGTAAAAAGATAATTTGGTAAACTCCTTAAATATTTATATGGTAAAAGTTATATATTCTCTTCCATACAATTGCCCTCATTAAAGGACAAAGAGTAGAACCAGCAGATGTTAGATTTTTAACTGTAATTCCCCTACTAATTCATGAGCGCACATCTCATTATGTAGTACTTAATTTTCTATCGATTCAATGGAAGTACCATATCTTAAAAATGATATAACAGAGGTGAACATAAAATGGAGACATTTTCTAAGGAAATTAGCTTTGAACATATTTGATGAAAGACAATTAAAATAAATAATAAAATGCTATTGTTGTAGTCTTTTACCTAAGATATAATAAAAATTCAAACTTACGAGTATTATTATATGTTAAGAGTGTTATTGGACTAGATCCCAGAGACTGATATTCAGTGCTTATTATTACTGATGAGTAACATTATTATTTTTTTCTAATTAGCTGGCCAGCATTATGAAACAGTTAACAAAGTGTCTAATTTTAGAGTGCAGAGAACATTTCTGACTGATCTACCATACATTCAAAAGCACTAAACACAACTTCTTAAAATAGATCTATTTGGTACCTAGATAGATAGGAAACTATTTGTTGCATTCCAACAAAACTCCCCACAGTTCAAAGATACAATTAAGACCATCCTCTTCTATCAAAGTCTATTATTGGCCATTATGCTAAATTCTCAGGAAGTTGTTTTAAAAAGCTGTTTCTTGAAAAAAAAAAATTCATTTCCAAGACTAGGTTCCCATTTTTGTATTTCTAATAGCAATTCTGGTTGTGTTGTTATTTGTCTTTCAACAAAGAGACATAACTACCCTAAGATACAAGTATAAATGCCCATTTTCATTTCATGTATAAAATTTCTTCCCCAAGCTAATAAAGTACATGGGGAACTTTGTGAGAGTCCTAAGTATAATTTTGAATAAAAATCACAGGAAATAAAAATATGACTTAAGTCACTATAATATGCAAGCTCTTTATGGTTGAATATAGAGTTGCCACTAGATAATTAAGTGATGATATAATAAATAATAACAATACTCAGGGAGACATAAAAATAATTTGTACCTTAGCCAAGATCAAATTTTAATGTTAGCTGTTGTACATTATATCATTGTTCAGCTAATATTCATTCCTTCCCCTGCTACTACTTCTAAGGAAGGAGTGTATTTCCTTGCTCGTTGATTTGGGGCATGGTCAAAGGACTTGCTTCAGACAATGGAAAGTGGACAGAAGTAACAATCTGTGGGTTCCAAGTCTAGAACTAAAGAGACCTCATGAATTTCTGCTTACCAATCTGGTACCTTACGACCACCACCATGCTAAAAAGATTCCCCCAGGTAGCAACTTCCTCTTCAATGTGGGCTTAGAATAAGACCCATGTAGAAGACCTGAACACAACTTGCAGTCTGAAGCAGTGTCCTCCAGAAAAACCACAGGCCTGCAGCCTGGAACAGAGCCACACGAGGCAATATGCAGATATGAGAATGAGAAGTAACTGCTTTTTGTAAGCCACTGAGTTTGGGGGTATTTTGTAATGGATCATTATTAGAGAAATTCCCTACTGAGAAAACAGGAAAGAACAATTTTCAATTGTTTCTTACAGTTCAGCATGATTTAATAAAAATCTATTATAGATTTAGTAAAAAATATATTACACAGTTTTACACTTTGAAGATCTTTCAAAGGATATTTTACCAAATGTGCCAGTTTGAATGTATTGTGTCCCCCAAATGCCATTATCTTTGTGGTCTTGCGTGGGGCAGAAGTTTTTGTGCTGGTTGGATTTGCTTGGAATGTGCCCCACCCAGCTGTGGGCAATGATTCTGATGAGATGTTCCCATGGAGGTGTGGCCCCGCCCATTCGGGGTGGGCCTTGATCGGTGGAGCTATATAAATGAGCTGACTTAGAGAGAGGGAACTCACAGAGTGCAGCTGGGAGTGATGTTTTGAAGAGGTGCAAGCTTGCTAGAGAGGAACGTCCTGGGAGAAAGCTGTTTTGAGGCCGGAGCTTTGGAGCAGATGCCAGCTGCCTTCCTAGCTAACAGAGGTTTTCCGGAGGCCATTGGCCATCCTCCGGTGAGGGTACCCGATTGCTGATGTGTTACCTTGGACGCTTTGTGGCCTTAAGACTGTAATTGTGTAGTGAAATAAACCCCCGTTTTATAAAAGCTTATCCATCTCTGGTGTTTTGCATTCTGCAGCATTAGCAAACTAGGACAGATTTTGGTACCAGAGAAGTGGGGTGCTTTTGCTGCTGAGTTTGCAAATACCAAACATGTTGGAACAGCTTTTTAAATGGATAAGGGGGAGTTTCTGGAAGAGTTGTGAGGAGCTTGATAGAAAAGGCCAAAACTGCTTTAAAGAGACTGTTTGGGGAAATATGGACTCTAAAGATACTTTTGATGAGGACTTGAGCAGAAATGATGAATGTGTTGTTGCAAACTGGAAGAAAGGTGATCCTTGTTTTAAAGTGGCACAGAATTTGGCAAAATTGAGTCCTGGTGTCAGATGGAAGGAAGAATCTGGAAGCAACAACCTGGAATACTTAGCTGAGGAGATCTCCAGACTACGTGTGGAGGACGTATCCTGGCTTCTCCTTGCAGCTTATAGTAAAATGCGAGCAGAGAGAGATAAACTTAGAACTGAACTCTTGGGTTCAAAGAAACCAGAAGTTGATCGCTTGGAAAATTACAGGCTTCCAGGGGGTGGAATCCCAGAAGCTACAGCCCAACGTGAGGATGGAACCAAACATGGAACCCAGCCGCCATTTCAGTACAAGCCAAGACTGGAAAAGGAGTTAAGCAGAAAGGATTTATGGAAAGTCCTATTGTCTGATGGCTTTGACCCCTGCGTGCTTCATGCAAAGTCAACAGAATTTTTGTGAGATCTTTATAGACAGAGCCGTTGCCAGTCTGGACTGGAGGAGACAGACAAGGAAAAAATTAAAGGAAAAATCTCTTCAAAGACAGAGCCATGGAGGTTGAGGTCTGGAGTCAGGAGGTCTCTGGCTGGGAGAGCGGAGCAGCCCACATGCATGGAAAGGGTGAGTTTGCCCTGGAGGTCGAGGGCGGGCTTTCCGCCTCGATGCTCTGGAAGAGTTTTGCCACCTCAGGTCCCAAAGAGGGTGGAGCACATTTCCAGGGAATTGGGGAGAGCCTGGCTGCCACCACACTGTTCTGAAGGGGTTGAGCGTGTGCCCCGGAGATGGAAGGGAATCCGGGAGCTGCCCCGAGGTTTGAGGAGGGTGGAGCCGAGAAGGTGGTCTTCCCAATGTGTGGAAGTGTTGGAGCACTCACCCAAGCATTTGGAGAAGAATCAGCTGCCAAAAAGGCCCTTGGGAAGGGTTAGGCTCCCGCTCTCTCAAGCCCCAAGGATGCAACGTTGTTTTGTTAGTGACTCTCAGACTTTGAAATCTAATGGAGTTTGTCTTGCAGGTTTTAGGAACTGTTTTGCTCCTGTTAACCCTGTTTTCCTTACTGTTTCTCCTTATGGCAATGGAAATGTTTATCCTATGAATGTTCTTCCTTTGTATACTGGAAGCACATAACTTGTTCTAAGTTCACAGATCCACAGCTAAAGAAAGATTGTGCCTTGGGACTGACCATGCCTAAATTGATTTTGATGGGATTTTGTACTTAATTTTTGTTACTGAAATGATTTAAGTTTTTGTGATACTGTGATGAAATGAATGTATTTTGTGTATTTGGAAAGATAATGTCATTTTGGGTGCCAGGGGGTGGAATGTGCCAGTTTGAATGTATTGTGTCCCCCAAATGCCATTATCTTTGTGGTCTTGTGTGGGGCAGAAGTTTTTGTGCTGGTTGGATTTGCTTGGAATGTGCCCCACCCAGCTGTGGGAGATGATTCTGATGAGATGTTCCCATGGAGGTGTGGCCCCGCCCATTCAGGGTGGGCCTTGATGGGTGGAGCTATATAAATGAGCTGACTTAGAGAGAGGGAACTCACAGAGTGCAGCTGGGAGTGATGTTTTGAAGAGAAGCAAGCTTGCTAGAAAGGAACGTCCTGGGAGAAAGCCGTTTTGAGGCCGGAGCTTTGGAGCAGACGCCAGCTGCCTTCCTAGCTAACAGAGGTTTTCCGGAGGCCATTGGCCATCCTCCGGTGAGGGTACCCGATTGCTGATGTGTTACCTTGGACGCTTTGTGGCCTTAAGACTGTAATTGTGTAGTGAAATAAACCCCCGTTTTATAAAAGCTTATCCATCTCTGGTGTTTTGCATTCTGCAACATTAGCAAACTAGGACACCAAATTTACATGAATGTTGTCACACAATTGCTAGATGATCAGTGGAAAACAGAGCATTTGTTTCTCTGTCTTATCTCTCAATTACAGTTTTGACAAAATCTGCTAGTCTCCAATATGTGTAAATATTGGCCAACCATGTAAAAAAGCAAGGCACATTTTTTTAAGTATGAAAGAGCACTGCAACTGAATTTGAAAGGTTTTCCTCAAGTATTTTCTAGCTCTTTGTTGTTCAATTTTGAGATGGTTTACCAGTTTCTTAACGCTGGTATAGCAAATCAGCAGAAACTTAGTGGCTTAAAACAACACACAAACCTAATACACCAAACTGTAGTTCAACAGCCCCAAATGGATCTCACTGGGCTAAAAGCAAGGTGTTGACAGGGCTGTGTTCCTTTCTGGAGACTCCAGGGGAGAATCTGTTTCCTTGCCCTTTTCAGCTTTTAGAAACTATCCACATGCCAAGTCCTTGCTATGCTGACACCTTTCTGGTTCTCCTTCTTTTGTTTCCCTCTTCCATTTATAAGGACCCTGTGATGGGCCCACACAGATAATCAAGCACAATCTTTCCATCCCAAGATCAGATGATAAATAATCTTAATTCCATCCACAAACTTAATTTCCTTTACCATGTAACCGAACATATACACAGGCTCTGGAGATTAGGACGTGTGTATCTTTGGGGGAGGGGCAGGCATAATCCCACCTATCACGTGTGGTGTAATGGAATGCGCTTATAATTTTGATTGTGTGTTGGGAATATATAGTGGCATAGCACAGTGCTTCATGTCACTGCCTTTACAAAGGACTTCCGAGTATGGTCTCAGCTGTAGATTTTAAGCAAGAACTTGAAGCTCTCTAAACTTTAAATTTCTCATCTGTGTAACTGGGGGTAATGGTGTAATCTATGTCACTATTTTGTTGTGAGGAGTAAATGCATTAATATACATGAAAGATTTAGCAAAGTATCTGATGTATAGTGACTATTCAATAAATAATATCGAGTTTTATTATGTAACTAAAATATGTGTGGGTCTTTTATATAGCTGTATATTAGGCACATCATATTTACTTAGAATAAATAATTGGTTTGCTTTTTGATATTATATAGAATACTATTTCTGGCATGGGAATTTCAAACTATGTATTTGGCTGTATATGAAGAGCATACAAGCCAAAAAATGAAGCCCATAATATTTACTCACTGAATCTACATTTATCATTGTAGGATTAAATCTGAATGCATGCTCATTTAATACTAACAATGCTGTTTTCCAATTACTTTTTTCTCTGGCTCATCTCAAAACGTACATCTTATATTAAAGTGTCAATAAGCTGAAACCATCTTTTGGAAACAAGTACAAATTTTATTGATTTAAAAGCAAATACAAATGAGATTTTTGAGGTTCTGATATTGCTTGATAATAATGGTTCATTCTTTACAGAAGAACTAATTGAAATTCAATTCCAAATTAAACTATTATTATATCCACAGTATTATTAAGGCATCAGTCTTGGTTAATGACAATTTCCTTAAGATAAAATTCTGATGATTAATTTTTATAACCTGTGGGATGCACAGAGATTACCTGCAGTGCATACAGAAACTTAGGGGTAGACTTTACTTCTCATGCTGCATAGAATTTGATAGACTTAAATGACTTTACAGAGCGTTACAATTTTTATTTTTTTTAAATCAAATTTAGATAGAGTAAAACCTCTAGCATTAGGCATATCTGGATTCCATGCTAAGTGTTTTACAAAATTCTTACTCATAAAGATACCTATTTTGAGCAACTTGTGCTCAAAGTTGAAGAGGATGGAATTAAGTGGTATTGCCTATTTTATCATCCTAAAAATTTACAAAATAAACTTTGTAAACATCTCCAAGGGGCCATTGAGAAATGCAAAGTGTCAGAAGAAAGGTAGTAAGAAAAACTCCCTGACAACGATTCTATTAGCAGAAATTTTCTAGCCCCCAGTAATCAGTACATTATTTAAAAATCATTTTTGCATGTACTGTTAATAAATGGCTTAAAGATAACAACACAACTTCTGTGTTAAGATGGGTTCTTTCACTGGGATGTTATGATTATTACAATATTAATATAGTGAAGAAAGTTTTCATAAGATATACATCCACAGGAACAGATTGGGAAAAACAATGAGAGGAAAACAGCAAAAAAAAAAAAAAAAAAAAAAAAGGGTAATAACAAATGTATTGGAATGATTAGATCCCAGAACTAATGTTACCCTTTAATCAGGAGACTGGAAAACTACTTTGGAGAATGTGACCAGCTCAAAAGGAAAGACCTACAGATATTGCCACCAGGATTTCCCTAAGAACTCCCTATTGAGGTCCACCTAAGGTAAAGCTTAAATTCGTTAAGCTCCTCCCACATATTCAGAGTTTTAGTCTTCTAATTATAATTATAGGCGGATGCCCAAGTGTTCCTGGAAAGTTTCTGACATAGAATATGACAGCTAAGAATTAAAAAGAGAATGAGGAGGAGGAGGAGGAGAAAACAAATGATAACAAAAATAAATAACAGAAAAAATATAACTTGGAGGAACAGTCACTAGGGTGGGAGAAGAAAACTTCAATATCTATAGAGAGACGAGAGAAAATGTTGCACCCACGACATAAGACCAGAAAGCTATATATAAAAAAAGAATGTTCAGAAAACAATAAAAACAGTTTTTAAGTTATTGTCTCTCAGCTCCAAACCCATCCTTCCATATGCTGCTCTGCTAGCTGTTGCATTTAGGTTCTGCCCCTAAAGAACCGACTGGAAGGCTGGAACAAGAACAGAGGACTGACTTATTCCCATTTGCTTCCCAGCAGTGCTCCTCCAACCCAGCAGCAGTACTTCCCTCTAAAAGCAGCAGCTAAATCCAATGTGCAGTTTTTCCAGCACTTGCCTAAGTAGCTGCATCATGTCCTCCCTCTTCAGAGACACCAGTACAAGTTCAGCAGTGTCCCTCCTCAGAAATCTAGGTCACAGGCTCAAAGGGCTCCCTTCTCTGAAATTAGAGACACCAGCACCAGCTGAGCAGTGCATGCCACCTTCTCAGAAATATGAGCATTAGTTCCAGAAGACTCCTACTCTACATTTGTAACTTTTAAGGATTTTAACCTCTCGTTCTTCACCCTTCAGTCCTCTGGGTGGTGGTCAGTTCCTGCAGTTGCTAACTTGTGAGTTTTCTTTTTACCCTTTCAGCTACCTAGTTAACAACCTTATAGCTAGTTAACCATTCTTTCTATTAAATTCTCTGTATTCAAAAAAATGGGTGTGCATTTTGTCTTCTCAAAAGACTGCCTGATACAACATAACAGTAAAAACGAAAATCTCATTGGGAGAGTTGGAAGATAAAGGTGGACAAATCTCTGGGAGTAGAGCAAAAGGCTAAGGCAGGGAAAGTAGAAAACTAATGGACTGTTCCAGAAAGCCTAATAGCTGAATAATAAGCATCCTAGAGAGAGAGAGAAAAAAAAACAACAACCCCAAAACAGAGAAAATGTATGGGAGGAAATAAGTAAATATTTCAAGAAAGTTTCTCAGAACTGAATATATGAGTTTCCAGATTAAAAGAATCCACTGAGTACCCAGTGCAATAGATGAAAATAGACCCACTCCAAATATCATTATGAAATTTCAGAACATTGGAGACAAAAAAGAAGTCCCTGTAAGATTCCCAAGAGGAAAAATGGATGTCACGTACAAAGTGTTTGTAATCAGAATGGCTTCTGTCATCTCAAGAGTAATGCAGGAACACAGATACTGGACCAATGCTTTCAAACTTTAATATATCTATCAAGCAAGCAGGTGAAGGGAAAATTAATGATACTTTTCAGACAATCGAAAGTCTAAAAAATATACCTCCCATATACTTTTTAAAGGGAGTTTACCAAAGGATGCCTTCCAGCAACGTAAGCCAGGAAGTAAAGAAAGAAGATGACAAGGCTGTCAGGAAACAGGTGAATCTGACATAGGAAAGAACCAAAAGGAATTTTCAGGATATTCACGCAGGGAGATTTCAGGATAACAATTTTGCACGTGACAGAGAGAGCAAAAGTCTAAAAGCATAATACCCAAATACCAATTTCACTAAAATTTGTGCTCTGACAATAATGGGATTTTGATAGATGGGAGGCATAGGATTGGCAGTGTGAAAGAGCTAATCTATCACTTACCATAAGATGAAGCCACTAAATGTAATAAATGTAACCATTCCTCCTGTGTGTGTGTGTGTATGTGTGTGTTCTCTTTATTTATCTTGATAGTTTTCATGAGGCGTGATGGGAAGATTTAGAACTAAGTAATCACCATGTTCCTAGTGAAACTTGAAGCTTGATAATATTTAATATTTATAAATCATAAATAGCTATATATACATATTATATTGAAATGTGGAGATATATAAATGCCAGATTAAAAAGTTGAAGATTCAAAAGTGTTTGCCTCCAGGACTGAGGGATGGAGAGATTCGGGAAGGGTTGGTGAGGCAGTGTTGTATTTTTGTTTTAAACTTTGCAATAATATTGAACATGTTAAACTATGTATTTAACTTGATAAAATTAATTTAAAATTGATGCCAACCTTCTAGGTCCAACTGCTTTGTTTTATTACCCTCTAATGCATTTTCTGTGTTTTCTGGGCAAAAGCCATAGGTCTTTACTACAGGTCTCCAAAATGTTCAAGTGGAAAAATTAATTAACCACACAGATGCTTTATCTGCATGAGGACAAACAGATAGTTATCCCCAAATGTCTTTTATTGTATATAAACAAAACACTGGTCCATTGAATGATGCAACGTGTTCATGTAATAAAGTTTCAATGGAATGAACAAGTAATACCATGCTTTATCACAGTCTTTGTTATTGATACAGAATACTATTGTGGTTTGGATCATTGTTTATGACTCAGCTCCATATGCTATGAGAAAGTTGAAATAATGTTTATTGAGTGCCTAACTACCAAACAATACTGATTCTTAATACAGTAAGACTCATTCATCAAAAATTGTAAAAAATGTATAAAGACATGAAAGACTTATTAAGGTGCATTAATTTATTCATTTTTTTCAAAGAATATGGATTAAGTTCCTTAGTAGACATTATTCTAAAACGAAATGATGAAAAAAAATGTAGGTCACAGTCCCTGCCTTCCATTGACTCACGGCCTGTTGTTTAGCAGTTAACTACCTAACAATTTCTTTTACTTACATAAAGCAATTCTGTTGTCCTCACAGAACATAAGAAAGGATACTTACAGGCTTAACCACCTGGCAAAAGTCAAATAATTTTTAAGTGACAACATTTGGATTTGAACTTAAATGTACCTTACTCCAAAGGGTGCTTTCAGCTAAAGTGGATTACCTGTATTGTTCTCAAAGATAATAATTTTAAATAGTTATGAATTGTTACTGGACATCGTTCTTGTGAGATTAATGCTACATGCGCTGCTATTTACCATTTTCAACAAGGTTAATACAATTAAGTTCATAGTTATAGTTTGATTATCCCTGAAATCCAAGAGGATGTTTACATATTTCTATGAGGAAAAATGCCATTAATATCAATGTTTGGAGAACAATGCAATTCCTTTGTCCTGCATGTTAAAATCACCATTAGACAAATTTGCCATCTCTTAACTATTCTAAACAGTGTAGAGTAGCTTAGAATTTTAGAACCTGAAAGCACATTTGATATTATGTAACTCGATTAAAAATGTAATTAGTGAAAAAAAAGTCCAGAGACATTAAGTGAGTAATCAAAGATCAGAGCTAGTGTAAATCTACACATTGAATGTGTAACTCTACACATTCAGACACCCAGTTCTGTGATCTTTAGACCAGATAGACTGAAAAGGAACATTGAAAAATCATCATCCAGACTCTGTTTCAGATAGATTACTTTGTTGGCTTTTGTTTCTTAATGATTTTCTTAGGAAGATTTTAACAAAATGAGTGTTGAAGGCCAAATAACTGTTATATTACACAATATGTATGTTGCAATAAGTGAGAAAACAGAGACGTCCTGGGAAAGCAAGATTTGAATGAGTGGATTATATTTTAAAACTCTAATATGTTTTTATATTTTGATAAAGAAATATAAATCTATGAATTTTATGCAGCATTAAGAAACAATTACCTGTACATAGAGCCCAAGAACAAATCATAAAAATGGGTTTAGTGAAAAAATTATGTGAAACCAGCAAGAATTATAGCACAATATCATGTGCAAATATTAAAACACATAAAACAAGAATATAATGTTTGAGGATATGCACATGTTAGGATATAACACATTATAATGAGTAACTATGTAGAGTGGAGGGAAATGAGAGTGGATATTGGGAGAAATGGGCAAAAATATAGACCAATTTAATAAATAATTATTTATTAGAATAATTTACTAAATAATTATTTAATAGAATAATTTAATAAATAATGGAATAATTTAAAATTAAATAAAATAAGAATAGGACCTTTTGCAGCCAGATACTCTAAAAAATAGTAGTAACTGAACTCTCTGCACCTGAGATCCAAAAATAAAATAAAATGCAACAGATTCTTCTTGATATTCTTTAATATAATGGAGTTATTTCTTAAAAGGTAATTGAGTGATAAATACAATTCTACACAATTTATAAATAGAATACAACTCTAATCATTGGATGTTACTATACTTATAAGAACGATTTCATAAGAAATTTTTAAGGAAATCTACAAGCCCAGATAATTTAACCTTCCAAAACTTGAGAACAGTTGATAAATCCCCTTCAGTGAGCTATCTGGTTCTGTTCCAAATTTTTGTTTTCAGAATTTTTGTGGTGTGACTAATTACATAACTAATAATTGAAATCTTAGTTTCCATAATGCCTTCTCTGATTTCATGGTGCCAATATATGAAATACATCATAGTGCCAATATATAAAATACATACATTACTAAATAAATATTTGCACTCTCTCACACTTTCTTTCTCACACAACTTAAGAATATTCATGAAAATGAAGGTAACGTTGATAAAAAATGCTTCATCTTGGAAAGCATACCAGTTTCTAGGGCCTTATGCATCATATTGGCCATAAAATAAATAGAAAATCAGTAATTTACTTTTTATTGAACAACTTCTGAATAAATATATATGGTCTTAATGATAAACCTCAGCTAAAATTAAAATTATCTTTTAATATTTAGGTATTTTGGTTGAGTCTTGATAGGATAATTGACTCCAGATTCCATGTAGTTCTGGAAAGCCGTAGATACTTCATAGTAAATAGTGGTTGTATCAATTAGCATGATTTTGGCCACATGTAACAGAATCCCCAATTCAAGTAACTAATGCCATTATTAATATGGCCTAACACTGGTGAAAGGTAACAGGATACACTGGAATGGCCCAAGACTGGCAAGTCATTTAGACTTCCAGAGTCTCATTTTACCTATATGGAAAATAGTGGCGTTAGATTACACAAACTCTTTAACTCAAAAATGCTTTAAAAATGTACAGTTCCAATTTAAATTTAATGGTATTAGCTATTTATAGGAATTTTTTTAAGGTTCTATTTCTGAGGTGAATTCAGGCAAAGCAGGAGGCAACCTCTCTTTCAAAATTTTCATATAGAAAATGGTCATGTTTGTGTGGGACTAGTAGGAATTAACTAATGAGAAATGAGCTACCACCTCTGATATAACAGCCTTGAAGTAGAGAAAACAGTAAAAAAAAAAAAAAATAGCTTTTCTCACAAGATCACAGTGCATGAAGACAGGGGGAAGCATAAGAAATTGGATTCCCTTTTGGTTTTTGGAAACATGGCCAGGTACATAATTATTGTCCATGAGAGGAGTTGTGATGCTTTTCAATACCTAATGATACTCCCCTTAAAAATAAAATCATCAATCAAAAATAGGGCTACAGAATGGTAGAAAATATTTGGAAATCATATATCATATCTGATAAAGGTTTAATATCCAGAACATATAAAGAACTCCTACAACTCAACAACAAAAAGACAAACAATCCAGTTAAAAAATGAGCAAAGTTCTTGAATAGTCATTTCTCCAAAGAAGAGATACATATGGCCCAAAAGTCTATGAAAAGATATTCAATATCATTAGCCATTAGGGAAATGCAAATTAAAGCCGCAGTGAGGTGTACCACTTCACACACATTAGCATGGCTATTATTTTAAAAATGAAAAAATAACAAGTGTTGGAAAGGATGCAGAGAAATAGGAATCCTTGTGCACTACTGGTGGCAATTTAAAATGGTGCAGTCACTGTGGAAAACAGTTTGGTAGTTCCTCAGAAAGTTAAACATACTACTACCACATTACCCAGCAATCCTACTTCTAGACTGTGAAGGTTAGGTTCATGTGTCAACTTGGCCAGGTGATGGTACCCAGGTGTCTGGTCAAGCAAGCACTGGCCTAACCATTACTGCAAGGATATGTGTGGCTGGTTAATAAACCAGAAGGCTGGTTTATTAAATCATCAGTCAACTGGCTGCAGCTGTGACTGATTACATGACCAAAGGACATGTCTTCTGCAATGAGAGAATGCAGTTGGCTGGATTTAATCCAATCAGTTGAAGACTTTTAAGGAAGAGCGAGAGAGGACCTTCACTTCTTCTTCAGCTAACCAGCAAAGCGTTTCCTGAGGAGTTCATCAAAGTTGCCAGTTTGCTGCCTGAGGAGTTCATTGAACATCTTCATTGGAGTTGCCAGTTTGCTGCCTGCCCTATGGAATTTGGACTCATGCATACCCACAGTTGTGTGAGACACTTTTATAAATCTTATATTTATAGATATCTCTTGTTGATTCTGTTTCCCTAGAGAACCCTAACTAATACATTGATATATACCCCAAATAATTGAAAACAGGGACTTGACAGGTTATTTGTACAACAGTGTTCATAGCAGCATTATTCAGAATAGCCAAAAGGTTGAAGCAATTCAACTGTCCAACAGAGGAATGGATAAAGAAAAGAGGTATATACATGCAATGGAATATTATTCAGCCTTAAAAAGGAGTGATGTTCTGATACATGCTACAACATGGGTGAAACTTAAAAGCATCATGGTGAATGAAATAAGGCAGACACAAAAGGACAAATATTGTATGATTTCACTTACATGAAATACCTAGAATAAGAAAATACATAGAGACAGAGTGGGTTAGAGGCTTCTGTTTGGGGTAATGAAAACATTTTGGTAATGGATGGTGGTGTTGGCAGCATAATATTGTGAATCGAGTTAACACCAGTGAATTGTATGTATGATAGTGGTAAAAATGGGAAATTTTTGTTAGCAAATACACTTAGTTTTCTTTTCAGACCTCCTGTTAAAATATGGATAATTTCAATGATAAAATCAAAGGAGAACTGAAATATGCTTTCTGCGGGTAACTTACACTAAGATAGAAGCCATGCTGAAATGGATGTATATTAATTCATTTGAAATATTTTCTATTCTAATGGAAAGTGGTAGAAAAAAGATATGACATAAGTTTGGTTCTATTATTTTACAGTTGTTGGGATATCTAAGAGATTTTTTCCAATTAAACGTATGTGTGTGTGTGTGTGTGTGTGTGTGTGTGTGTATAAATATATATATATATATCACATACAAACATATACTAGGCAAATGGAGTTGTCAAATAACATTTTATGAACTTTTAAAAAATACTCTTTTTATGTAACATTTAATTCAATCATTAATGAATTTGATTGGAAATTAGAAATAAATTTACATTTTATAAATTGGAACAAAATATACAGCACTTTTTATAGGTTGACACTTATAAGAAGTGGGGATGAAAAGAACCCAAGCATAAATATATTTCAAAAAGTTTCTTATTGTCTCTGCTAACAATGGACATTAATTTAATCAGGCCTTTCAGCCCTAACATCAAGACACATCCAAATATTCTGTTTTTCAAGGACATAGAATTATAATTAATCTCAATCATTCGGTTTAGAGGATGCCAGTTAGAAGGTACCTAAAAATTACTGGTTTCAACAAACCAAACACACTTTAGATTCTGAGGGAGCACATATTTATATACCCAAGTTATGTTACTTGAGTAGCCTAAACTTGTAGGTCTTGAACCACATGCTGTGAAGATTGATTTAACACTTCATAATGAGTGCTAAGTAATATTTACAGTGTATCCTCATTTGAATTAAGTTGCTTTATGTTAGAGAAATAAGAACCTTATGTTGAGTTTATTAGAGTAGTATTAGGTTTAAGACCTCCAGACTTTTCCCCATCTGTTAACTGAAATAACTTTTACTTGTGAAGGCAGCCCAAAATAAATGCACTTCAATTACCCTACTTGCTTCATAGCCATAGAATTTATTTTACATTTACATTTTCAGTCTCTGTGGGAGTTGGGGCGTATTCAGAGGTAATGATGTCTTTATTAAAATGCTTAACTCCATTCAAGAAAAAATATATATTTAATGAAAAGCATTTTGTAAATTAAAGACAAATAAGGCAAGAAAACTGGGAAAAACAGTTGCTCTAGTATATAATTAATAAATCTTATATGGCATCCACATTTTACTTTTATATAAAGAAGCATATTTTAAAGAAAATAAGAGTCAAGGTCAATGTTTTTGCTCTGAACTCATTTTAGCATTTATTTTTTAAATCATTTAATTCAATTGTAGCTATGGAAAATTGCAGTCTATTTGTGAATTACGCTGAGAAGCAGCTAAATTGAGGGTAACCTTCATTTTTAAGACGTGTGTCCAATTGAATTAGCAAATTAACTATATTTTATCACAATTGAATATGTGTGAATCCTTGACGCCCCACAATTAATTTCTACAAAAAGGTCATGAGTGGCCAGATGTGGACCATCAAAAATGCTGCTTCTCTACGGATGCCCTTATTCTTTCTCTTTATTATTTATATTAAGTGAAAAATATATTTTTGCAGTAGCTACATAAAACATATGATGAACCTTTATTTTTTTGTTGTTTGACAAATTGTCTTCAACTTTCTTAGCATCATCCCCCTTAACCTAGAACACTCATAGTCAGTTATTTTTTAATACCAAAATTAATCTTTAGGCAACTTTGTGAACCTGATGGAGTATATCTTTCAATGACTTATTTTCTGCTTTTGTATTTACCCCTTTGTTCTCTGATCTCCAGAATCACAATGCACTCTCCGTTCTACCTCTAAGAAAATCTGCTATAACAAAATATCTGTATACAAAGTCATTCTATACACAGGGCTGTAATGTTTATACACTAAAACTACCTTAAGCAGGAAGAAGAGTCAGTAGTACACAATTTAATAATAAAATCTCAGGATCAGAATCTGGTAAATGAGATCTGCGGACAAAAGAGCTACTTAAAGCTTATCCTGTGGGTGATTCCTTACACATTCTGTGGATTCCTTACCTATTAAATGGGGAAAAAATGGCGTAATTCTAGAGTGTGAAGTCATTGTGTTTATATCTTTGCATTATTTTCAAACTATTTAAAAAGAGTTTTTGTTTCAGTACAGAGGCAACATCTACAGAGGTATCATAAATGAGAATTGCTTATTAGACAGTGCAGAGAGTCAAGTAAAAGAATTAAGTCATTTTCCCTGAATTGGATGAAACTGTCAGTCAACTCTATTACATATGACCTTTGTATTTCTAGATTGCCTAATCTTGCTATTGTTAAATTGCTTAGGAAGCATAGGAGCTAAGAAAAAGTTATCCCCTTTTAAATGAAGGTTACAGAAAAATTGAATTAATAAAGATATGATCTACAGGGAATAGCTATGAAAATTTTAATGATGATTTGAGGAAATTGTGGGTAAATGATAATTAAATGTGTATATTTTAAGAAACAAAATTATGGTAATTTACATCATAATAAGGCTTTTATAAAGCTTAACTTTGGGAAAGTTTTCTTTTATTACAGCTTATAATATTCATAGTATATTCTCAAAGGAATTTTTAAATGACTTCAACTTTATGTTGTATGAAATGCATTCTTCTCCTCTAAATCTGCTTAGTACTTGCTGAAATTGTTTAATGTCTAATTCATGTTGCAATATAGAAATGCCACTACTTCCATCCTTCTTAATAAAACAATACCAAAACATTTTAAACATGACCCTCATACATTTTGTGTCAGCTTTTGACTGACCCTGTTTGGAATATGAATTGTGCCGGCTGCTGCTATACTAAACATTTTGAAAAATTCCCAAGCACCATTCAGAAGTGATTCAAAAGTCATGTTTCTTTTATCACCCATAGAATTTGCAGTAACTGAGAACTGAGGAGTTTAAAAAAAATGTTGGGCAATCAGACAAATACAGAATCAATTTACCAACATTATACCCTGCATTTTTGCTTCCTATAGGCCCAGAGAGGAAGAATGAGAAATTATATCCTCATGTATGACGCTATATAAAACTTAGGAACTTCATTGCTTGAGAATTTGTATTTGGCTCAAAAGGCTGTTTCTGAATACAGTTGTAAGAAAGTAAGAAAACTGAGTAATCGTTCTGTCTTTTCTAAACCATGATTTACTATTTTTAAAATGATTAAGTTCACTGTTACCACTGTTATACAACATTGTACCAGAAGTTCTAGCAAGAGCAATTAAGCAAGAAAAATAAATAAAAGGCATCCAAATTGGAAAGGAAGAAGTGAAACTTTTGCTATTTGCAGATAGCATGATATTTTACATAGAAAATCTGTAACAAAGCTATGAGAACTATTAAATGAATTCTGCAAAGTGGCGGGACACGAGATCAACATGCAAAAATCAGTAGTGTTTCTAGACACTAGTAATGAACAATCTGAAGAGGAAAGCAAGAAAAAAATTCCATTTACAATAGCAACTAAAAGAATCAGATATCTAGGAATAAAAAACATTGCCAAAAGAAATCAAAGAAGACTTAAATAAGTGGAAGGACATTCTGTGTTCATAAATTGGAAGACTAACTATTAAGATGTGAATTCTACCCAAATTGATTTATAGACTCAACACAATTCGAATCAAAATTCCAATAGCCTGCTTTGCAGAAATGGAAAAGCCAATTATCAAGTTTATTTGGAAGGCTAGGGGTGCCAAATAGCCAAAAACATCTTGAAAAAGAAGAGTGAAGTTTGAGGACTCACTCTTCCAGACTTTGTACAAAGCTACAGTGATCAAAAGAGCATGGTAATAGCATAACGATAGATATATTTTCTAATGGAATCAAATTGAGAGTTCAGAAATAGGCCTCACATCTATGGCCAACTGATATTTGACAAGGTTGCCAAGTCCACTCAACTGGGATAGAACGGTCTTTTCAACAAATTGTGCTGGAAGAACTGGATATCCATATACAAAAGAATGAAAGAGGACCCCTATCTCACACCATATACAATAATTAACTAAAAATGGATCAAAGACCTAAATATAAGAGCCAGGACCATAAAACTCCTAGAAGAAAATGTAGGGAAACATCTCCAAGATTTTGTGGTATGCAATAGTTTGTTAGACATTATACCCAAAACACAAGCAATGAAAGGTAAAATATAAATAAATGGGACCTCTTCAAAATGAAAAACTTTTGTGCTTTAAAGGACTTTGTCAAGAAAGTGAAAAGGCAGTGTATTCAATGGGAGAAAATACTTGAAAACCACATATCCAAAAAGGGTTTATATCCAGAATATATAAAGAAATCCTACAACTCAACAATAAAATGACAATCCAACTGAGAAATGGGCAAAATACTTGAATAGACTTTTTTTACAAAGAGGAAATACAAATGGCCAAAAAGCCAATGAAAAGATGCTCAACCTAACTAGCTGTTAGGGAAATGCAAATCAAAACCACAAAGAGATATTATTTCATACCTACTGGAATGGCCACTATTAAAAAAACAGAAACCTACAAATGTTGGAGAGAATTTGGAGAAATAGGAATACTCATTCACTGCTGGTGGGAATGTAAAATGGTTCAGCCACTGTGGAAGGCAGTTTGGCAGTTCCTCAAGAAGCTACGTATAGAATTGCCATATGATCTAACAATCCTACTGTTAGGCATATACCCAGAAGAACTGAAAGCAGGGACTTGAACAGACATTTGCACACCAGTGTTCATGGCGGCATTATTCACAATTGCCAAAAGATTGAAGCACCTGAAGTGCCCATCAACAAATGAATGGATAAACAAAATGTGATATATACATACAATGGAATATTATTCAGCTCTAAGAAGGAATGAAGTCCTGATGCATGTGACAAAATGGATGAACCTTGAGGACATTATGTTGAGTGAAATAAGCCAGACACAAAAGGACAAATATTGTATGATCTCACTGATAGGAATTAATTATGATAAGCAAACACATAGAGTTAGAATCTAGAATATAGGTTACTGGGAGTTAGAATGGGGTAGAGAATGGGGAGCTAATGCTTAATGTATGCAGAATGTCTAATTAGGTTCTTTGTAAATGTTTGGAAACGGATAGTGGTGATGGTAGCAACATTATTGTGAGTATAATTAACAGTGCTGAATTATGTATGTGAATATGGTTGATAGGGGAACATTTGGGTTGTGTGTGTTACTAGAAGGAAAGAAGATAAAACATGAGACTGTAACAGTGAACACTATTGTGGACGATGACTGTGGTTAATGGAACAAATATAAGAATGCTCTTTCATGAATTATAACAAATGCTTGTCACTATTACAAGGTGTTAATAATAGCTTGATATATGGGGAAAAATATACCTAATGTAAACTATTGACTGTAGTTAGTAATATTTTAATATTCTTTCATAAGTTGTAACAAAGGTACCACACCAATGTAAAGTGTCAACAATAGGTGGGATAGGGGAACATTGTATTTTTTACATGATTTTTCACATGACTTTTTACATTGTATTTTTTTACTTACAGTTGTAAGTAAACCTACAACTTCTCTAATTTAAAAAAATACCATTAAAAAAAAATGACGCTAAGTGAAACAAACCAAACACAAAGTACTACATATGATATTAGTCTATTTGTATGCAATGTAAATATGAATAAATCTATAGAGATAGAATTAGATTAGTGGTTATGTAGGGCACAGGAAGGATAGAGGAATTGAGAGGTGACTAATAAAGGGTATGGGGTTTTTCTTTTTGGGATAATGAAAATATTCTAAAATTGATTGTGGTGATGAATGCACAATTCTGTGATTATACTAAAAGCCATTGATTGTATACTTTGATTGATAATATGTTATGTGAATATATCTCAATAAAACTGCTTTTAAAAATAAAAAAGAGAGTTCTGCAGGTTGAAAGGACAATTGGCTGAAGCCACATGAAGAAATAAATTTATATGGGTCAATATTAAAAAAGAGAATTATTTTTCTTTTTCTAATATTTTTTCTTCCTATTCTGTTTTCTATTCTAGGTAATAAAAATCAGAAAAGAAATCAGGGAAAAATGACGGATTTTGGCTATAATCAAAATTTTAAAGTCTTAGAGAATATAAGACTCTTATGTTTTAGGCTCCCACAGGTACATTTGGGATGAGCAGTTGGAGCCATTTACTATTCCTGGAAAACACATGATCTTAAAAAGACCATCGCTATTATTAGAAGTGTAAAACTTAGCAAGTGAATAATATTAATCATGACAAAATCCTAAAAGGGATTGGACATCTTTGATCACATTTTTCTCCTTTTCAATGTCTTTCATTCAGTCTTCTAGATGAGTGTGTGTGTGTGCACATGTGTTTATGTACACGGATAGATTAAATGTCTAAAGGGAAATCCTCTCAGTTTTGCTTGCGTAAGACACAAATATATGAGCTGAATGTCACATAGGAAGGTGTTTTACTCATATTAATAATTTTGTGTGGCCCTGTTAAAAAATATGATTATGGACAATATGGCTAGCAGTAGTAGTTTTGTGTTTCATTATTGTACTTTCTTGTGAGCTATTTTTTCTACCTTGCCCATATTTTGAAAGGTTTTCCAATTGTTTCACAATAAAAGTTCAAAATAACAAAGGTAGCTTAGGTTAAATGTGTTCTTGGCTTAATGACATGCATTCCCACTAAAAGAGGAGCTGGCTTGAAAGGACCAAAGCTAGGTTGACTACTTTGAATGAGAATGATCTTTGCCTCCAAGTCAAAAACCTATGAATCTATGTACATGTGATGTGTGTTTCTGCTCTTCCCCTTAAGTTTCTGAAGCTAAAAAGAGAGCTGCTATGTGGTACCTTTGTCTTGGAGTAGTCATTTATTCTCTAGTTCCTGTTAAAGTGCAGAGGGCAATGTCCTACCTAGGCTAAACTGGTAGGAAAGAAATTGATGATTAGCAATAGAATAACTTGGAAAACATATCTGTCAAAAACATAATAAAAATAATGGGGAAAAACATACATAGGCAACATGTATTTCATTTATTTCAGGTTGTTTATACAATTATACATCTATATAAAATAGTAACATTAAATCAACATACAATATTTATCCTTTTGTGTCTGGTTTATTTCACTCAACATGGTGTCTTCAAGGTTCATTCACATTGTAACATATATCAGAACTCCATTCCTTTTTATGGCTGAATAATATTCCATTGTACGTATATACCACATTTTATTTTAATTGGAATAAGCAAATTCATAGAGTCAGGAACTAGAATACAATTTATCAAGGGCTAGGATAGGGTTAGGGAATAGGGAGTTTAGGCTTAATTGGTATGGAATTTCTGTTTGGAGTGATGGGAAAGTTTTGGTAATGGATGGTGGTGGTGATAGCACAACTTCATGAAAGTAAATAACAGCACTGAATTATATATTTGAATGTGGTTAAAAGGGGGAAATTTTAGGTTGTATATATGTTACTGGAATAAACATGAAAAAAAAAAACATAGGGCTGTACAAGCAAACAGTTAACCCTAATGTTAAATATGGTCTATTGTTAATAGTACAATTGTAATAATATTCTTTCATCAATTGTAACAAAGGTACCCCACTAATGCATGGTGTTAATAATAGGAGGGTATATGGGAACTCTGTATTTTCTGCATGATTTTTCTGTAAACTTACAAATTCTCTAATAAAAAATTTGTATGAAAAATTAACATAACAGTTTAAAAGAAGGATTCTAAATATGAGTTCCATGGACCAGCCCAAAGGTACAGTTCTGGTGAACTGTGAACCCACCGTGATCAAGAGCAGAATTTCACGTGTCTGGTAATTTGTGCATTTGTCTTGGGAAAATACTCTTAGTTTTCATCATACTCTCAAAAGGTTCTGTGACATTGCCCCTAAAAGTAAACCTTTGTAATTCAGGTTGTTGCGGCAACTTCACCTTCATTATCTTCTTTGATTCTGAAAATAATATTGTGGAGAGAAATTAAAAATTTTCATACTTGGTATTTACACATGGGGAGACTGAGACTCAGGGATGTTAAGTAACTGGCCGCATTGTACAGGTAACAATTTTGGAAACCAAGCTGAGAGCCCAAGAAATCTGATATCTAGTTCATTGATTCAAAATTGTGCAATTAGTTTTAAATACACTGGATATATTTCTTTTAAAAGATAATCACTGATTCAAATGTATTTTGCCCATTAAACATAAATACTAATTTTTTCTGTTTAGAATTCCAGTCACTTCACTTATCAAATAGCTCTTTGGTCTAATCCCATAACCCAATATCCCTGCAATGTTATATTTATGATTCTGGCAGGAGGAAACAATGTGCTGCGAAGACTGCGAATATTGAATTTTGTAGCAGGTCAGAAGATGCAGGGAACTTATTTGCAAAGCAGAAGTCCTGAAAGAACAATATTTCAGGTCTTGAACCTCAATGGTAAAGGAGGATTATTTGATAAGCAAAGTCTTTCCTTTCACATAAAGGGAAGCACAATACTGATATATCCAGACAAAAGATACACAGATCAAAATTGAGTTTTGTTTGTTTTTTTCTCTTTTGGTGTGGTTTGACTTTTCTCCCTCAGCTGAACATTGGGACAGTACTAATAAATTAGGAAGTAACCTTCGCTACTGAGGAAAGATATATCTATTGAATGTCACAGAATTAGGGGGAAATATATGGAATTTTAAGAAGTAAAAATTTGGAGTTTAATAATTTAGCTCTGACAATATGCAAATAAAAGAAATGTGAATTGCATGATTGATTGAAACAGGTGAACTAGTAAAAAATATCATAATGCTTTTCTACTTCTATCAGGTCAAGGCAAAGTTAGGATAATAATATAATAACTTCCTAACTCAAGGTTCCTATAAAAAGCTGTTAATATCATTGAATAGATCCTCCCTGTGATGGAAAATGAACTCCTTTAATTGAGTGAGCTTTAACTCCTCAGGTCACACAGATTCATGTATCACTCAGGGTTCAACCAGAGACACAGGACCAGCAGGGAATGTAATTAGGGGATTTTTACAAAGAATTGGCTTAAGTGATTGTGGGGTCTGGCTAGGCAACTCCAAGATCTGAAGGATTTGCCACCAGGAAGGGCAAACAGGAACTCTTGGGCACTGGCGAAAGGTGTACTGTTCACAGGCAGATTTTCTCCTTCTTCTTGAAAACCTCAGTTCTGCTCTTAACCTTTTCAAATGATTGAACCAGGACCCTCAGACTATCTAGGATAATCATTACTTAAAGTCAACTGATTCTGGACTTGAATTGCACGTACAAAATACCTTCACAGCAACACCTCAATGAGCATTTGTTTAAATGATAGGGTCCTATAGCCTAGCCAAGTTGACACGTAAAACTGACAGTCACAATAAATTTTTTATTGTTACCATTTATTACACTAAATAGTAGGTAGACTAAGTTGACACATTGTACCCCCAAGTATATATTGTTTATTACCATAATTGGACTAATCTAGATTGCTCTAAACCATGCGTTGGCAATTTTTTTTTTTTTTGGTAAAGGGCCAGATAGTAAATATTTTAGGCTTGCAGGCCATACAGTTTCTGTTGCAACAGCAGTACATAAATGAATGGATATGGCTGTGTTCCAATAAAATTTTATTTACATAAGGAGTAGTTTGTCTACACCTGCTCTAAACTAATATTTTAATTCCAAATATCATCATGCAATCATGGAACATTTTCTGAACACTTTTGTACAAGATATGTACAACACACTGTGTTGGAGCCAAGAAAAGTTGGAAGGAGCATAAACATCTTAGAATCCAGTAGGAAGAATGGGTATGCAGATAATGGAGAAAATTTGTATAACAAAAGTTCTATTCAAAGTGCTCTGGGAATACAGATAAAGCTGTCCTTAATTACAGGTGGGGGGTTACACCAAATAGTTGACTTCTGAATTGGCACTTCATGAAGAGGAGGAATTCTATAAATTGATGAGAGAGTGTGGGGAGAGGGAAGAGAGGAGTGGAAAAGAGAGATGAGAGGAGAGGAAAAGTGAGTTAAAAAGGTCATTCCCAGAAGAGTCAATAGGAAATGTTTGGAGGTAGAAAAATGAATAATATGCTTGATGGGCAGTGAGTAATCCAATGTCACCAGAGGATGAGTAGAGAGAATAACCAAGGATGAGTTTTAAAATGTAGGCTTGCACCATATTGGAACTGGATCTTAAATGTCACCCTAGGAAGTTTAGCAATTATCCTATAGGAAATAGAAGACCATAAATTATAATCAAGAAGAATATGTCTGTGCTTACTCTGCAAAGCTCCACCAAAAAAAAAAAGTCACCTGCAAGGTATTGCTAATTACCTACCTAGCATTGTAGCATTGAGTTCTCCTGTTCACTGAGCACTTCAATTTTCTTTCAGGCATCAGTTCCATACAGACCACATAGTCTAAGGAACAATTTCAGGAGTGGGCTCGACTGTTCTTAGAATAATCCCATCTCCCTTGCTATGTGTGCAAATCAAGCATATATGAAAAAGTATGCTGTGTTCTGTGAGTAGAGAAAATAAAAATACGTATCTAGAGAGCAAAGATTTCCATTTGTCAGTAGCCTTGATTACACCTAAAGCCTAAGTTGGCAAAAATTTTGTCAGTATAAGGACTTTATATGTTCTATGTACTAGATATAATTTTAGGAAATGGAGTTGAACCATTTCAACCATTTCAAGTGTCTGTGGGAATTAACTAACCTAGTTAAACCAGTACTGGGTTTCAGTCGGAGTGAGAAAAGAGATGTTGTGCTGTACCCCTATTTGGTATTTTAATTTTTCTACTACAATTCTAAAAGGTAAATTTTGTTTGCAAGACTTAAACTCTCCTGCAAAGCAGTCCAGTGAGAACATTTACAGAGAAAACTTGTTTTCATTTTGTAGGAGGAGTACACGAGGGTTCTTTTCTCTCTCTTTCTCTCTGTGTGTGTGTGTTTTATTTTAACTACAGTAGATTAGTGTCTATCCTAGAAAATTAAATTATGCTACTGGAAACAATATGTAGCAAATGATTTTATTTTAGGTATACTTTGAAAAGTGTATATGAAATGCTAAGAAGGGAAATAGCTATAAAAATGGCTTAGCCCCTTCTAAAAAGAAATTCTGCATCTTGTAAGTTTAGTGAACCTGCTGGTGTCTGTTTGCAGTTTATGTTTAGCTTCTCAAGGACCAAAAAAGATGCTTTTGATCTCCTAACATGGCTAATTATCTCTAAATATAGGAAGAGCACTCTATGAGTGTGTCAAACGGCCCACGTTTTTTATTTCTGTTGGTTGCATATTTTAACTTGTGCTCTGCTTGCAAGCATGTGTTGGATTTAGATCATTAGCATCTCCCCCAATATAGCAGTCAATGATACCACAAGAGCGTTTGCCTGCTGATAACCACCAGGAGAAAAAGGCCCACAAAGCCATTTCTTTCTCTGTTTCCGGTTAGAATCCTATCAGTGAAGCTTAGCTCAATGTTCAGTCACAGAATATACAAAGCAAACATGCAAAGTCAAGTTCAGGATGAATTCCTATGGGGTCTGGGTGTGTTCTCTCATGATATACTATTCTGAAAATTACAGAAATGTTATTTGGGTGATGTTTCCATTCAGTCGATGCATATTTCATTGACACATCAATATCCAGGAAATATGAATGTTTCTCTCATCTCAAGTGGCTAGAGCTTTTCAGGGCAGTATAAAAGAAGATTCCAGAGCTTAATAGAGTAGAGCTGACAGGTAGAAGAACAGGTAGTCAGAGATGGAGTGGGACATCCTACCACTATCCTCACAACTTTGTTTCAGTTTACATAAAATCACGAGTCAGGCTGCATCAACCTCTTCCGTGGCTTCTCTATTTTGGTGCCCGAGCCTACACTTCCTCTCTATTCAAAGGCTTACAAGATGGTTGACTCTGGCTGGGCATTGTTGATATTAACTCAAACCAGACCCATATTATCTCTTGAAGCACTTTTTGGGTTTAGATATTTAAAATAAAAAAGATATCCCACAATTTAGTGGAAATTATTTAAATATTTGCAAATGAACTATAAGTGTCTTTTTTCAGCTGTGATCAAAGTCTTGTGGAGGAACTGAGCGATCAATTGTGTTTGGCGTGGGTGTACAGGTAGAGGTCATGGAAGGTGTCCCAGAATATCAGAATATACACAGAAAAATGAGTTGGTTAAGGAGAAGTTCTTTAAGAAGACAAAAGGGAAGAGGAAAACCTCCTGGAGAAAGGAAACAGCAAGAGTATTTGAAGAACAGCAGAGAGGCATGCCGTCACTAGTTTGAGGATCTGTAAAGTCGATTGCAATACGAGTGAGGGCTTAACAGAAGAGATGAGAAAGAAGGGGTAGGAAACTACTGGAACATAGAGGGTTATGGGAGATATGAAGAGGAAGTTGACTTTATCCTGGAAGGCATGTAGAAACTGATGAAACAGAGAAGTATCAAGACCAGATTTGCACATTGGAAGTACAACTCCAGCAGCAGTATGGTTGAGAACGGGCTGGAGGAAGGAAGACTATACCTCCCACTTAGGGATGAGACTTGGAGAACTTTTCTATGCTCATTCCTCCTTACATTCCATCATAAAGTTTACAGCTGTAACCTCAGGGAGGAGGGGAAACCCTAAGATTCAAAGGAAAACTCTAAGCCCCCCTTTCCCTCACAGAATAAGGTTCAATTTATCAAGCATTGTTACATATTTGCTACTGAAGACTGGTTTGTAGGCCTCCCCTAGGTTTTCTTTACTCCAAAAAAGGATTTTTAGAAATGAGGAGGAATATATCCCCTTCCCTTCATTCTTGTTCCTCTCTTTCCTGCCTTGCTGCAGACTTCAGTAGTGATCCATAATTTCTCAATTTATCATCATCAACATGAAAGCAAAGACTGAAACATGGAGTAGCCCAATCCTTTCTCTGATTTTGCTGTAGCCCTGAAGACACCTGGAGCTTCTGCCCCAGCCTAAGGGCAGTCACCCAAGTTCTTCCAGGATCTCTTACATTATTTATTAAAGCCTTTAATGTGTTCAGCAACAACAACAAAAATCTACATGCACGCATGTACACACACACACACACACACAGCCCCATAGCAGCTCTCTTAATCTGCTAGCCTTTTTCAGCTCTTGCCCTGACTACTGTCCTTTAGAGCCAAATTTAATGCTTGAAGTGTCAACACCTCTAACCTGCCATTTAATATTAATTTCTAACCTAGACATTTTATAACACAGTGGTGACAAAATGTATTCTGTATGATGCCTACCTTTGGATTTTAATGAAATTTGCTATATGGACAAGGAAGTGATCTGTTTTCATAAACCTTCCATATGGACTTGACAATAGTCTTTCCAGTTTGGGGTGTAGGGCTCTATATTTGGTTGTTAGATGACAGTTACTATTGCATTATTTGAATCTTGCATGTCCTTTAGATGTTATTTTATGTTTTAGTTGTCAAGCACTAAGAGAGGGCTGTGACATCCCCTTTGAGGATGGTGGATTTGTGAATTCTTCCAGGAAACCTAAATAAAATATTTTGAATTATATATATTTTTATTAAGTGTATCCAGGTTTAAGATTTGTGAGTGGTAATCCAGTTCATCCACTGAATGACTCTGGGGGCTCCAAGGACTTCGCCTAAATCAAATGCTGATGCATAAATTCCTAAGCAATTGGCTACGTTGATATGCAAACTTCTTAGGGAACTAGAACCTGAGAACATTGTAATCTTGATTGCATTTTGGAGTCCTCTGATTAAATCAAGGGTAATGGACCTACCACTTCTGTATCCATTTTCTGTTGCTACAATAACATGTCACCACAAATTTTGCAGCTTAAACAATGCAAATTTATTGTCTTAGAGTCCTATAAAAACTCTAAGTCCAAGATGGGTCTTGCTGAGCTAAAGTGAAAGTGTTGGCAGAGCTGCCTTCCTTTCTGTATTCTCTACAGGAGGATCCATTTACCTGCTCATCCAGATTGTTGGCAGAATTCCGTTCCTTGGTGTTGTAGGACTGAGATCCCAGTTTCCTTGCTGATTGTAGGCTGTTCTAGCTTCTGGAGGCCACCTGCATTCCTTGGTCCATGGCCCCATTTCTCCATCTTCAAAGCCAGCAGCATTAGGCTTCATGCTTCAAATCTCTCCTCCTTCTTTTTCCCTCTCATCTCTCTGACAATCTTCTCTGCCTCCCTCTTCTGCTTTTAAGAGCCCATGTTATTAGACTGGAACTATGTGGATAATCTCTGTAATTTTCGGTCAACTGATTAATTCAGCTGCAACTTTAATTTTTTTTAGCAGTGCAATGTAACAACATGTTCACAAATTCCTACCTGCCAACCCAGGGGATCAGATTCTCTCATTTGCAGCAAAACTCATATATACCCAGTCCAAACCCCCTACTTCATTGAGCAGGAGGATTTTTGTCTACCTCATGCATTTTGTTTATCCTATAATAGTAAGTTTCCTAATAATGCTGCTTTTTGCCTGGATCATATAACATTTTTGTTATTTCCCCTTGCACCTTGTTGTTAAAGACGTATAGCTTCCTAGTGAATTCAACATTTTATCGAGGTGTGGTAACCTTTATCCCTTTAAATGTGTTTTGCCTTAAACGACATGCTTTTTGATCAAATCTGATAATCATGACCATGTAGCAGGAGATTTTAGCACATTGATATGGGTTGTATATCTGGATTTACATTTATAATTCTATTCTTATTTTATGCCTTCTATCTTTCAGATTTTTATGTATTTATTTGGTCTCCTTTCTTGCCTTTTTCTTATCGATTGGGACTTTTGTTTGTTCTGTTTGATTTGTTCCATTTGTTTTTCCTCCACTAATTTGGAATTTTAAAAATTGATTCTTTTTTTAGACATTTTAACATACATATTGGACATATTGCTAGACATATTGCTAGACATTTTAACATACATACATATTGCTAGACATTTTAACATATATTGTTTCAGTTACCTATTGCTGCATAACTAACCACCCCAAAGCTTGGTGGCTTTAAACAATAATGATTAATTATTCTCATTTGACTCATTTGGTAGATTTGATAGATTGACCTGGTGGTTCTTCTGCTTCTCATTGTAGCTGGTGTCACTCGTGATATTTTATTCATCTGAAAGCTCAAATCACCTCCATGGTGGCTTCCAACCTGTAGGTCTCATCTTCCAGGGCCTCTCCAGGCTAGCTATCCTTCTCTCCAGCATGATAGATTTTCTTAGTGTGTGGAAGCTGGATTCCAGATAGGGAAAGTTCAAGAAGATAAGTCCAAACATGTCTGGCTTTCCTTGTTTATTAAGAAATCAGTTTCTTCTCTTTATCTCCTTTCAAAATCTTCCCTTTGTCTTTGGCATTATGCAGGTTCACCTTGATATGCATAGGCGTAGATTTTTCTTTACTTATCCTGTGTGGGATTCACTGAAAAGGATAAGACTGATGGCAGGGATCTTTCTTTCTTAGGAACCCTACTATTAACAGAGCTCTCCCTCTTAATTCCAAAAATAGTAACTCCCCCAACTGCAGGAATCTTATTTCCCAGTCTGTAGCAAACATATCAGTCAATTTTCCTTCAGTGCCCTCAGCTCCTACCCACAGAATTTATTTCAGCCTGGAGTTGCTGCAATTTTGAATCAGATCACATGCCCCCACCCTTTCTGACCCTAGCTCATTCAAATGGGGAGCAACTAACTCAAAGCCAAGCAACCCATTGCCAACCAGCAAGCAATCAGAATCTCGCCCTCACTTACTTACTCAAATGCTCGCTTGCTCACCCTCCAGAATTTGAACTAAGGGGCAAAGTCATTGTAGCTGGAAGACGTTGAGCACTTGAACTACAAGATTTGGTAAAGTAATGTCTAGAGTCAATACCATGGTTGTGCTGGTTTGAATGTATTATGTACCCCAAAACGCCATTATCTTTGATGTAATCTTGTGTGGGCAGATGTATCAGTGTTGATTCCATTGTAATTCTTTGAGTATTTCCATGGAGATGTGACCCACCCAACTGAGGGTGATGACTCTAACTGGATAATTTCCATGGAGGTGTGACCCCACCCATTCAGGGTGGGTCTGAATTAAATTACTGGAGCACTACATAAGATCAGACAGAAGGAGCCAGCTTGCTACAGCCAGGAGGGACACTTGGAAGAATGCACAGAAGCTGAGAGAGTAGCTGCAGGTGAGAGACATTTGAAGACAGCCGTTGAAAGCAGACTCTTGCTCTGGAGAAGCTAAGAGAGGACAAACACCCCAAGAGCAACTAAGAGTGACATTTTTGAGGAGCTGAAGCCTAGAGAGGAACGTCCTGGGAGAAAGCCATTTTGAAACCAGAACTTTGGAGCAGACGCCAGCCACATGCCTTCCCAGCTAACAGAGGTCTTCCGGACACCATTGGCCATTCTCCAATGAAGGTACCCAATAACTGATGCATTACTTTGGACACTTTATGGCCTTAAGACTGTAACTGTGTAACCAAATAAACTCCCTTTATAAAAGCCAATCCATTTCTGGTGTTTTGCATCCTGGCAGCACTAGCAAACCAGAACAATGGTGAAGGGGAAAAACTGAAAACTTTTTAGACATGGGCAACTATCAGAGAGAACAGTGGTACAGAAGTGATAAAGAAGCATGGATAGAAAATTACATGGTAAGAAAGAGGAAGAGAGAAATTGAGAAAATAATTCCTCGATGATTTTCTATTCTCCATGAGGCTCAGTTACATTTTCTGCAATTGAGTTTAGTACAAGTCTGCTATATTTTTGTAACAAACCCTTTGTTTACTTTTTTTGTTTGTACTCGCCTGAGTGGACTTTTGCAGACAGTCTCTGTTTGTTTCCACCACTATGCCTAGGCTTGTGAGATGCACGCATAAATCATCCAGAGGCTTCCACAGTTCCTTTTATGCTAGAGGGGGAAAGCAAGCAAAATTAGTCTCTGAATTTCAGCCTTACAGCTCCTGAACAATATTTACTTTCCTTGTTGATTCCTAAAACTAGGGAGTGATATTTATCATTTTGATCATTTAGGGAGTAAATTGTCATCCTGGAAGAGTTTGACTATGAATATGTTTTTCAAGAAATTTAGTGTCTTCGTGTTTTGCAAGAGTGTCAGATACATGAGAGCTAAATTGTGGATATCATAAAATTTTCAGGCTTGTAATATAAAATAATATAATGGGTAAACATTTCTCATTTTATTTCAAAACACAAAAGGATGTTTATATAAAATTTTATCAAATATTTGTTATCGTAGTACAGGAACCAGCAAATTATGACCTGCAGGACAAATCCAGCTTGCTTCCTGTTTTTGTAAATAAAGTTTTATTGGAACATAGTCACTCCCATTCTGTGTATTGTCTTTGGCTGCTTTTGTGCTGCAATGACAGCTGAATAATTGCAACAGAAACCAGATAGCCCCCAAAGCCTAAAGTATTTGCTATCTGATTCTTTAAAGAAAAAAGTTTGCCTACCCCTGTTACAGAAATAAAAGACACATATTTTAGCAGCTTGAGAAAATAGCCTGAACACTTGATATGAGACTTCAATGGGGCTTAAATGTCTATATATCTGCTGCGTTATGCACTCACAAGAAGCTCAACTTTCTTCTGTGGAATAACTGGAATTTTTTTTCTGCATGGAATCACTATAAACAGGAGAAAATTGGTTGATGATTTTAAATATAAAGCATTTTCATGAAAATAAGCAGATGGCATTTTATTAACTAAAATGAATAAAGAAAATTAACAACACAAAGAAATCACTTTAAAGAAATAGAACTCATTAGGAAAATAAAGAAATAGGAAAAATGGGATGGTAGGTATTTAAAAGTATAGGATGGCTTCAAAGAAGCTAAGTGAACAAAGTAATAAAATAACAACAATCTAAAATTCAAATGGAAAATAGGCTAGGCTATTAAAAATGACAACAGAGATATTTCACAATTTAAATTAAGGTCAAATTTTTTAGAAATACAAAGTTGTGAAACTAAAGAAGCAAATTGGGAAATGGACTCTGTGTTACTAAAATCACAAATAGCATCAAAAAAGAAAATAGCCATTGAAGAAAACAGACATAAATAGGATGTTAAATAAAGCAGCCCATTGTTTTAATAAGTTGACAGAGGGAACAATTCTTCAAGCATGAGATAGTACAGTGCTCTTCTAATTGTTCTCTTTGCCTCCAGACTCTCCTCCAACATACAGACTGTGTTTGCATTGCTTTGCACATCCCTCTCCTTGATCAAAACCTTCAGTGACTTCCCATTGAACCATGGTATTTTAGAGCTGAAAGCATCATTAGCTTTCATCAAGTCTGCTAACCTTATCTTACACATGAGGGCAATGAAAAAAATAGAGTGAAATAGTTTGCCTATGTAGTATAACTAAATAGTGGATGTTAGAATTAAACCCCAAGCACTCTGACGTCTAGAACAGTTATTTCTGCTACACCAAGCTTTCTGCAGTACAGCTCTCTTTTGCCTTTACTTCCAGTGATCTGTTACTTGAAAACACTGCTGTAGATAGACTAGTTTACTAGTTTGCTAGTTTATCTTCACTTTAGACCATAAGAGTCATGTCTAATCTCTGCTTTTCTGTATTCTGCCTTTCAGCATAATAAGAAGGGTGAAGAGCTTTGTGCAGTGCTGATTGCCTGGAAAGCTCTAGTAAAATTAACTATATTTAAAGGCAAAATATACATCCCTTTTCTCCTTCTATGAAGCAAGGTATTCTCCCTTCCCTCTGAGTTCCTTTAGAGCATGTGGCCTGGTTTATTTGTTTGACTTTTAACACCTGCTCCCTTGTATTACATTTTATTTTTCAATGTAATTATAAGGCTGCTTTTATCGAACTAGATTGTGAGTCCTTATGGGCAAAGATGATTTGTAGCACCCTGAACATAATAATTTCTCAATAAATGCTTGCTGATCACAATGGAGATTAATGGCATAGTTTTAAATTCCACAATTACTTCTATACAGTAAGTTGTAATAGTATAATAATGAACTGGAATATGGAGATATTACCCAAAGAATGCTCTAATAAAATGTATTTATCTGTACAAAAATAAAAATCTTCATCAATAGATTTCAGAGTAAACGAAAGCATAAAAAGGTAATCTGTTTTTAGAATGTTATTTGTTATGTTTTTGTGTCAGTTCCTTGGAGCTCAGCCTCAAGCTTTAGAATAAGATTATGGGCTACTTTTAAGTAATGTTAACAATGCTCATAGTTTTAAAAAATATATAAAATGTATAACAGTTATTAAGGGCTTCATTACGAGAGTGGGAAAAATCATTACTTGAGCATAATTCTAGTATTTCAAAGCTCCAAATTAACAAGCTGATTGGATCAAAGGATGAGCAGCAGGTCAGGGAGTCACATGCAATTAAAAATGTTCATCACAGTCTATTACCACTTCCCTCGAGGTCAGCATCATAATCCAGAACTTGTGACTTAAATACAAATTCTGGATCCGTTAGCCCATTTTTACCACAATTTTAAAAGTCTAAATTTAAATGTAACTACATTTAAGTCTAAATTAAGCATACATACTTGTAGGCCAACAACTGATGTGTTCTTTGTATAAACCTGAGCATATTTTGTACATACAATTTCAACAGAGAGACAGAGGAGATAATTTCAGAAACACAGAGAACATGCTCCCCTAAAATCCTCCTAATTCTAAACGAGTTCTAATTATAATGTGTATAGTAAATGTTTTTAGTTGTCTATCATGAAACCTTAATATTAGGGTTATTGAACTTGATAATAAGAGAAAGGGTAACCATAATAGACAACTATTTCCAAAGTGTAATTACTAAAATAAAATGTGAATATGATATTAGATCCTAACTGACCTCTCCAGTCAAGCAAAACCTATTTGTGTATTTAAAAAAAAGAACCAAAAGAACAGTTCTCATTTCCCAGTCACATTTACCCGTAGCCTTAATATTTTAACTTTTTAACAAGAGTGAACTGCATACATTAGGTAAATTATTATCTCATTGTCTCTTCTTTTAATTTTGGTCTCATATGTGCTTATATTGTATTTTATCCAATGGGATACCCTCTATCTTTGATTTTTATAATATAATAGTTAACAAGGCCTTTGATATTTTAACAACAAATGTATAGAACATCTCTGAAATATTAGTAAAAAAAATAATTGGCTTAATGCCTCACTGCAGAATTAGCCATTTTACTTATCATTTATATTCAGTATTTTCATGAATATATACAATTAGACAAGTTCTTACAGTTTATCTAACTCAATTACCTCCACATTCAGACAGTGTTGGAGATTGTATCACGTATACCACAAAAGACATGTTTAAGCCTTAATCCTCATTCCTGTGGGTGAAAGCCCATTTGTAAATAAGACCTTTGAAGATGTCATTATTAGTTAAGGTATGGACTCATTTGTGAATAGGATCTTCGAAGATCCTATTTAGATGAGGCCATATTGAATCAGGAAGTTTGGACACAGTCAGTCAATAGAAACCAATCCAGAAGAATCCAGAAGTCAGTGGAAATTAGAGGATCAGACACAAGGATAGAGAGATCACCATATGATAAAGGACTGCCAGAATGCTACAGACTCCAGGAGAAAGCAAGACCTGCCAATACATTGATGTTGGACTTTAGCCTCCAGAATCATGAGACAATAAATTCCTGTTGTTAAGCCAACCCACCGTATAGTATTTGCCATAGCAGCCCTGGCAAACTAAGGCATCTCTGAAAGTCCCTGAATGAAGAATTTCATGTGTAAAGTTAGACGTATCATAATGTTTGATCATGGGCTTTATGCTGATAGAGAACACAGTGAAGACAGAAGTTAATATACAGTAACTGAAGGGCTTAGGCCTGTGGTGAGCACCAAGTAAAGATTCGGTAAAGATGGAAAAATATAAAATGTAAATGAGAAGCTGATATAAATTATCACTGAATAAAATATGGTATTTTTTTTGTTTCACTACTATGACAGACACAGTCACATCCAAAAATAGAGGCTGGCAATCCTAGAAACTTGTTTTCTCAACTTTCTCGCAGTTACTAATGTGCACATCTACCACTGCTGAGGAGAAGGCAGCCAAATGCATTCTTGGGAAAATTTTTCCCTGTTTAAAGGAGATTAATAAGAAGGAACTGCTCTTTATGTCTTTGGGAAGGATGCTTTGAGCTGTGGCAGCCATGTTCTGAATATGAGGAGATAAGACTGATGTGAATATGCAAGGTTTCAAGGGTGATAGTCAAAAAGACGATCAGATTCTGGATTTCTGAAGTCATGAGCTAAACAAAAGCTAGATCATCTGCGTTCCAGTCTTCTTGTCATACGAGATTGTAAGAAAGACCTGCACTAAACTCTGTGTAATTCTATCCATTTGGAAAGGAATTTTGGAGAGGGTTGAGTAAAGGTCGTCCAAAGATTTGTCTATCTCAAACATTCAAATCACTTAAAAAAAAATCTCTGGGACTAATGAGGAATCTAAAAGTTGATAATCAAGAGTTATGAGTCATAAAATGAGTAGAGTAATGGGAATTGAGATGGAGTATTAAGTGAGGGGGAAAATGTCTCATGAGACTATGACTCATAACAAGGAAAAATATATTTTCAAGCATTTTGTTTCTCAAATATGAGGGAAGGATATACTATCAAGTTTCTAGCAATTAAGGATAAGTAATTGAAAATTAATTGTGTCTGCCTCTGATTCAATGTGTAAAATGTCATTGATAGTCTACTAAATTCTCTTTACTAACTGATTTTAGTGAGTATATTGAGATATTATATAAATTCATACTCAAGCTCCATCATTCATCCCAACCCTCTCCACTCTTTTATTTCCACATTAGATCTTGAGTTTTTAAATCATGGGCTTACTTACCCCGAAATTTTCAGGAATCTAACCCCACAGCTGCATTGTTCTTATTTTTCATGAAATTAGATCTCTGTCCTTTGGTTTTTATGATTTCTGTCTGTATTTTATAAGTTTATATCTGTTTAAAGAAAATTCCAGGGAGAAAGACAAATTGTCTTCTTACAACAGGCTTGTCCTGGTGACAAGTTCAGTGTAATAAGTGCAATGAATATTCAAATTACTGTCTAGTAATCTGCTGATAATAAAGATACTAATTTAATTCTCCATTGTAATTTTGCTTTTTAACTTTTGGCAACATTGGAAACTAACAATGCATTATATTCCGTATATGCCTAAAGTAGCAAATGCTTCATTTCTCAGTATTAGTTTTCTATTCCTTTTTGGGAGGTAAGTTAACATATCCAGTTTTCACCATCAAAAGACATTTTCTTCTCAAAATCTCCTCAGAGGAACTTGAAACAAAACATGAATGAATGAATAGGAAAATTCAGTATTATACAGGTTTTGTTTTCTCTAAATTTATCTAAAATATACTGTCATCTCAATTATTTAAAGGTTTACAAAATAATCTGAAAAAATAACAAGGCAGAGATTCAAGGGGGGCTCAAAGCAGAGAAGTAAAGCAGGAAGGAAGGGTGGATGGAAAAATACTCAACTATTTACTAAGCCATGTTTAAAATGTTAGTGTTAATGCATGTGTGTGCATGCACACACACAGGCATTCTAAGGTCAGCAACAGGCCTTCTCACGCACCGTTCTGTTACTGGCAAATTGGTCATTTGATATGACAGAATATTAGATATGGATTAGGAAGAATGAAGTACATATACATGTGCTAAAATGGAAATATCCACAACATCTCTTATTAAGTAAAAAATGGATGTGGTAAAATAATATGTACAGTAAAATCCGTATCTAATTATATATATATACACACATATATATAATGTGTATGTATACACACATTATGTATAGAAAATGTAATGAAAAACAATTACCTCTGGGGAAATTAAGAATAGGGGTCGTGGCAACTTTTATTTTCTATTTTGCACAATTTTAATGCAATTTTATTGAGATATATTCACACACCATATAACCCATCCAAAGTATAAAACCAGTGGCTCACAGTATCATCATATAGTTGTGTATTCATCACCACAATCAATTTTAGAACATTTTTATTACTCTAAAGAAAGAAATAAAAATTAAAAAGAAAACCCCAAACATCCCCCCATTATTATTTTTTGTCTTTATTTTGTTTCTCATCTACCCATACACTGAATAAAGGGAGTGTCAGTCAGAAGGTTTTTACAATCACATGATCATGTGACAAAAGTTATATAGTTATACAGCCATTATCAGAGATCAAGGTGACTGGATTACAGTTCAGCAATTTCATGTATTTCCTTTTGGCTATTCTAATACACTAGAAACTAAAAAGGAATATCTATATAATGAGCCAGTAGTCATAGTCATTTGTTAACTCCTAATTTCTCAGTTACACCTCCTCCCTCTCAATCTTCAGGGTATCTGGGCAATGGCCATATTAACTTCTACATGCTGGAAAGGGGTGTTGACCTTATGGAATAGAGGAATGAACCTGGTTGATGTCCTTGGAAAGACAGGTACCTCAGAGTTTCAGGACTTATCTGGCCTAGGAACAATCTGGAGGCTGTAAGTTTCTGAAAAAATAAACTTACTAAGAAAAAGTTTTATGGAGTCTTAGATAAAGCCCAGGGTATTCTTTAGAGTTCTCAGGAACACTGTTGGTTGAGGCTTGGCATACTGTGGCCATTTGCAATATCTAGCTGAAGCTTGCCTAAGAGTAACCTCCAGAATGACTTCTTAACTCTATTTGAAATCTCTTAGCCACTGAAACTTTATTTTGTTTCATTTCTCTTCCACCTTTTGGTCAGGAAGGCATTGTCAATCCCATGATGCCAGGGCCAGGCTCATTCCTGGGAGTCATGTCACACATTGCCAGGGAGACTTACACTCCTGGGAGTCATGTCCCATGTAGGGGGGAAGGCAGTGAGTTTATTTGCAGAGTAGGCTGAGAGAGAGAGGCCACATCTGAGCAACAAAAGGGGTCCTCTGGGGGTGACTCTTAGGCATAATTATAAGTAGGCTTTGCTTTGCCATGGCAGAAATAAGTTTCATAAGGGCAAACCTTAAGATTGATGGCTTGGCTTATTAAATTGGGAGTCCCAAATGCTTGACAGAATATCAGAAATTCCCCAGGTGGGGAAGATTAATACTTTTACCTTTTTACCCAGTCCCTCAAGGGGACTTTGCAAATACTTTTTATTTTCTGCCTGAAATACTCTGGAATGTAATGGAGTGTTATAGTAACCTGTACAGAATATGAAGATCTCATTCCCTATTCTAGGTTCCATGTAATTGTGTTGTTTAAATAAACGGACCAGACAGGTTAAATTAGATAGCGTGCTACAGAAATTTAAATTTTGTACCAAAATAAGCATCTCTTCCTTTGGTCTCACACAGAAGTTGAAGTTTTAAAATGTAGTAAATATCATCCTTTACCGTGTATTCTGATTTACCTTGGCCTAACCAAGTTCGTTTCATTCATATCTCTAATTGAAGTCTGATCTCTTTTTACAGACTCTTTAATATTTGCTGTATAGGGTAATGCCGACATTCATAGCTGCCAGACTCTAACTCTGAGTCTCAGGTGTCACACAGATACCCAAAGTTCCAGGGAACTACCAGGCTATACCCAAAGAGCTCAGCATCTCAGAATTTAGAAATAACAGTTAAAACTCAGGAATAGAAGTGACTGCTGTAAGAACTTACAATCTAGGAACCTTTACAATGAGCTTTATTGAACATTCTGAACTCCTAAATCATCAAATGCCCAATCTCTGCCCACGTTCTATCCTGATAGCCTATGCACTTGAATTCAATTCTCAGCGTTTGTCATTAGACTTAGTTTATATTAGTGAGACCATACAACATTTGTCCTTTAGTTTCTTGTTTATTTCACTCAATATAATGTCCTCAAGGTCCATTCACCTGGGTGCATGCCTCACAATTTCATTCCTTCTTGCAGAACCTCAATATTCCACTGTATGTGTACATCAAAGTTCACCCTTCCATTCATCAGTTATGTACCCTTAGGCTACCTTTATCCATTATTTTGCACAATTTTTAACTGATAAAATTACTAACTTTGATCTTGTATGGCTTTTTTATAAAGAAAATGAAATGATATGCATCCACTAAAATGAATAAAAGCAGTGTGATTTTACTGAAGTCCAAGAAATATTGGTAAATTTTTAAAATGTAGTCAAAGAATAATTTGAATAGTATGATCTCATTTGTACAAAATATTGCTCAGCCCTGAAAACAAAGTTAGTTAAGATATAACTTTCAAGGAAAGAAGAAATATCTGGCTGCGGACAGAAGGGGAAAAGTGGAAATCTTAGAAAAGGGGGTGAAGAAAGAAGTCATACATTCACAGGAAGGAAGGATAACATTACTAAGTCTACATAAGATTATATGAAAAAAATTGATGGTTATATTAAGAGAGATGCAAAGAAGAGACCATGATATATAAGCTCTGGGAGAATGAGCAGGAGATGGAGCTACCCATTAGTGCCAGGAACAGAGGAAATTAGAATGAAGAGGGGTAGAAATATATAAATGACTTCATGCTACTGTAAGTTTAACATAGTTAACTTGGCTGTGGGTTTGCTTTCATAATTTCGAATGCTGTCAGATATCATAATAAATATTGTAGCTGCCACAAATACATAATTTACTTCCATAAACAGCATCCGTGGCAGATAACTGGGGTTCATCTAATAATGTTGGTTGTATGAAAAAACAAAGGAATGATGAGATAATGTCTCTACCATCTATTTACCTAATCATTTAATTGCAATCTAGTGTGTAAATATATACGTGTATATATATATACACACATACAATAACAATGACAACAACAACAACTGGGAGGTTTAAGTAAAGTAGCATTCTATCTACAATTTTCAAAATGTGACATTTCAAACTATATCAAGGAAAATTATTTTATTAAAATATCAAAAGACTCTGAAGGCATAAGAATGCAGTACCTTAATCCAGGACTCTTCAATGTGTCAACCCAAATCAGCAGCAAAAGGAAAATTCTTGGGGATCACTCATGACCTACTGAATAACAAACTCTGAGGTGGATCTCAGTGATCTGTTTTTAACAGGCCTTCCAGGTGGTTTTGATGGGCAATGAAGTTTGAGTAGTGCAGCCTTAATCCTTAAAGATCCAAATGATGGACAAAGGCCAGGAAATGTGAGAGCTGAAAACATGGACTTGGTTTACTTTTCTGAATGATCTGAGGTTTTCTAATTCAGATAGAGGCTTAACATCCCTTAGATTTCAGACTCACACCTGAGAAATACTAATTTTCATTTCTTCCCTGAGTGAATTCAATGCCTGTGGGGGAAAAAATTACTACGTTCCCTTGTCACCAATGCAATGCAGAATGGGGAGTTTAAAAATCCTCCCTTAAAACACACAGCTGTATTTCCATAGAATCTGGTAAATAATGAACACTGGGTGTCTAGAACTTTATTCTGCACTAATGCATAAAGCCATTTCAGACCATCTGGATAGCAGGCCAAATTGCCTCAACATCAAAAGCTGATGCTTGGGTGGACATACTAGGTTTGGGTGCATTGACACTGTTCTGTGATGGATGTCTTATGAGACAAGCCTGAGATATGCCTTATTCAATCCACTATTATTAATGAATCTATTTCCAAGATTATAAAATCCACCTGCAAATGCTAAACCTCCAGAACAGTTTTCTTCTTTTTAATAAAATGTAATGTGGATACAGTCACTTTGGAAGACGGTTTGGCAGTTTCTTACAAAGCTAAACGTAGTCTTACCACATGATCCAGCAATAGTGCTCCTAGGTATTTTCCCAACCAATTTGAATACTTTATCCATACAAACACCCACAAATGAAGGTTTATAGCAGCTTTATTCAAAATCATCAAAAAATGGAAGCAACCAAGTTGGCCTTCAGAAGGTCAATGGGTAAAAAAATGTAGTACATCCATATTAGTGGAATACAATTCAGTGATTAAAAAGGAATAATCAAGCCAAGCAAAGACATGTATGAATCTTAAATGTATATTGCTAAGTGAAAAAAGCAAGTCTGAAAGGGCTAGATATTGTATAATTCCATGTGTATGACATTTGGGAAAAGGCAAAACTGTAGAGATGGTAAACAGACCAGTGTTGACCAAGGGGTTGGAGGGAAAGGAGGGTTGAATAGATGAAGCACAGGGAATTCTTTTGGGTGGTGAAATTATGCTGTATGTATGATACTGTAATGGTGCATTTGATAAAACCCATAGGACTTTACAGCACAAAGAGTGAAACTTAATGTATGCAAATTAAAATAAACTCATTTAAGAGGTTGGGGGAATCACAGTATAGACTGCAGACTCTGACAAAAGAATCTAACTGTACTACAAATGTATGAAATAACTTCACTGAAGGGAATAGGAATGGGGCAGGGCATGGTGCTGACCTACATAACTTTGGAAATGAGTAGAGACCGTAAAACTAAAGCCAAAAGAACCTGGATATAAGCACTGTATTGTAGTTGATAATGTTGTTTCCCAGGGGAGTACAGGTTAACAATTCTGGAGCCACTGTACATATATATTGAAATTGAATAATTAAGAAAATGAAGTAACAGCTGAACAGTAAAATCGTTAATTTGTAATCAACTTAATGATTAAGTAAAGTAGATGGTGGGATCCAGGTTTCTCACTGTTAGGAGAGAGAGATTACAGAAAAACAAGGGGGAATGACTAAATTAATCCATGTGATTCTGGATTAGACTTGGAAACATCAGTATGAACTCATGCTTAGTTTAATATAGGTATAGGTGGATACACATAGAAATATTTATAGATATGTGTTTATACATGGTTTAATATACTGAAGTACAGTTCCTTGTCTGTCAGCTGAGAGAGCCTAGAAATAACAATACCGCAGGATCAACAAACGTACTCAGTGCCCAGAGCTTGGCTTCTAATATCATTCTCCAATAAAAGGCGCTAGGATTTTTGAAGATATGGCTAATTATAGGACTGGGGCGAGGAAAACACAAGATGAATGTGGCTTACCTTATAGTGCCAGAAAGTGAGGAGGTGCTCAAAAATATCCACAAGAGCAGGGGTATGTCAATAGGACTTTTGAAGATGTTATTTTCAATTAAGGTGTGGTCAACTGAATCAGGATGGGTGTTAATCCTATTACTGGAGGCCTTATAGAGAAGGTCACAAGGAAAAGGCCACAAGGAAGCAAGAAGCTAGAAGTCAACAGAACCTGGAAGAGAAAGGAGAAGATGCCACCATGGGTGTTGCCATGTGATGGAAAAGCCAGGGGCCCAAGGATCACAGCAGACAGCCCCAGAATGCCACAGTCTTTAGGGAGTAAGCACTGTCTTGCTGATGCCTCAATTTTTGACTTTTCCTAGTCTTGAAACCATGAGCCAATAAGTTCCAGTTGTTTAAGCCAACCCATTTAGTGGCATTTGTTATCACAGCGGGGAAACTAAGTGTGTGGACCCAAGGCCTGGGCTCCCCCTCTCTAATGGGGAAATGAGGCCCCACAGCATGTAGCAGCCTTCATGACCAAGGTAGAAGTTGAAGGTCATAAGACCTCCTCAGGGAAGAAAGTATGTACAGATGGTATCATAAACAAAGCATTGAAACTCCCCTCCCATGATCACTGTTGATAACAAACCTCCAGATCCCTGTGCCACGTGACTCTGCTGAAATACTGTTCTATCCTATGGGATGTCTTTGTCCTAAACCCCTATAAGCAGCCCTTTGCACTTTCCACCCCTGCGGAACACTAATTACATTTTCCTGAACCTGCTGCCATCGAGGACCCTCCTGTTCGTGAGTCCTAATAAACCCATGTCTCCCTCTGTGCCTGGCATCTTCTTTGTTCTTAAGGCTATGCCAACCGAAGCCCTTGAAGAGGCACATATTAACACCTAATATGTGGTAGCACTAGTCTAGGAAGTTGGAATAAGTTAGTGAATAAAACAGACACAAATGCCTGCCTTCATGGAGCATTAAAAAAAAATGAGGACCATCAGTGCAACTTTCCTTCTCTTACTTTTCTCTGGATAATGTTGCTTTCACTTCTAAAAAATTGTTTACATTCTCTCTCCTTTTCTTTCCCCAAACCCTTTCAACTCTTTTAATTATTATGGAATGCTGAAAAATGTAATTTTTCATTAATATTTAAAGGTAAATTTTATAATCTATATGTAATATGGGAAATGGTCAATCTAGTTTTAAAATAGCATTTTGTAATTGGCTGAGAAAATCTGAGAGCCACAATGTAACAATAAAAACTTTCATCAAAAGGGGACTATTTAAAAATATTTTCTCACATTTTCTGTACCTATACCTATATCCTTATCATCATCTTTGCCAAACCACTTGAAATTAAGTTGTAAATATGACTCTACATTGTAAATATGTCATCCTGTATATCTCTTAAGAATAAGGACATTCTCCTACAAACCCCAAACCTTGCATTACACACAAGAATTTAATATTAATACAATAATTTTAGTCAGTACAGAGTCCATATTCAAATTTTGCAGCATTTCCCCAAATGCTCTTTTATAGATTTTTTTTTCTGGCCAACGATAATTTACAGAATTTGGTTATCATATCTAACTTCCTTTACTCTGGAAAATTCCCACCACTCTTTTGGTTTTTTTGTGACAGTGATACTTTGAAGAGTCCAAGTCAGTTTTCTTGCAGAATGCCCCACATTCATATTTACCTAAATATTTCCTCATGATTAGATTCAGGTTAAACATTGTTTGATAAGAATGCTACAGATATAATGTTGTGTACTTCTCATTTAGTTTTATCAGAAAGCACATAATGTCAGTTTGTCTCATTATGGTTATGCTAAGTTTGAAAACTGGGTTAAGATTGTGTTTACTAGCTATCTTCATCATAGAGGTAAATTTTTTCCCATTATAATTAATAATCTATTTTTGAAATGAGACTTTGAGACCTTATTAATGTGTTGTCCTCCTACAGCATTTCACCTAATGGTTTTAGCATCTGTTGATGATTCTTGCCTAAATCAGTAAATTGCATTAGTGGTTGCAAAGTTCAGTGGTGATTTTCCAATTCTGTTGTAACATTTAAATTTGTTAGCCAGGATTTTCCTGCACTGAAGAGTTTCCTTTGCTTCATTTTTTGTTTTGAGTATTATCATGGGCTCACGGATTCTTTTTAAAATATTCAGTATAATAGTCAATGTAATAAAACCATTACCATTCTTCTTGATGTTCAAATTGTCTCAATTTGGCCAGTGGGAGCCCTGTCAAAGCAACCCATGTCCCCTTTTGGTGTGTCCTAAGGGGCTATTTTAAATGTCAAAGTAAATTTTTATTTCTTGAAACATTAAAACACAGGTTTTAATATTCCAATGTGAAAATATGTATTCTTTGATGTATCCTCTAATAACTTAGAAATGATAAATCTAGGCACATTTCTCCATTTGATGCAACAGAACGAATAGAGTAAAAAAAAAGTGATTAAGTCACTTCATGAGTCATGAACTACTCCTGACAAATCGAACATCAAACACCTGTGACACAGCTGTTCTCAGCTGTGTTTATCTCATTGCTGATCATTCTGAAAAAGTTGAAACCTTTTAATGAGGGTTAATTATAAAGGGAAAAAATCTCACAGAGTGTTCAGGAAGCTTACTAGTGTTCTTGAGTAATACTGGATGATGGGAAATGATAATTTATCACTCTACATAGTTGCTGATAAAGCTATTCTCAGTAAAGTTCTGACAATTTGTTATCATTGATATAAGGTATATTATTTTTTAGTTAACCATATCCTCCTTAGCTGAGAAACAGGCTGTGCCATCCATCAGGCAGAAAGCTCATTTAAAATTGCTGCCACATGCTTGTATCATATATTTAATCTTTGGTATTCTGTGACTACTGAACTTAGCTATTCTTGCCGTTTCTATGGAAAGAGTAAATGCTCATTATTTTGAGTGTTTTTCCCCTGGAATGTTGCATGATTATTTATAATGAATGGTTACCCCTTGGGCTTAGCTACATGAAATAATTATGTTGTCTGAGTATGATGATTTTCACAAGGAAATAAATGTCCTTCAAAGTTCCATCCCCATGCATGGCACTCATAGATGTTCAATAAATATTTATATAAGGAAAGAAATGAAGAATTAAAGAAAGAGAGTAAGGCACCGTAGAGTATAATGGTGTCTTATAAAGATGTACCTTATGCTCTCGATTGACTTTCTTCACCCCTAGCCAGGCCTGAATCCTTCATCCCTTTGTTGCAAAGCCTGGCCCTAGCTAAACTAACATAGGCAACGTAGCAGATGGGGTGGGAAGTAGAGAAAGTTGGCCAAGCCCCTCATCTGATGTAAAAGGGAAGAGAGTGAAGATAGAGGCTAAGTGAGAAATAACTCAGCATTGTGAGCTCGTAACTGAAGAGTGTCAGATTAAACAGCTTAATTATATCAGCTCATATTTAGGGGTTTACTGTGGGGAAAGAGCCTTTACAAAATATTGACGCTCCGAAGCCAGAGATATTTTTTTCAGGGATACCTCTGCGCTGATTCGATTTTCTCCCCTTGACTGAAGATGTGTTCCTGCTGGCTCTGAGCTTGGTTCAGGAACCCAGAGAGCCTAAAGTGTATAATCACTCTCCTGAACAGAAGAACTTGGATAATTAATGTAAGTTCTTCCAAAGTAGTGAGGAAAACCCTAATATAAAAATGTTTCAAAAGTACCTTAAGAAAGTTAGGCTCTTTTCTCAACTCTGATAAGACTCTACTTGCCCATAGAATGTTCCAGATGCTCCTGTAAGGAAGGAGAGGAAAAAGCTACACTACACAGAAATATGCTGCTGTTCTCTACCTAAGTGCCTGCCTTACTTCTGTTGAAGAAATTGAAAATTCACATCATATGGCTTCCTAGATATGGTTTCACTTTAATTTAGGAGCAACATCTATTCACAGCTATTGCATCTTACCACGTGAAATTTCTTTATGGCACCAGTCACTACCTGATGTGATTACTTATATTTTAAACCATTCTGTGTTCATCTATTTATTTAATTATTGGTGTTCTCTTCAATTAGAATATAAGTTCCAGGAAGGCAAGGACTTTGTATTGTTCACAGCTGTTGTCACCAAAACTAGGAATCATACCGTGGCACAGAGTACATGCTTGCTCTACATTTGTTATTGCATTGCTACCTATGTGATTATGTGGATTTAGGGACATGGAGAATTTACTTCACCCATTTATTTACCTGAAGCAGAGTACAATGCTGTTCTCATGCTAAAATGTGGCTCAGCCTCATTTGAGTCACCCTTATGAGGGCAGAGAATGGACTTGGGATAAAGTGAGATCTTTGTCATGGTAATTGAAGTCTGTCTTTATTCTGAGAATCATACCTCTTGCTCCATCCCCTCAACCTCAGACTTGAGTATTGTGTGTGAACTGGGACACATCCATTTTGGCTTCCCTTTTGCATTATTACTTTTTCTTCTTTGTGTGTGGATAGAAGGGGTCAGTGGATTTTCACTCCGCAACACTCAGCATTCATTCTGATCAATAGTGACTTACTCCTAGAGAAATGCCAGACACTCTTATTGGTCAATTGAAGAAGGCATTTCTTTTTGTTTGCTGCCTGTCCTGCTGGGATGTATAAAATTAAATGTGTTTCCATGATTATAGCCCTCAACCTCTTGAGGGCTGGGTATCTACTCTAGTCCTCTCATTTCTCATTAGCAGGCAATTCATCCTAGCCACTTGATCATATTAGTCAACAATAGTAGGTATGGCCGGGGGATATGAGGGGTTGAGGGAGATATTTCAAGGGATTATAACAAGAGGGAAACCCCCCTCCAGGATGTCAGGACATAGAGGTAGGATATGGAAATGCTTCTAGATTCCAAACCCTGAAGTTTACCTTACAAGAAAATCAAGAAAAAGCTCTCAGGAATTTTAACTCCACTTCACATAGGGGTAAACCTAGCCAGGTATTTGCCCAGCTTGACTTTCACCACTAACCACATCTGACTTTGAGAATTAAATTTCCTAATAAAATACTTCTAAAGAAACAGATCTAAAACTCTCACTGCATAAGGAGCATTAGAGTCTTTCATAGATGAGAACGTTGAAGGAAAAGCAAGCACAAGAAGGCATTACCTAAGCCAAGAACAGGAAAGATTCAAAGATGCAAAAAGAGGACTAAGTAGGAAAAGGAAATCTTTAAAATGTCTTTGAAGATATTAATATGTTTAATCATCTCATAGCAACCAAAGCCCTTCATTATATAATATCAAGTTATTTTTTCATAATAATTTCATGGTACTGTACTCTTTGCTCTGGTTATACTTTAGATCATGCATAATATGCATATTTATGCTTATATGCATTTGCTAATAGTGTTCCCTCTACCTGGAATTATTTTCTCTATCATCTCCTTTCTCCAAGTAGAAAAATAATTTTCATATTTGCAGCTTATATGAAGTATATATTATTGTCCTCTCCTTTATAGATGTGGAAACTAAAACTAATAAAGTTTAAGTAGTTTTTCTCCCAATTTAAGAGCAGTTAGCTCTACATCTATAGTGGTATAAGATAAAATGTTTGACTTAAATATATTTCAGGACATAAAATCTATGCTCAATAAAATGTTAATCAAAATTTATTTATGACTCCCTCTTTCACTTAAGTTCGCTCCATATCAGACTTTGTGGTGAACAAAATATGCAGAAAAAGGATAAGGATGATGGTGATTATTTATCTTCCAAATTTAACAACAGCAGAAAGGTGAGCAACTTCTCCTACTTGACAAAAGTCAGTCCAGAAATGATATACTCCCAGCCCCAGGTAACTTGGTCTCATCTGTTTCACCTTTAGCTTAGCAATCATGATAACCCACCCACCTGTATTATTCTTTTCCCTTTGCCCTCTTTATTCCACCAAATAGCTACTAAACTCCAGAAGAAATTGTTCCCAGAAAAGTGCCACAATTTGAGAATATACAAGCATTTTACATAGTCCAGCATTCTAGGGGAAAAAGTCCTAAATAAAAACAATTTGAAAACCATACCAGATAATGATGATGATTATGATGATAAAGATGATGATAATAATAATATAAGAACAAGGGAATAACCTGTCTTCCCTAGTTATGAATTTATCATCTTTCCTTTTTCCATTGGGCCTCTTTTAATTTCATCTGTGTATTGTGAAACTGTTTCATCCTTCCATACCATGATTAACTGAGTATAATCAGGAAAAGTAAAACCCACAGAATGATTTTAAAATAGGGAACAAACATTAGAGCATGTACTTTTAAGCAATGACTTTATTTTAAAACACAAATGGCAGTATATAAATGAATAATAGTTATGACAAGATGAAACAAAGTATTTAAACAAATATGGGGATGTTTCCCAAATAGTATTTCATCAAAGAAAAATGTAGTTGTAAGTAAATTAATTAATAATTGTCCTATTTATTCTAAAACAATCTTGTATTCTGTTTTTTTTCTGTCTGGCGTTAGATTTATGCTTTTGTTTCCTATTGACAAAGATTGACTAAATATTGCCCCAGTGTAATTTTCCTGTAGCATTAATTATAAATGTCTCACTGGAATAATGTGAAAGCAAAAATTCATTTGGAAAGCCGATCACCTAGACTACACACTAATAAATTAAAATCAACAGATGAGAAATTAACCCCTTTCTCATAAATAAAAATATCTTTCTTGATCCATTTGAATTCACATGTCACAAGATTCACGGTCTAGGATTTAATTTCCATAATACATTAATATTATTAATATCTATTAAATGCATTTAAACTCTGTTTCAAACTATCCTATCCTGGGTGATACAGTATATCACATACATAGCAGAAATGTTAAACAAATTGTGATTTTGTAATTAAGATAAAATACTCACGTGCTTGATTTACAGAAGTTAATTAAATCTTAAGCAAAAAAAAAAAAAGATAAGGAATACACACACACAAACGTGTGTACAAGTAAAATGGGAAATCTGAACAAGGTCAGTGGATTGTATCAATGTCAACTTCCTGGTTGTGATATTGTATATCATTTTGCAAGATGTTACCATTGGGGGAAACTGAATAAAGGGTACATGGGAGCATTCTGCATTGTTGCTCTCTGTATTGTTTATTACAACCACATGTTGTACAATGATCTCAAAATATGAAGTTTACTTAAAAATGTATAAGAAAAAAATTGCCTTGTATTTGACAGAGAAAGAGAGGGGCAAAAAGAGCTTTGAGATATGGGAATTGAGGAGAGTCAAGTATGAGAACTTAAAATCACAGAGACAGTGGGGCTGCATTCAAGAGGCAGGAGTCCTGTATTCAAAGTTGATAGTTCAGAAGTTACCTGGCTGAGTCAACAGTGTACATCCTTATACACTCAGGAATGTTCCCATAGATTTCTTGTTTTTGGTTTTGTTTCTTCTTAGTTAGGCTGAAATAAGGTCAATCTTAATATAAGCTTATCCTAAATCATCCATGTTGCTTTGTGCCACAATGCCCATGATAGAAGGCAGAAGTTGGCAGGGTATAAAATTGGGGAAAATATCAAAGATTAATCCATCAATTATATATATAGCACCTTTGAAAGTTAATTTTTTGAAAGTTAATGTTTCTGATAAAATGCTATTAATTTTATGGAGACATCCATTCTCTCTAAATTCATCTATGATACTGTCATTCTCAATCAAAGTATCAGGAGACTTCTATTATACAGTCCAACAAGCTAAATCTAGATCTAGAGTTCATGGGTGTGCCAGTTTGGATGCATTATGTCCCTCAAAATGCCATGTTCTTTAATGCAGTCTTGTGGAGGCAGACTTATTAGTGTTGATTAGGTTGGAATCTTTGGATTAGGTTGTTTCCATGGAGATGTGACTCACCCAACAGTGGGTAATACCTTTGATTAGATTATTTCCATAGAGGTGTGGCCCCGCCCATTTAGTGTGGGTCTTGATTTAATCACTGGATTACTATATAAGAAAGAGTTCACAGACAGAAGCAGCTCACTGCTACAGCTTAGAGAGACATTTTGAAGACAGCCTTTGAAAGCTATTGCTGACATTTTGGAAAATGCCATTTTGAAATGCAACCTGGGAGCAAGCAGACGCCAGCCACATGCCTTCCCAGCTAACAGAGGTTTTCTGAATGCCAAAGGCCTTTCTCCGGTGAAGGTAACCTATTGTTGATGCCTTACCTTGGACGCTTGATGGCCTTAAGACTGTAACTGTGTAATCAAATAAACCCCCTTTATAAAAGCCGATCCATTTCTGGTGTTTTGCATAATGGCAGCATTAGCAAATCGTAACAATGGGAAAGCAGGAAAGAAAACATGAGAACTGTCAAGAAATATTATTAAAAGAAAAATAACGGGTACTAGCGTTATTTGAAATCAAAAAATGCTGTCAAGCTATAGTAACTGAAACAATGTGGACTTAGTGGTAGAATAGACAAAAGGTGAGGACACAGTATAGAAAATTTAGAAATCAACCCATGTATAGATAGGAATTCAATGTATGATAAAGGAGCAATTCAAATAATTGGAGAGATGATATTCTTACTAACAATAGATTGAATGATGTTTGAAGAAAACCCATCATTTAACTGATTTAAAAACAATTATAAGTAATAATAGATCTAATTCATATCTATACCAACCTAATTTTCTCATGGATTATGTATTTATACATAAAGAGCAAAATTACACAAGTTACAGAAGTGTTTATAACATGTAAAGGGCTGGCGTTCTGAAAGAAATAATGCACACAAACAAAAAGAAAGGAAAAAAAATCTCATTAAGTTAAATATATTTAATGTTATGAAAATATAAACAAAATAACAATTGCACAAAAAATGATGAAATTAATGAAGTTAAAAAGCAAGAAAATGAGTGGAAGTAAATATTACTAGCAATGGGCTCACTGCTTGATGTGCACAGAAGCTAACACTGTGACACCAGGATTTTCAGAAAACAGAGTTTTATTGCAAGGTTGACTGGCAAAAAGATAGGAGGCAAGCTCAAATCTGTCTCCCTAATCCAAGAACTATAGGATATTTATAGGATGGAAACAAAGGAAGGTGTGGACAGTGATAGGGATTCAGGTTGGCCTATTCTCATTGGTCATTTATAGAACTGTTTATGTATGGCTGACATATACCAGAGGGCCAGAGCTTATCTTCTTTGTTGAGGGACCCTTGACATTTCATTTGCTTCAGACAACTTCTCATCCCCATATTTTTGGTTCCGAGGAATAGTTTTTGTTCCTAGTGTTTTGGGTCATTCAAAGGGCAAGCAGCTGTATGTTTGTGCATTCTTTGGTTTCCTACTTGCAGCTAAGTTTGACTGCCTGTAAAACTAGTTCAGGAGAATAAGAAAGAGTGCTGGGGCGTGCAGATCACGTTTCACATCACATCAGAGCTGTGGAATTTCCTCTCTTCTGGGGGAGGCCTGTGAAGATGAATTTGGTTTAAGTTTTCTGAGTGTTTTTATCAAGAAAGCATGCTGGGACCCTACAATCCGGACTCGGGCAAGATGGCGGCATAGAGAGGAGTGGAAGCTAAGTAGTCCCCCTGGAACAACTACAAAAAACCAGAAACAACTAGTAAATAACCCAGAATAACTGCGGGGGGACAAACGAGACCATCCATTCATCATACACCAACCTGAATTGGGAGGAATGCCCGAGAACACAGCATAAAATCTGTAAGTAAAACCTGCGGAACCAGGTCGGGAGACCCCCTCCCCCATAGCCCGAGCTGCAAAGCCTCGTGGTGCCACAGAGAAGCTCTCTCCCAGCAAGCGAATATAGCTCAGCTGAGCTCCAACTGGGGTTTTAAGTAGCGAGTGTGAACTGCTCACTACAGGTACGCAGCCCCAAAAAACACACAGAGGCTTTGGGTGATGACTGACCTGGGAGAGCTGGAGGGTCGCCTTGGACTCGGTCTGAAGGGGACTATCTGTTTCTTCTTTGGCTCAGTGGAGAAAGCCCCAGTCATTTTCAGTTTCCAGGGCTGTGACTCTGGGAAGGGTGGAGACACCACAAGCAGAGAGAGAGACCATTGAAATGCTAATGACCTCCACCTGGGGGGTCTATCTTCTCTAGGAGGAAAGGGGTGGGGCCCTTTCCATTCAGAACCAGACCCCAGAGCCTGGGGGAACACGGCCATACCTCCTCACACCAGTCAAGAATTATAGGCTAACAGGTGTCACCTGCTGGGCAGAAAAGCACAGTGACCCGAGGCATCAAAGGGTGGAGCAATTTTCTAAGACACATCCTCAGGGAAATCAGATACTGAATATTTCTTCCCTCTGGGACCTGAGCCTGTTCTGGTCTGGGAAAACCTGATTTGGATAACCAAGGAAACCATGCCTAGACAACAGAAAATTACAACCTACACTAAGAAAAACAAAGTTATGGCCCAGTCAAAGGAACAAACGTACACTTCAACTGAGATACAGGAATTTAAACAACTAATGCTAAATCAATTCAAAAAGTTTAGAGAAGATATTGCAAAAGAGATAGAGGCTGTAAAGGAAGCACTGGACATGTATACGGCAGAAATCAAAAGTTCAAAAAAAACAACTAGTAGAATCTATGGAAATGAAAGGCACAACACAAGAGATAAAAGACACAATGGAAACATACAACAGCAGATCTCAAGAGGCAGAAGAAAACACTCAGGAACTGGAGAACAAAACACCTGAAAGCCTACACGCAAAGGAGCAGATGGAGAAAAGAATGAAAAAATATGAGCAACGTCTCCGGAAACTCAAGGATGAAACAAAGTACAATGTACATATCATTGGTGTCCCAGAAGGAGAAGAGAAGGGAAAGGGGGCAGAAGCAATAATAGAGGAAATAATTAATGAAAATTTCCCATCTCTTATGAAAGACATAAAATTACAGATCCAAGAAGCGCAGCGTACTCCAAACAGAAGAGATATAAATAGACCTACGCCAAGACACTTAATAATCAGATTATCAAATGTCAAAGACAAAGAGAGAATCCTGAAAGCAGCAAGAGAAAAGTGATCCATTACATACAAAGGAAGCTTAATAAGACTATGTGTGGATCTCTCAGCAGAAACCATGGAGGCAAGAAGGAAGTGGTGTGATATATTTAAGATACTGAAAGAGAAAAACCGCCAACCAAGAATCCTGTATCCAGCAAAGCTGTCCTTTGAATATGAGGGAGAGCTCAAAATATTTTCTGACAAACAGACAATGAGAGACTTTGTGAACAAGACACCTGTCCTACAGGAAATACTAAAGGGAGCACTACACGGTGATAGAAGACAGGAGTGTGTGGTTTGGAACACAATTTGGGGAGATGGTAGCACAACAATGTAAGTACACTGAACAAAGGTAACTATGAATACGGTTGAGAGAGGAAGGTGGGGAGCATGTGAGACACCACAAGAAAGGAGGAAAGATAAAGACTGGGACTGTGTAACTTGGTGAAATCTAGAGTATTCAACAATTGTGATAAAATGTACAAATATGTTCTTTTACGAGGGAGAACAAGCAAATGGCAACCTTGCAAGGTGTTAAAAATGGGGAGGCACTGGGGGAGGGATGCAATCAGCATAAACTAGAGACTGTAACTAATAGAATCATTGTATTATGCTTCCTTTAATGTAACAAAGGTGATATACCAAGGTGAATGCAGATAAGAGGGGGGGATAGGGGAGGCATGTTAGACACTTGACATTGGTGGTATTGTCTGATTCTTTATTCTACTTTGATTTAAGGTTATTTTTCCTTTTGCTGCTTCCTAGCTATCATTTTTTTGTTTCCTCTTTCTTTTGCCTCTCTACCCTCTTTGACTCTCCCTCCTGCCTTGTGGAAGAAATGTAGATGCTCTTGCTTAGTATGAGCAGAATGTTCAATTAGGATGAACTTAAATGTTTGGAAATGAACAGGGGTGTTGGTAGCAAGATGTGAGAATAACTAACAGCGCCGAATGGTGTGTGAATGAGGTGGAAAGGGGAAGCTCAGAGTCATATATGTCACCAGAAGGAAAGTTGGAGGTCAAAAGATGGAAATGTATAAAACTGAATCCTATGGTGGGCAATGTCCATGATCAACTGTACAAATACTAGAAATCACTTCATGAACCAGAACGAATGTATGACAATACAATTAGAAGTTAATAATAGAGGGGCATATAGGGAAGAACTATATACCTATTACAAACTATATACTACAGTTAGTAGTAGTTCAACATTTTTTCATAAACAGTAACAAGCGTACTATATCAGTACTAGGAGTCAACAATTGAGGGGGGTTGTTTAGGGATAGGGGAGATTTAGAGTTTCCTTTTCTTTTTTCTTTTTTCATCTTTCACTTTATTTCTTATCTGGAGTAATGAAAAGTTTCTAAAAATTGAACGAAAATTAAGTGTGATGGATGCACAGCTGTATGAGGGTACCCAGGGGCAAGTGATTGTACACTTTAGATCTTTGGATAATTGTATGGTATCTGAACAATCTCAATAAAAATGAAAAAAAAAAATAGTTCAGGAAAGAATTTTAGTTATGGGAGGGGAAGAAATTCTGATAAGTAGGTTTTGGCCTGAATCCTGATTTTAGTTATGACGGTAATTCAGGACTCCTGGCTATCTTTCTCATGGTTTCATATGCATTTGTCACATACATAAGAGGCAGATGATTATCCACAGCATCTTTAAAATTCCTTTAAATCAATAAGGAAAAGGCAGTACATATTGGGAAAAACATACTACAATGCAAATTGTGAAATAACAAATACAAATGACAATGAACATATTGCTAGTGCTCAGCCAGCCTAGAAATCAGGAGAATTCCAATAATGAGACAAGATAATTTTGACCCTCAGATCACCATAGATTTAAGAGTTTGATAATTTTGAATGACATAAAGGAGTAGAAAGTATAGCTCTTTCAAATTATATTGATTGGGGGGAACACTGTTGAAATGAATTCAGTTTCGCCAGATCTACCAAGATTTTGAAATACTGATCTCCTGACACCGCAGTAATATATCTAATGATCTATCCTTTAAGAATATTTACGTAACAAACACAAAAATAGCATATAAGAGAGGCGGCAACAAGATGATGATAGAATACATCCCCTGAAAAAGCCTCCCCAGAGATTTAGTGAATAGAAGGGCAGATCCCACTTGCTTAGGACTCTGGAGAACACTAGAGAATGTGGAGACTGGAGAAGGACTCCAAAAATGCTGAACCGAAGAAACAAAAATCTCAGTTAGGAAAATTCTGTCCAGGATGCCTGTTGGTTCCCATTCTCCTCCCTCTTACTCGGTCTCATGCAGCTTGGGAGTCACACAGAGGCAGCACAGCCTGGGTCCCTTTCACCACAGACTGAGATGGTAGAGCAATTCACAGCAGTGAGTTAGAACTCCATGCATATCCAGGCACAGGGATCTAAGTTCACAGACATTCAAGGCAGAACACCTGCTGCAGAGGAATGCTGCAATAACAAAAGAACCCCCAGGGGATAAAAAAGGGGCTGGGGAGAGACAGCAATAGAAAGGCTGGGAAGAACTGTTTGGCCCTCAATCTAGTTTCAGTCAGCTGGACACCTAAAGGCAAAATGGACTTTTATGAAGTGACCCACCTTTCTAGATTGACCCCATGTGGCTCCCTGAGGCAGGATACCCTAATGGGGTGAAAAGCAGAGACAGAAAAACTGCTCAGAAAAAAAGGGGGTGTTAAAATGAACTGGTATAAGATAGGACAGGTCCCAGAACTGAAAACTATAAGGAAAAGAGGTCACTGAGTGAGGGAGAGAATTTTAAAAAATCATAGGGGCGGGGAGAAAAGTCTGCATGTGCACGCATGCGCGCACACACACACACCCGAAAACAAAAAACAGAACATATCAAGATTCCTGGAGAAGGAACAGAGGAAAAGAAGCTTTCTCCTGAATATGAAATAATTGCACAAATAGTGCAATCATAAAAATTGCACCACATATCCACGGCAAGATTTGGACAAAGAAGAGCTGAAAAAATCTGAACAGTTAAACACTGGCTATTCTAAAGGTCTAGAATATGTTAGACCAAGCATGAAAAAAAGCTTTAACAGAAAGTCAACCAACAATAAAATCCTAGACAGGAGGGAGAAACAGATCAAGATTCCTGGAGAAGGAACAGAGGAAAGGAAACTTTCTCCTAGAGTTGAAACAATTGAACAAAAAGTGCAAAAAAAAAAAAAAAAAAAAATTGTACCACATATCCAGGGCAAGAATCAGATGAAGAAGAGCTGAGGAAGTCTGAATAGTTAAACGCAAACTACTCTAAGGTCCAGAATAAGTTGGACCAAGCCTCAAAGAAGAGCCTTAACACAAAGCAACTCAACAATAAAAACCCTAGACAGGAAGGAGAAACAGATGCTTAGAGTTAACTCATCAAGATAATCAGATGCCTAGGCCTCAGCAAAAATTTACAAGCCATACTAAGAAACAGAAAGATATGGCTTAGCCAAGGGAACAAATTAAAACTTCAGAGGAGACACAGAAGTTGAAACAACTAATCAAAGATGTTCAAACAAATCTCCTAAATCAATTTAAGGAGATGAAGGAAAATACGCATGAAGAAATAGAGGATATTTGGAAGAACATGTGTGGAGATAAAATGAATTTGAAAATATAAAAGGAAATGCAGAAATTATGAGAATGAAAGGCAAAATTACTAGTAGAGATTAAAAGTACACAAGAGGCACATAGCAGCAGATTTGAACAGGCAGAAGAAAGAATTAGCAAACTAGAAGATAGGACAATTGAAATTATATAGTCCGAAAAGCAGGTAGATAAAAGAAAAGAAAAATTGAGCAGTGTCTCAGGGATTTGAGTGATAGCACAAAGTGCACAAACATATGCTTCATGGATATCCCAGAAGGAGAAGAGAAGGGAAAAGGGGCAGAAAGAATATTTGAGGAAATAATAGCTGAAAACTTGCAAACTCTTATGGAAGACATAAATATTCATGTCCAGGAGGCTCAATGTACTCCAAACAGAAGGAATCCTAATAGACCTACTTTGAGACATGTACTAATTAGAATGTCAAATACCAAAGATAAAGAGAAAATTCTGAAAGCAGCAAGAGAAAAGCAATTCATCACATACAAGGGATCCTCAATAAGACTAAGTTCCGATTTCTCATCAGACAGCATGGAGGAGATGAGGCAGCGGTATGATATATTTAAGGTACTGAAACAGAAAAACTTCTAGCCCCAAATTCTTTATCGAGCAAAACATGTCCTTCAAAAATGAGGGAGAGACTTCTAGGAAGATGGTGGAGTAGGTGAGGTGGAATGGGCTTCTCCTCTGTGAAAGAAACTAGAGAGGGGGTGATAGAGGACACCCAAGACCATGGTTTCAGGGTGTGACTGGTCATAGAAGGTCCCCCACAGTATGTGGAGGGGATGCTGACAAAAACACAAGAGAGTGGGGTAAGTTTGTTCTGCTTGGGACCACAACCCTGGTGGGCAGCAGCAAGACTGCCACAGGGCAAGGGAGTGAGCAACAGCTCTCCAAATCCCGTGCACCTAACTTAGGGAGGTGATCCTCCACAGCCAGACGGCCAGGAACTCCCATGAAGGAACCCAGGAGGCAACATTTTCTCTCCCCCGACAGAAGTCTGAGGCATCCACTGGCAAGAGGTGGGGAAAGGAGAGGGTGCCATACCAACGATCAGGAACCCCTCCCACACCCCAGAGACTCATGGGTGCATGGCAGGCAGTGAGTGGGGCATGTTCCATCTGTAGGATGCCCTTGAGCAGACTCCCTGCCCAACTGCTCCCGGCCCACATGGAAGCCCCAGGGCCGGCAGCCCCCAGAGCACACAGAGAACTGGTGCACTGATTGGTTACCTAGCTGGTTTGCACTCTGCCCATCACAGCAGAGATGTTTGTGGAAGCTCAGCTCTAAAGCACCACCTGCCGGTAGCATTGGAAAACTGCACTCCAGCAAACTATAGCCCAAGAGCGCCACCTGCTGATGGGATTGGGAAACTGCACTCCAGCAAGCTGTAGCTCTCCCAAATTATATATTAAAGCTCAAATAATCCTGCATTTCTCAAAATAATCTTATCAAGATGAGCAAATGTCCCTAATCCAAAAGAAAATCACAAAGCACTTGAAGACTCTAGAAGTTATGGACAAGCCAAATGAACAAATTTAAAATGAGGGAGAGTTTAAAATATTTACAGAAATATAGAAACTGGGAGAGTTGGTCAATAAGAGACCTGACCTACAAGAATAACAAAGGGAATTCTGCAGGTTGAAAGGAAAAGAGAGGAAAGAGCGGCTTGGAGTAGTGTGAACAAATGAAGATTATCAGTAAGGCTAACAAAAAGAGTAAATGCAAATCCCAATAGTATGGGATCATCAATAGCACTGTATCATTAATAGTACTATATACAACTCTACTTTTTACTTGATCTAAGAGTTAGAATACAATTGAACAGGAAAGAGGCATATTTCCTGGTAAACGATGTGCAAAATATGAAGTGATAAAGTGAGATAAAGCAACATAAAGAGGGGAAACAGAGGGATGTGGGAGCAGGGAACATGCATGCTATTGAAGCTAAGTTGGTATCTTTTCAAATTATTAGATTATAGATGTAGGTCCTGTAATAAAATCCCCAAGGTCACAACAAAGAAGGTATTTTAAAAATAAACAGAAACAGAAATGAGAAAGGGATCAGTCAAATATATCACAGAAAATCAAGTATACCAAAAAGGTGGTTGCAGTAAAGGAAAAGAGAGACCAAAAAAAGATATGACATATAAAAACCAAAGGACAAAATGGCCAAAGTAAGTACTGCCTTTACAGAAATAACACTGAAAGTAATGGATTAAACTCCCCAATCCAAAGACACAGATTGGCAGAATAGACAAAAAAGCATGATGAAAGCATGATAAAAAAGTTGAGACAACTATATGTTGTTCACAAGAGACTGCCTTAGACCCAAAGACATAACTAGGCTGAAAGTGAAAGGTTGGAAAAAGATATTCCATGCAAACAGTAACCAAAAAAGAGTTGAAATAGCTATACTAGTATCAGAAAATGTAGACCTTAAGACAAAAGGTGTTAGAGACAAAGAAGGACACTATATGTTAATAAAAGAGGCAATCCACCAAGAAGAAATAGCAATCATAAATATTTCTGCACCTAACCACAGTGCCTTAGAATACATGAGGCAAACACTGGCAAAACCAAAGAGAGAAATACACACCTCTACAAGCAATACTTGGAGACTTCAATTCACCACTCTCATCAATAGAACAACTGGACAGAGGATCAATAAGGAAAGAGAGATCTTTAATAATATGATAGATGAGCTAGACCTAACACAAATATATAGAACATTGTACCCCAATACTGTAGGATTTACATTCTTCTCAAGTGCACATGGATCATTCTCCAGGATAGATCACAAGTTGGGTCACAAAACAAATCTAAATAAATATAGAATGATTGAAATCATACAAAACATCTTCTCTGACTACAATGGAAATCAATAATAGGCAGAGAACTGGGAAATACACAATATATGGAAATTAAATAACACTCTCTTAAAGAATCAGTCAAAGTAAAAATTGTAAGGGAAATCAGTTAATATCTTGAGATGGAAAAAATGAGAACACAACATACCAAAACATATGGGATGCTGTGGAGGCACTGCTGACAGGGAAATTTATAGCCCTAAATACTTACACTAATAGAGAATAAAGAGATACAATGAAAGATCTAACTTCACACCTGGAGGACTAGAAGAAGAATAGTAAACTAACATTAAAGCAAGCAGAAGGAAAGAAATAACAAAGATTAGAGCAAAAATAAATGAAATTGAGAATAAAATAACAATAGAGAGAACTAAGAAAACCAAAAGTTGTTTCTTTGAAAATAGCCATAAAATTGACAATATTTTAGGTAGACTGACAAAGAAAAAAAGAAAATGCAAATAAATAAAATCAGAAATGAGAGAGGGGACATTACTACTGACTCCACAGAAATAAAAAGGATCATAAGCAGATACTATGAACAACTGTAGAAAACCTACAAGAAAGAAATTTACAGACCAATTTCTGGCATGAGTATAGATGCAAACCCTCAACAAAACACTTGCAACTTAAATCCAACAGCTTATCAAAAGTATTATATACCATAATCAGTTTGCTTTTATCCCAGTTATGCAAGGCTGGCTCAACACAAGGAAATCAATTAATGTAATACATCATATCAACAAAACAGAAAGAAAAAAACCCACATGATCCTCTCGATGCAGAAAAGGCATTTGACAAAGTTCAGCACCCTTTCTTGATAAAACCACTTTGAAAAACATGAAGAGAAGGAAACTTCCTCAATATGATAAAGAACATATATGAAAAACCCACAGCTCATATCATGCTCAATGGTGCAAGACTGAGTGCATTCCTAGTAAGATCTGGAAGAAGATGAAGATGCCCACTTCACCACTGTTATTCAAAACTGTACTGGATGTTCTAGCCAGAGCAATTAGGCAAGAAAAAGAAATAAAAGGCATCCAGATTGGAAAGGAAGAGGTAAAACTTTCACTATTTGCAGATGACAAGATCCTATAAATAGAAAGTCCTGAAAAATCTGCATTAAAGTGACTAGAGCTAATAAACAAATTCATGAAAATGTTGGGGTACAAGATCCGCATGCAAAAAACATTCTCTTTGATATATACCTAGGAGTGTAATGGTAACTCTGTGTCTAACAATTTGAGGAACTGCCGAGCTGTTTTCCAAAGTGGTTGCACCATTCTACATTTCCACCAGCAATGAATGAAGGTTCCAGTTTCTCCGCCTCCTCCCCAGTACTTTTTATTGTCTGTCATTTTGGTTATAGTCATCCTAGAGGGTGTGAAATGGCATCTCATTGCAGTTTTGATTTGCATTTCCTTAATGGTTAATGATGTTAAACATCTTTTCATGTCCTTATTGGTCATTCCATATTCAAATCCTTTGTTCTTTAAAAAACAGGGTTGTCTTTTTATTATTGCGTTTTAAGAGTTCTTTATGTATTTGGGATGCAATTCCCTTATCACACATACAATTTGCAAATATTTTCTCCCATTCAGTGGGTTGTCTTTTCACTTTCTTGATGGTATCGTTTGTATTACAAAACCTTTATATTTGATGTCATTAAATTTATATGTTTTTTCTTTGTTGCTTGTGCTCTTGGTGTTAATCTAAGAAACCATTGCCGAAACCAAGGTAACAAAGATTTATCCTTACACTTACTTCTAAGGGTTTTATAGTTTTGTCTCTTACATTTAGGTCTGTGGTCCATTTTGAGTTAATTTCTGCATACGATATGAAATAGGCATCTAACTTCTTTCTTTTGCATGTGGATAACCAGTTGTCCCAGCACCAATTTGAAGAGGCTCTTTTTTCCCCCTTTGAATGGTTCTGGCACCCTTGCTGAAATTCAATTTATTACAAATGTATAGGTTTATTTCTGGACTCTCAATTCTATTCCATATGTTTATCCTTATGCCAGTACTGCACAATCTTGATTACTGTAGCCATGTAGTAAGTTTTGAAATTGGGAAGTGTGAGTCCTCTTTGGGTCTTCTTCTTAAGGTTGCTTTGGCTATTCTGGGTCCTTTGCATTTCCATACGAATTTTAGGATCAACTTGTAAATTTCTGTAAAAAGACTGTTAGGATTTTGATAGGGATAACATAGAATCTGTACATCAATTTGAGGAGTATTGCCCTTTTAACAATATTAAGTCTTACAATCCATGTACCTGGGGTGTCTTTCTGTTTATTTATATATTCTTTAATTTATTTCAACAATGTTTTGTAGTTTTCAATGTACAATTCTTGCACTTCTCTTGTTACATTTATTTCTAAATGTAAATGGAACTGTTTTCCTAATTTCATTTTTGGATCGCTCATTGCTAGTGAATAGAAAATGCAATTGATTATTTATATTGATCTTGTGTCCTGCAATTTTGCTGAATTTGTTTATTAGTTCTAATAGTTGTTGGTGGATTCCTTCAAATTTCCTTGGCATCTTCTCAGAGATCACTTTTGAAGGGTCTAAGAAAGAGGACGGAAAATCAGAGCCTTGGTCCAGAACCATTTCTCTCTGTAGGAATATTTTAGGGTCATATTGCCAGAGAGTTGGGGCTGAGCAAGTGGCTTCCTCAGAGTGGGTGTTTAGGTGTTAGATCTGAGGCCCTGAGAGAGGGAAATAATCAATCCAATCAGTTTCCTCAATGTAGCTTTCTTTCTGTGTTATAACCTTTGAAGCAAGTTGCTGATGTGGAAGGAAGGAATGTTCATTGGAGGTGGGGATGTTGTAAATTGTTGGATATTGAAATCTAATTGTGAATGGCTACCAGGAAGAATGTGTTCTTGGCACTGGGCTGGGCTGTATTTCATTCTGTCCCAGAAGTAGAGGGGCAGAGCAGATGGACTGCGTGTATATAGCATATCATGCTATTGAAGAACAAGCACCTTTGGGTACAAAGATGTTTAATTAGTTTTTTGATCATCACAGCAGCTGTTCCTGATTTCTTTGCATTTAAGTAACCCGAAAGTACTTACTGGTTGAATCAAATAAAAGATATCATTTTCCTTAATTTGGTACTATTGTTTTTTTTCTAAATTATTGAATTACTGTGGGCTTTTCCACATGCAAACTGAGCCTCTTTATTGGATTTTTTGCCCTCACCTGTGGTACTAACCATTCTCGTTCATTTATTTTTTCCTATCCAAAACTGTATGTTAACTTAGAAAATAACCTTGTTCCCAGCACCTCTCAATATTACTTGCTGCATTAAATTTCACTCGATTGCTTTTCCTTGGAAAAATTTATTTTGTTTAGAAAGAAACGTAAGTTCAGGAAGCAAGTGGTTCAAATTTGATAACATTGATCTCATATTTAATAAAATTTAAAATCACTTATCAAGTTGCACATATGTAAAATGTTCTGTTAGACTCTACTGAGGCAAGTAGACAAATGAAAATAGTCTCATATTTTGATAACACTTTAAAAATTTACACTGTGTCCACTAACAAAATAGTTTAAAATCTTGTACGATCGATTATATGAAGGAAGAAAGGTGAAATGGATTCACTGAAGAAGAATGAGTTTCAAGAAGAAGGCTCATGTTGAAAGGCTCAGTCTCATCATTATTAAAGAAATTCAGCAATTATTTGTCTAATTCAGGGCATATTCTCACTTTCACCTCACACGAATTCTGGTATTTATTTTTTGTTTCCTTTTATTTTCCCATATGCATCAAATTTCATTTTTCCCTTTTTGAAAATTATTTTATATGATGTGTTAATGACTAAGGGAAGAAAGAAAACTCACATTTTTGGAGGACTTCCTCTGTGCTATTTACTGCTATAGGACTTTACATTTTGTTGCCTGTTTTAATTTAAACAGATTTAGATAGGTGAGAAAACTGAGGTCTGGAAAACATGTGTGGTTTACCTAAGCTTCATAAGTGGCAAGCCAAATCTGAACCCATTTAGAGGTGACTACAGAAGCCATGCCTGCTCACTCCACTGTGGTATGATGACATCACAAGCACATGAAAGATAGATGGTGCCAATGAACCTAATTCTTGGGACATATTGTTTCTCTGTTGCTTTAACTTCCTAGGGCTGCTGTAACAAGTTACCAGAACTTTGGTGGCTTAAAATAACAGAAATTTATTCTCTCACCATTGTGGAGCTGAGAAGTCTGAAATCAAGGTGTCGGTAGGGTTAGTTCCTTTTGGGGGCTCCGAGGGAGAATCTGTTTCATGCCTCTCTCCTACCTTCTGGCAGCTGCCAACAATCCTTGGTGTTCCTGAGCTTGTAACTCCACCATATTCTAATATCTGCCTCCATCTTCACATGGCCTTCTCCCTGTGTCTCGCTCTGTTTTCACATGGCCTTCTTATAAGGACACCAGTCATGAGATTTAGGGTCACCCTAATCCAGTCTAACCTCATTTTAACTTGAATTATCTGCGAAGACCTTATTTCCAAATAAGGTCACATTCTGAGGTTCTGGGTGGACATGAATTTGAGGTGGGGGGTGGGGGTCACTATTCAACCCACTACACCTATTTTAACTGACAATAAGAAAAATCATAATGATAACGAAAGCAGGAGATAATTCTTAACTAAGTGTAATTTCACTTGCAGCTTAGATAATATCCTAACACTCTTATAATTTTGAAAAAAAGAAGAGAAGCAGATAAACATTTTCGGAGAATCTCCTCTCTGAGCATACTGAATAGAAGAAGTCTGCATAATTTCTTTCCATTGCATCTTGTGGTGATCCCAGGAGGAAGCCCCGCTATTTGTGATAAACTGGAAAACAAATAACATATAACCAGGGAGATGTAGTGATTGAGCTAGGAATTTTATTTTATACATTTTATTTTGCGATTCCTTATGGTACTCCATAAATCAATAAACCATTTATCCTCTTTAACTTATCATGCATTATTCTCTACTATCCACTATTTTTAACCTCCTTATTTGTTCATTTATTCATTACATATTTTCATAGCTGTTGTTATTCTTGCATCTAGCTATTTTACTTCTCTTTTCATTTCCCAAATATCTAAGGTAAATTGACCTTAACTCTCTCAGTGGGCATTGTTGGCATCACATTCAGATATCCTTGGATCAATTTAATCAACTCTGTACAGCCGTCCTCCACCTTCTGCAAGCTTTGCTGACAACTGCTCACACCTGTGGTTTAAAGTGACATTCGCTCGGGCACTGCAGCTGCTGTGACCCTTGCTGCGAGCCAGAAGTGTCTGGGAGTTTCAAGTCCTCCTCCCTCTTAATGAGGTCCTTTATTTAGTGACTAACTGGTGTGGGAACACAAGAGCCCAGATCCTTTGCTGTGTAGTGTATGCTTCACAGCCTCTGATCAGAAGTCTTCTTGGGATTAGGCTGAGGCTGGCACCTCACCTGAAATCACACCTTTGGCTTAGCTTCTTCCCCTTCTCTATCTTGCCTCTTCCTACCTTACTGGCTTCTCCTGGGAGAGATTCCTCAAAAAAATCACTTGAGTCTTTGCCATCGGGTGGGCTTCTTGAAGAACTAAACATGTATGTTTTCATTTTTTTCTTGGGTAGTCATTGTTGCATAGTATCTCCTAGTCGTCATCTCATTCATATAGATGCGATATAGAATTTGTGGTAATTTATAATTCAGGAGAAATCATCTGTTGGTCTACAAACATATTTCAGGTAGGCTCTAGATTGGTTAACTGTTAACTTCTATAAATATATATATTTTTTGGTCTTAATCCCAGATGTAAACTCAGCCCATCTTCATGATAAGGCTTGGAAATGGAAAGGCTTGATGGAGGAGAAGAGTGGATACTGGTGTTTAAATATTTGAAATCTTGTGATGGCGGGAGAGGGGTAAGTAGTCTTGCTTTCTGTTATCCTAGAGGTCAGAATCATATCAGTCTTGGAAAAGTGCAGGGAGTCACATACCAACTCAGAAGTACAGAAGAACTTTCTGAAACTTAGAAACTTCTGAAAATCAGATCGATTGTCTCAGAAATAAAAAAAAAGTTCATTGTGAGTGACTGAAAAATGGATTATCATAAGATGGATCAAATGGAGGTGGCGCTGTAACAGATTTATGTATGAGATTCAGGAGATAGTTCCTAGCTCTTCCCCAGGAACCAAATGCAAGGTCAGAAGGCAAAATGGTTTCCTTGATTTATAGGGAAAATACAGTTAAATTTAGGGCTTGTAGTCAAGGAGACAGGATACTCTAAAAACTTCAGCTACATTTTAGACCTTCTCTTTCCACTCTTTACATTCTTACAACGAGGATGAACATTGCCTGGTATGCTGGTTTGAAACTTATGTACCTCAGAAAATGCCATGTTCTTTTAATCCACTCTTGTGGGGGCACACCTATTGTGGGTGGGACCTTTTGATAAGGTTGTTTCTGTGTAGATGTGACCCCACACATTCAAGTGGGTCTTAATCCTTTACTGGAGTCTTTTAAGAGAGCTCATGGAAAGAGAGAGCTTAGAAAGAAAACGCCTTGGGAGAAATAAGTAAGGACCCATAGGAGCTGTGAGAGAAAGCTATTTAAACCAGAACCAGGAGAGAATGACCAGCAGACATCGCCATGTGCCTTCCCATGTGACAGAGGAACCCCAGATGCCAGCAGCTTTTCATCAGAGAAGGTATCTTCCCTTTGATGCCTTAATTTGCTCATTTCCATGGCCTTAGAACTGTAAGTTTGTAACCTAATAAAACCCCATTAAAAAAGCCAACCCATTTCTGGTATATTGCATTTCGGCAGCTTTAGCAAAGCAAAACACCTGGCTATTTCCAAAGTTTGAAACTAGAGAGTAAAATCACAGGACACTCCTTGAGCAAAGGCTTCAATCATGTTTCCACTTCACTCTAGGGAATTAAGGTACTTGCATAGCCCAGGGTTTAAGTGAAGGGTTATCATGAAGCAAAGATACGTTTCACAGTTTTAAAAGCCTATAGATTGTGTTTTCAACCTTAATGTTTCCAAATAAATGATATCAGCAAAAAAAAGCATATAGAAAGAAAACATATTTTAAATAAAACATAAGATTACTTAATGAAGTGATAGTAATCAAATGATAAAATCAGACAACCATAATAAAAATGCACATACTGGGAAAGATAAAACAGCCTCAAACACTTGCTTTTGCTCCGATTTAAGAATTGCTGAAACAATAAAACAAGCCAAGATTGGTACCAATTTAAATTGTCACTGGCATTTTTGACAGTGCAAGCTGTTCCCACAACTTTGCCCAAATTGGGCACTGGCATCACTCTTTATCTTTTACAATCTGATTGTATAAAACAAGATCAAACATTTTCTAGATTGAATGAGTTTCGCTTAAGAGGCACTGAAGAGTAAAGTTCCCAGAATTAGTTATATAATCTTCCATCAGAACAAATGAAAATTCCTGAATCTTAAACCAGTGGTTTGCAAACATTTTTGCTCTCATACCCCAGAGAAGTATTTTGTAGTGTACCTTGACTCACATTTCTTTTTAATTTAGCACGTACAAGTTGCAAGGTTAAAATAATTTCAAAGGAATAGATTTGTAGTATATTGTAAATATAATGACTTTTTAAAATAAAATTGCTATTCCACTCTTTATGTATATCCAGTTGTGGTGGTTTGAAGCTGTATGTACCCAGAAAGATATGCTGTTAAACCTAATCCATCCCTGTGGGTGTAGACTTATTGTCAGTAGCACCTTTTGATGAGGCTACTTCAGTTAAGGTGTGACCCACCTCATTCAGGATGGAGTCCTTTATAAAAGAAATGGAGACAGAGAGAGAGAGAGAGAGAGAGAGGTGGTAGCAAGAAGCTGAAAGCAGTGAAACCCAGAAGAGAAGGGAGAGAACAGCAGATGCTGTCATGTGCCTTGCCATGTGGTATAAGAGCTGAGGATCACTGGCAGCCAGTCTTCAGGAAGAAAGCATCGCCTTGATGATGCCTTGATTTGGACATTTTCATGGCCTCAAACTCTAAGCTAATAAATTCCCATTGTTTAAGCCAATGCATTTCATGGTATTTGCTTTAGGTAGCCTAGGAAACTAAAACACTAGTGAAATATAAATAACATATTTATATGCCTGCTTAAATAGAAATGAATAAGCTCTTTCCTAATAGTTGGAAATTTTGTCATTCCTTTTTGTATTTGAATGAACTTTTCTCCCACAGAATTTTATCCTGATGTTATCTACTTTTTGTTTTTAATTCCTTTATTGATTACCTTATCATATTCTAATGAATAATACACACATTTTGAAGTATTATGTTTTTTACTTCATTGGGCTATAAGGCTCTCTATATTAAACAATTTGTTTTGGGTGGAGTTGTCATCACCCTCTTTATTAGTATACAACTGATCAAAAGAATATAAATATATGGCAGCATTTTGAGAATTATTAAACATATAAAGATTTACTGAATGTGTATCTCTTAATGAGAGATGGAATTTTTTTATGATTTATAAAATCCTAAATGGATATTACTTATTGTTAGAATGAGCCAGAATCGAGCATCTATTTTATCTTCATTTTAAATTTCATAGTAGACAGTACTGACAAGCCTTATTCACAAAAATAAGTAGAAAAATAGAAGTGTTGTTCTGGCAATGTCATTCAATTCTTCGCGCTCCTTTTAAATTATATTTAAAAATAGCCTAGTGATCCATCATCAAATATTATTTTAATAATCTATTAGCTGACAACTTGATTAGATCTCCCTTCAATTTCATGGAAAGCAAGGAAGTGGAAACCACTTGCCTCACAAAATAATTTTTAGCCCAGTAATTAGAGTCATTCACTTTCCCCAAATCAATATGATTGTAGCAAATTGCCTCTTTGCTTGGTGTCCAGAAAGTTTTTACCACCAGGAGGTTTACAATGCTTAGACATCCAATCAATGTTCTCTTTCTTTTCTGAAGGACTGAAGGGGCTTTGAAAGGGGAGAAGGGAAAGAACAAGTGTCCCCATCACATGTGCCCTTCTTAGGTGGATCCATTTTAGGAAAGACTGTGAAAGCCAAAAACCTGGAAATGTACAGTCTCTGCTTCTCTACTCTAGGGAAACTTTTGCCTGAGTCAAGGGTGTAAGCAGTCTAGTATGAAGAACTCTGCTCAACTCTAAAGGATATTTATTGCTTATTTAACCAGATGTTCAGAGATTGGCAGTCTCTGGGTTGGTTCTGTGGTTCCACAGTTTGTTCAGGTACCTACACTAAAGACCTTCCATATTTCCTTCTTTAATATGTTGTCAGTTTCTTCACTGATGATCTTGTGATAGCTACGGTAGCTGTATGCATCGTATTGTCAAGTGGCACCATCAAAAGCAGAAGAAAAAGGGAGGAGGGATCGTGGTTTTTCAGGGAGAAATAACTTTCCCAAAGGCCTGAAGTAGATTTTCCATTTACCAGATAAGGGTCACATGTCCACACATAAATAAATCAAAAGCAATGAAATAGTATAACCATAAATATAATAGACCAATTGTGTTCCATCCCCTGTTTAATTGGGACTAGGCATATTGCTACCAAAAAAGTCCGAATTTTTCTTAGCAAAGATTTTGGATGAGGCAGCAGATGTCAGTGCTTTGCACACATCCCCTGTGATACTTTTATCATTTTTGTGCCCTTTACCATTTTTGTGTACACGGGGTGCTGGTGGAGTTGCACTCCCAACAGCCAGCACCTATGTCTCTTTGAGCTGTCAGAACCTGCTTTACCTGTGTGTCCAGAGACCCAGACGTGCCTGGGAATATACTATTCCCTTCTGCCTTCCCATACCAATAATTGTCTGGTATGGGGGCTAGAAATACTCCAGCTCCTTTGTGTTCTGATTGAGACAACTTTCAGATGTGATCAACACTGTTTCTAAAGCTTCTCTTTGGGAGTTAGCCAAAGTCACCCTCCACCGGGCTTTGCTTGATATTGCTTAGCTCCCTTCCTGTCCTGGTCCCTACTTCCCAGTCCTCTAAAACTTTTCCCAGGAAAACTTTCTAACAAATCACTTTTCTATGAGTCCTTCTCTCAGGGTCTGCTTTGGGAGTACCCAGCTTACTAAATGGGATTTGCCTGTTGGATAGTGACCAGTCTTTTCTGGAAATTCCAGGACAGAGAATCTTGGGATAGAGAAACCGAGTAGAAAGATGGTGCGTAGTACACTGCTTGCAAATAGAGCGTACTGATGAACTTTGATGCAGCAAATTTGCCAGCTTACTTCTACCATATCTGTAACTTTTAGACAGACTGACTCCCCAAAGATTCCTCAGTTTGGAATAGATAATTGCTAAAATAAATTCCTAACTTCTAATGCTTTGGTTTATAAAATGCAGCCTGATATAATTTTATCATAAAACTCCCTTGTTTAAATGAGAGAATTCAAAATCGAGGCATCTTTGAAAGCAGAATTTTGCATATTTAGACTATAAAAAGTACATTAGAATTACTTTATAGTTCCCCAGTAGGACTTAGTGTAGCAGAATCATCTCTTCATGTTATACAAACTATGTCTCTAAAATGATAAGATTGATTCCCCAAATATGTTTGGAAATCAGTTTTATCATTTGAAATCTATCTTACTACTTGATAGTAGCACCTCATGTGAGGAATGTATATGAACAATGTAACATTCAATGGAAATATTCATTTTTGAAATATATAGAAATCACTATTTAACTTATTTTAGATAAATTCAATTAATAAATAGGAGAATGTGGATAGATAGATATAGATAGATAACATTTCCAACTAGAGAGAAAAACTACTGAATAGAAAATCACTGTGAGTTAAATTTTAAAGCACACATGTTGACTATGCCTAGGGAAAATTGGTGAGTGGAATAACAACAAATAAAATTATTTCAATAAATTGATTTGTGTGCTATATGCAGTGCACTGTGCTAATATCTTAATTCTTTTAATTTAATCTTCACAATACCTCTCTATGAATTAAATTATGTCCATTTTTGTTTATGGGTAAAATGAGGTTCAACCAGATTGAGATACTCTTCTCAAGGACATACTCAAACCAGTGATTGAACTGAGATATAAATGCAGGTCTGTTTGAATCTCAAGTATGTGGTATGAAATCATTTTGTCTGTGCCATTTTATGAGACAAGAAATTCATCTCTTTTTGAAGAATGGCCCTGTATTGTTCTATTGATGTTATTAGGGGAAGGAACATGCACTTCCAACCTGTGAGTCTGCTCAGTAAAAATATGAATCTGGGCAAAGAAGGAAAGAAACTGGCCAAGGAGTCATGGATTCAGTAGCAAACCTATGGGTTCTTCTACCAAAGTATTCCATGGCCCCTCTAGCTAGGGTGTTGGTCACATTAGGATTAGTTTCCATATATTCAGGAACATGGCAGAAAAGCCAGAGACCAATTCCCCATAGAAAGTATTAAGTCATGGATTGGAGGATCTTCCAAACTACAATTGGTAAATTGGAACTCCATCTAAATTTCACAGAGCCAGAATACAAAATTCTTACAGTCTAGGAAAAGATATTTAATAGAACGCATGTATCATTTTTTGGTCAAAAGAAGTCATGGTGGCCTTATTCCCAGTGCTCAGGTGCAAACAGAGAATGACTGACATATTCATGATCCACGAGGAAAGGGAAAGATGAGGCTAGTTATAGAAATAAAGGGTGTATTGATAGGAAAACAGCTCATGCTGAATTATTGACATTATCATACCACAGTTGCAGACTTGAAAATTGGATGACTTCTAAACATTCTTAAAATTTCTTGCCTATTGTTTCCACTAGGAATTTTTCACTGGCTAATCCTTTGGCCTCAGAATCCAGCCATCATCCTAGCATCCCTCCTTCTTCCCTCTATTTTTATCTCCTCATTTTTCCAATTGACCACTCTAGACTATTCTATAGTTGAATACACAGAGCCAAAATTTCTCTTCTTTTTGTCAACAGTTTCATTGAGATATTATTTACATATTATAGAATTCACCCATTTTAAGTGTACAGTTCAGTGATTTTTAGTAAATTTATACAGCTGTGCAGCCATCACCTTAATCCAATTTTAGACCATTTCCATCACTCCAAAAAGATCCTTTGTGTCCACTCCTATCCCTAGACCCAAAAAACCACTAATCTGTTTTCTGTCTATACATTTGCCTTTTCTAGACATTTCATTTAATGGCATTTTATAAAATAGAGTCTTTTGAAGCTGGCTTCTTCCACTTGGCATAACGTTTTTGAGGTTCTTCCATATTGTAGCCTATATCGGAATTTCATTCCTTTCCACTGATAGTCTTCCATTGTATGAATGGCACATTTGGCTTATTCTGCCCTTTCATGAGTTGACTGACACTGGTATTGTTTCCAGATTGGGGTCATTATGAATAATGCTGTTATGTCCATTTGTGTGCAAATCTTTGAGGACATGCTTCATTTCTCTTCAGTAGATACCTGGCAATGGAATTATTGGGTTGTATGGTAAGTTATGATTAATTTTCTAAGAGGCATTAAACTGTTTTCCAAAGTGTCCTTACCATTTTACAGTCTCATCAGCAATGTACTAGAGTTCCAGGTTCTCAAAGTCCTTGCCAAAACTGAATTTTCTTAATGGCATGGATTGAAGCACAAATGATTTGTAATATTGATGAAATCCAATTTATAACTTTTCTTTTATGGATTGTGCTTTTGGCATCATGTTTAAGAACTCTTTGCCTAACCCACATTAACAAAGATTTTTCCTATATTTCCCTCTAGAAGTTTTACAGATTTTGCTCTTATATTCATATCTAGAATCCACTTTGTATTAATCTTTGTTTATGGTGTAAAGTATGGGTCTAAATCAATATTTTTATATCTGGATATCCAGTTGTCCCAGCATCATTTGTTAAAAAGACTATCCTTTCCCAATCCAATTGTCTTGGCACTTTTTTGGATAATCAGTTGACCATCAATGCAAGGATTTATTTCTGTATTCTTAATTCTCCTCCATTGATCTATGCACCTGTCCTTATGCCAGTACCATACTACCTTGATAACTGTGACTTTAGAATAAGTTTGCAAATGAGAAATATAAATCCTCCAACTTCATTCTTCCTTTTCAAGATTGTTTTGCCGATTCTGGATTCTTTGCATTTACATATAAATTTTACCATTGGCTTGTCAATTTCTACCCTAAAAAAGCCTGCTAGTATTTTGATAAGGTTTATATTGATTCCATAGGTAAATTGGGGGAGAATCGCCATTGTAATAATATTGAGCTTTCCCATCCATGGCTAGAGCAATTTTTTTTTTTTAATAGGGGAGACTGAGTTCATTCAATACAACAAGAGAAGGGGTTGGCATTAGATTCGTAGACATTTCATCCATTCTACCAACATTAAAGTCAATTATGATGAATGGTTCTATAGAGAGAGTGAGAACGTTTTATTCCAATTGCCTCCATTTTCCTTAGAGAAATTAGCAACAAGGTCATCGCCTGAGAGAGAGTCCAAAGAGTGATATTTAATATGAAAGAAGAAGATGTGAATTCATCTTTAGGGAGTAGAAGAGTGAATTGACTAAGGGGATATGGGAGAATCGTGGAACAGTACTGAGAGACCTCTCTTCCTGCTTTTGGCAATCCTGTGATCACCACTATGTGAATTTGCCTACGCTAGCTTGCCACGTATACGTTCCCTGTCACCCCCATTCACCCCAGCCAACAGCCACCACCGGGTATGTGAGTGAGGCAGCTGACTTGAGTCACACGAGTGAGTTCTGCTAAGAGCAGCAGAACTGTCTAGTTGAGCCCACCCCATCTCTGACCCACAGAACTGTGAGCTAATTGATGACTGTTTTCAAGTTTTGAGATTTGATTTCTAGCTCAATTATTAATCAATACAATGTAGTATTTATTATTTACCAAGAATTGTTTTCTCCACTTTATATTTATTAGCCCCTTCTAGGGTGACCCATTTGCTCCATTTTGCCTGAGTTTGGCCTGGTTTTAGTGTTGAAAGTTACCCTTTCCAGGAAACCCCTCAGTCTTGGGCAAACTGGGACAATTAGTCACCTCATATTTAGCCCCCTCTCTTATTTCTCTCCTTATGACTGCTATCTTGTATGTCCCATGCAAAGTACATAGAAGCTTTTTGGAAGGTATTATTTAGGAGGAGATATTTGATATACCCCCTCCGTCATTGCCTGGGTGATTTGGGGCAATTTAGTTAAATTTGGAATCTCAGTTACCTTCTCTGAAAAATGGAAAGAATGACATTACCTACTCTCAGGCTTGTGGAGGGAATTAAATGAGTTATGATGTGCTTAGAAGAGTTCCTGGCTTAATTCCAATCGACTATTACCAAAATTGCTATTAATTTGTGGTCAAAACATTCTGTTTTGAGAAAGAGTGGGCAAAATTGAAGATAGTACTGCTTTCAATAGCATGGCATGCAAATTATCATTTCAGAGAAAAACGGTGACATTTTAGCTTAAGTTGAAATCTAATATTTCAGATCTCTGGTTAAATTGAGTTAATTTAGGAGGAGGAGGGAAGACTTTGATTCAATCATTGATAAGACTATCTTGGAGAATGCATATGGCACTTCCTGTTCATGTGTGCCTGGTGAGTAGAAGCTATGAATTTTAAATAATGAGGTTTAGTCATAATCATCGTAACTCATCTACTGTGAATTAAATATTAATAGTAATTTTCAACAAAGTAATATAATTATTTTGGTAGAGCTTATCAATAGCATTTGAATATTTTTTCACACATCTTTCAAGGGAAATAATAAAATAGATTTAAGCCAAAAAATCATGAAGGTTCCTATTATTTTAGAGAAGAATGGCGAATGTAAAAATTTACAATGTTACTGATATCCTTAAAATAGGATCATAATTAAAATCTGCCTTCTGGAAGAAATATTTCACTACATTCACAATAGTAGCCTAGTGATTATATGTGTTTGACTTGCCCACAGAATATGATCTGAAAGCCAGAAAAGAAAAGGAAAATAATTTTTCTGATTTAGTAGGTCCCAGGGGAAAAAAAAGAGAAAAGAATAAGAAAATGATGTCGTGGAAAAATAAAAGTGAATATAACATTAAATATTGGAAAGTAAATTCACATAAGCAGTTTTTAAAGGAAGAAACAGGATAGAATTACAAAATCATGCACATAAGTCTAGCTCCCATTCTATAGATTTGGGGTTCCCTAAAAGATGAAAGAGGCTAATTGTTCTGATCTTTACCCAGTTTTCCTGGAACCAGAAGTTCAAGGAAATAACCAAAACACCAAAGATGTGTTGTCTTCCACTTTGAGGAAAGAATGCCTCTTCAACCTGAGGGAGATAAAAAGAAAAAATAACGTACCGTTCAGATGATGTTTAAACAAGCCTAGTTTAGAGCTATGAGTCGAAGAATAAGAATTTGACTATGTATGCGCGTGTGATTATATGTTTGCATTGCATGTGCGCGTGTGGAATTTTGCCACTGACTTCCTGAGGTGGAAGGCTTCCTGAGCTGATTTGTTTGCCATGACTATTGAGCAGTTTGCTTCACATCTCAGGACATTCTCCACATGATTGCAGCATTTTCCACTGTACTTAGTTTCAGTAGATTAACCACAATGATTGGCTAGTCCTCTCCAAATAAGGTTGGCATCATGGTGTAGTGAGATATGTCTTCCTCCAAGTTTTTCTGATTATAATTTCCTTTCTTCAAATTTTCTTTCTCAAGTTCCTATTGTAATATCAGTTTCTGCTTTATCCATTCTTTGTTCCCTATATTAACAGGATATGTGGAGTTATAAAGGTAAAACATTTATAAGCAGACATAAAAGTCCTTGTTTCTTGAATCTCCTCTTGATGAATAAGATGGCTATTCTTATTGTGTTAAAGAGTTAAGTATACATTATTTTGATCTGTTTGATAACAAAGTGTATTTGTATAAATTAAATAGAAAATGGATTGCCTAGTTCACTGCATGTATACCTGTTTCCTGAGGCCACTAGATGATAATTTGTTCTGACAATGAAAGAAACAAGTGGAAATTTTAGAAAACTAACAAATTGTTGTTGTGGTTTGTGTATGTGTGTGTGTGTGTGTGTGTGTGTGTAAAGGAAGTAAAAAGAAGGAAGTAGACAAGGAGAAATCATTTCATTTTTGTCTTGTCTTTTTTTGTCTGTGCATTTTTATGTATGTTTTTTGACAAAATTGGGATCACACTACATGTACTGCTTCAAAACATGGTTTTTGCACACTGTACATGTCACAACAATATTCTTCTATTATGATTTTCAGTTTCAAAGTGATAAAAGCCACTGTGTACCGAGCCCCAGGTTCTAATCTAAACAATTTACAGGCACATATCCATAATCCACACAGTAAAAATATGAAGCAGTTAATGTTATCTTCATTTTAAAAATGAGAAAACAGAATCTTTAAGAATATGAATGACATATCCCTGGCTGCAAATATAATATATTGTACAGTACTGATTCAAATACTGGTCTTACAAAGTATGGTTTACAAAGCATGTGTTTTTTCATAGCTTCCTTTTACAGCCTTCTGATAATATTCGATTGAATGGATAAAGAATAATTCACTTTACCTGTCCTGTCCTGTTGGATATTTAGTGGTGTTTCAAAGTTTTCAGTGTTACAATTTACCTTGCATTGAGCATTCTTATGTAAGAACCCACATTCAGAGTTCTGTTTTTTTAAGGCAAATCCTAGAATTATAACTGCTAGGTTAAAAGTTTTGAATAGTTTTAAAACTTGTAATATATGTTTTTATGCCAAATTGAACAAAAGAACAAATTTTCCAATTAAACATCACTTCACTAGCAATGTTTTGTTTAAAACATTTCTTTTCAAATGTCATTTTAATCTTTTCAAGGTGATCTAAGTTTATACAGATGAACATTTGTAATTCCATCATCCCTAATACTGGGGAGATTAGATAGATTGGTAGATAGATAGATACATACTCATTTGTTGGCAAAATTATACCCTTTATATTTCTTTCATCACTACTAAAATGTATTGACTATACTTCTTTTCAATTTTCCATTCATATGCCTTGCCTTTTTTTCTTGCCTTTTAAAAATCAATTCTGGTATTCTGTGCTTTTTAATTGAAGGGTTTGGTGCATTAACATTTTAAAACTTTTTATTGTAGTAACATAATTGATGTTTATCTTTCTTAACTGATTTTTTTTTTATTAAATTCAGTTTTATTGAAATACATTCACACACCATACAATCATCCATGATATACAATCCATTGTCCACAGTATGATAACATAGTTATGCGTTCATCACCACAGTCTATCTCTGAACATTTTCCTTACATCAGAAAGAACCAGAACAAGAATAAAAAATAAAAGTGAAAAAAAACACCCAAATCATCCCCCCATCCCACCCCATTTGTCCTTTAGTTTTTATCCCCATTCCTCCACTCATCCATACACTAGATAAAAGGGGTGTGATCCACACGGTCTTCACAATCACACTGTCACCCCTTGTAATCCACATTATTATATAATTGTCTTCAGGAGTCCAGACTGCTGGGTTGGAGTTTGGTAGTTTCAAGTATTTACTTCTAGCTATTCCAATACATTAAAGCCTAAGAGGTGTTATCTATATAGTGCATAAGAATGTCCACCAGAGTGACCTCTCGACTCCATTTGGAATCTCTCAGCCACTGAAACTATTTCGTCTCATTTTGCATCCCCCTTTTGGTCAAGAAGATACTCTCAGTCCCATGATGCTGGGTCCTCATTCATCCCCGGGAGTCATACTCTGCGTTGCCAGGGAGATTTACAACCCTGGGAGTCGGGTCCCACGTAGGGGGGAGGGCAGCGAGTTCACCTGTCGAGATGGCTCAGTTAGAGAGAGAGAGGGCCACATCTGAGCAACAAAGAGGTACTCAGGGGGAGACTCTTAGGCACCATTACATACAACTTTAGACTTTCCTTTGTGGTAATGAGCTTCATAAGGGCAAGTCCCATGCTTGAGGGCTCAGCACATCAAACTGCCAGTCCCAATGTTTGTGACAACATATGCTAGGGGATCAGCATCTTAAAGTTTAGAGATAGGCCTTACAATTCAGGGATAGAGTTAACTGCTGTAAGAGCTTACAATCTTGGGACTATTACAATTATTGTGTCCACGTTAGGCTATGTTCTAAGATTCAATTCTGAGTTTACACATTGTAGTTAGTCCATATTAGTGAGGCATCATCCCTCTCACCATGTTTTCTCCAACACTTTTACTCCTATATATATATTTTCCTACAATTTTATAAAGTTATATTCACATACCATACATTTATCCACAGTGTACAATCAGTTGTTCATGGTATCATCATAAAGTTGTACATTTATCACCACAATCAGCATTTGAACATACTGATTACTACAAGAAAAATTGTTTTTTTTTTTTTTAGCAATAAGAAAAAATGATAAAAAGAAAAATAACATGTCATACAAGACAATATACTACTAAGGACAGCAAATAACACCACTACCAAGAATCCCATATTACTCCCCTATATCCCCTTCTCGTATACATTTAGCATTGGCATATTGCCTTTGTTACATTTCATGGAGGTATATTACAATGTTACTGTTGACCATAGACTCCAGTTTGCTTTGATTATGTTTTTTCCTGAATACCATCCCTTTTTCAAATTTCTACATGGTTGACATTCATTTGCTTTCCCACATGCAAAAACATTTTTATATTTGTATATTTAGTAACAGTCATTGGCCACTCCAGTTTTTGCCACGTTATACAGTCCCAGTCTTTATCATCTATCTTTACCTCTGCTGTCATACATTCTCCTATCCCACCTCTTTCAGCTTTACTTGCAGACATCTATGTTCAGTGTACTTACAATACTGTGCTACCATCACACAGTATTATGCTATCTATTTCTGGATCTATGCAATCAATCCTAAACATTCTGTAGTCCTTCAGCATCAAATGGCTGATCTCTGCCCTCTTTCTATCTCCTGGTCACCTGTGTTGTCAGCTTTTAACTCCCAAAGTTTGTTCATTAATGTCTGTTCATATTAGTGAGACCATACGGAATCTGTCCTTTTGTTTCTGGCTAACTTCACTCAACATAATGTCCTCAAGGTTCATTCACATTATTACATGATCCATGTCTTTGTTCTGTCTTACAGCTGCATAATATTCCATCATGTGTATATACCACAGTTTGTTTATCCACTCGTCCTTTGATGGACATTTGGGCTGTTTCCATCTCTTGGCAATTGTGAATAATGCTGCAATAAACATTGGTTTACAAATGTCTGTTTGTGTCTTAAGTTTCAGTTCCTCTGAGTATATACCCAGCAATGGAATAGCTGGGTCATATGGCAAATCTATATTTAGCTTCCTGAGGAACCTCCATACTGTCTTCCAGAGTGGCTGCACCATTCTACATTCCCACCAACAATGAATAAGTGTGCCTCTTTCTCCACATCCTCTCCAGCACTTGTCATTTTCTGTTTTTTGGATAATGGCCATTCTGGTAGGTGTGAGATGATATCTCATTGTGGTTTTGATTTGCATTTCCTTAATAGCCAGTGAAGTTGAGCATTTTTTCATATGCTTTTGAGCCATTTGTATTTCCTCTTCAGAAAAATGTCTGTTCATGTCTTTTGCCCATTTTTTTATTGGATTCTTTGTCTTTCTGTTATTGAGATGCAGGATTCCTTTATATATTCAGGATATTAAACCCTTATCTGATATGTGGTTTCCAAATATCATCTCCCATTGTGTAGGTTGCCTTTTTACTTTTTTGACAAAGTCCTTTGATGTACAAAAGTGTTTAATTTTGAGGAGATCCCATTTGTCTATTTGTTCATTGGTTGCTCGTGCCTTGGGTGTGAGGTCTAAGAAACCACCTCCTTTCACAAGATCTTTAAGATATTGCCCTACATTTTCTTCCAAGAGTTTTATGCTCTTGGTGCTAATGTTTAGGTCTTTGATCCACTTTGAGTTAATTTTGGTATAAGGTGTGAGATGGACATCCTCTTTCATTCTTTTGGAAATGGATATCCTCTTAACTGATTTTTAAAGTTAACTCTTTGGTCAATTAATTGGACCATTCCCTTAGGCTCATCCCCTTCTTTCATAGTACTATGAAATTAACAGGACAGGTGCCTTTCCAGAGTAAAGAAAACATTTCTAAGCCTCCCTTGCAGTTGATTGTGGACATGTGACTAAGTTCTGACCAATGGGATATAAGTGAAAATGTTACGTGGTAGAGTCTGGGAGCTTTCCCTTGGTGACCCAGTTCTCTAGTGTGACTTTCAGATTCATTCTTGAAACACGATATAGTAGTCTGAATTTTTCTCAAAATTCCAGTTGCCTAAAGTCTTTATTTCACTCTCATGGGTCCGTAATCTGGCTGTGACAGCTTTTTCAGGCTGCAGATCGGGTTTTCAGTTAGGCTTCATGGATCTCTCATTCTGAGATCCAGACTGATGTAGCAGCAGCTCCCTGGGGCATGCTCTTCTTATTATGGATGGCAGGAGAGCAAGAGTGTTAGTGGAAATGCAAAATTCTTCCATCTTCTTCTCAACTGGCATAGTGTCACATTCATTTGGTCAAAGTGGGGGACATTTAATCTACCTGTTCTACTGGGAAACTCCTCAATGTCACGTGGCCAAGAGCTTGGATGCACAATCTTATAGCATGGAGGGAGTAAAGAGTTGGTGGCAGTAATTCAATCTTCTTCCATGCACAGCGTATATTCTGTTTCTACAGACTTCCCAAGAAGACTGTGAACCACTTCATTCTCTATTTTAAAAATCCTTTTTTGTTTAATCTACTTTGGATGGCTTCTATTCTCTGCAGATAAACCCTGACTGACATTTCCCAGAACATTTCATTTTTTAATGCATCTGGAATTTATCTGGTGAAAGGTCAGAAGGAAGATAGAGTAGTCATCTGACATTTCTAGCGCTAAGCATGCCTTTCACCTTTAGCCTGTGAAGCAGCGTGCTCTCTCTTGTCTATAGACTTTGGGTTGGGTAGTCACCCCTACCAAGGCTGGGGCATGTGCCATCACCTTAAACCAAACAGGCCTCTCCCAAATATAGATATTGGTTCAGGACTGGATAGACATTGGAATGCAGTGGAGTTGGTGTGACTAATAAATCCCATAATAATTAGAACCTATGAATGCCTAGGGAAAGAAAGAAATCAACAAAGTGATGAAGTCTAAAGAATTCAGAGTACTGTTCTGAATAAGGGCAACTAGTTGTGTGTAATGAACATGGTGAATGGGAATATCTTTAAGGTCAGCAGTAGATCTAGGCTTGTCAGTAATGATAAATGAGCGTGAACATAAAGGCTGCTGTAAAACATTTATAGCTATGTGGTAAGGTATAAGTACCTCTATGATTATGGGTAAATTTATGAATGCTTGTGGTCATTTATATATATACTTCTGCATACAAAGGAATTGCATTTGTTTTCAAGAATAGTTGTTTTTTATTTGTTCTTCGGAAATTATCTGATAAGAATGAGCAGTTGGGAAACATTTGAAACAAGGCAGAAAAGAGGTGAATGAAAAGTGAGACCTAATCCAAGCCACAGGGTAGAAACTGGTTCAGTTCTATTCTGATTGATATGTGTGGAGGAAAAATAGTTCCAGAGGTTTTTTTTTTTGTTTTTTTTTTTTTTGTGCATTCAATCTTGGGAGAGTTATTTTCCCTTGCAAAAGTTCTGATTTTTCTTGTATCAACTTTACCTGTTCTTTGCACAGTATTACATTTTCCCCTTGTGCTCATTGTTTACCCACTTCAAGAGAATTCAATGTGATTTACAATCAAAATTATATAGGACTCAGCTAGGCATAACTTGAACCACGATATGGAATATCTTTAGAAATGATCCTCCAGCTTGCACTTCTGCTCTCAAACAAATATATTATATTCCTAGAAGCATATGAGAAAAGATGCAATAAGATTTTATTCAATTATAGAAATAATCAATGTCATGATGAGGTACATTGTTTCTATAATGATTTCATTCCGCTTCTTTTTTCTTTATGGTGGTTTATATATCCATGAACAGTTTAAATGTATTAGATTAAATAACTTCATTTACAAAAGCTGTATTCAGTAGGTGCCCAAATGAGAAACACCAATATATTTTGAAAATCTATAGAAAATGTTATTGCTTCATATTATTTGGAGAATTGATCAGTAAGAGAACAGAGTTCACCAGGAGAGCTACAGAGGCTGGGAGTTAAGTTAAATATGTGGAAAGAGAAAAAAGTAGCTTATAGTGTTTCTGAGAAGTACTGTAAAATAAGATCAGAGGACCAATGCAAAATGTCACTTGAGTCATTAAGAAACAGTCTGGGACCAGCATCTAAGAGATGGAGTAGTAGCTTCTAGAGAAATCAGCTTATGAGAGTAAGGGACCAATGAGCTGGAATCCAGGCACCTTGTCTTGGAACAGAGGTAAAAATTGGATAAATAAGCAGAATCTAGAAATGAGATCTATGTAACAATCTTTGCACATCAGCTGCAAGAAATAAACTTGATTTTGAGTTTAGGGTTTTACAGCCAAAGCGTCCTCTAGGTATGACTATTTAAGAAAAAGTTTAATTTTCCTAAGTTTCCAGTAGAAATTCATCGTCTTACATCAGAATCCCTGCTTAGAAGCAGAACTGCTCTCAAAAAAAAATCACCCCAAGCCCATGGATTGAGACAGGTGGGCAGGCTGGAGTTGAAAATAAATGAGCAGGTGAGTGATCAGCCAATTCATGACCCTGCTCTCAACTTCTCTATTTTGGATTTGTAACTGCTATGGCTATGCTTCCTGAACTCTAACTCAAATAACATTATGGCAGGGTTAAAACTAATGTTTGAATAATTTTGCACTCAGTATTTTACTGTTTCAAATATTGCCTGAAATAATAGGTCAATAATTAGGAGGCCTTTACATTTTATAGTATTTATTAGAGCTGTTTAGGAAGTTTAAATTTATAATCTTATAAATGATAGCGACAAGTCCAGAAAGAGCCCATACATTTAGACAAAGACCATCCATCCCCTACAGGGTTGTATGCCTCCATCAGCAGGAATCCAGTTAGAGCCCTAGCATTCTGCATGCTACCCTCAACAATCCAGAGATGCTCTTCCTTGTAAAAGTCAGTAATAATCTCTTTATACTTGTTTTAGTTTCCTAGCTCCTAAAACAAATACCATAAAATGGGTTGACTTAACATATGAATTTGTTGAATTTGTTCGCTCATGGTTTCAGAGGCAAGAAGGCTTGCTTCCTCCTGGAGTCAATATTTTCTAGCTGGCAGGCAATCTTTGGGGTTCCTTGGTTTTTCCATCACATGTGGTGTCATTTTCTCCTTTATCTTCTGGGTTTGGTTGACTTCCACCTTCTGTCTGCTCTAAGTGGCTTCCCTGTCTGTCTGATTTTCGCTCTGTTTATAAAGGACTCTAGTAATCCAGATTAAAATCCAACTTGATTCAGTTAGGCCACACCTTAACTGAAGTAGCATCTTGAAGAGTTCTTATTTACAGTGGGTCCGCATCCACCAGAAAGTAAACCAAGACCAAAAACATGTCCAAACTAGGGTACACGATTCAATCCACCTTCATCCTTTCCTGGAAGTCATCCATTCTTAGAGATCAGGGAGCATAGCCATAGCAGTTGCAAATCCAAATAGAGAAGTTAAGGTAGGGTAATAGGAACCCACCTTCAGCTCTGTTCTGACCCCATATCACATCAGTGAATCAGTCTGGGTCCTACCTCAAAACATAATTCTACTCTGATGTTTCAACTGAAGAGATCTGATGAAAGGGAAAGTTACAGAGGTGTTGGGAGAGTCAAAGAAACCAAGACAGGATTTTGAGGTACCCAGAGACAAACAACAGAAAGAAGGCATTTACCATAAGGGCAATGGGAGGAAAAGGTGTTTAAGTAGCTCAGTGAAAGCTGGAACAGTGGAACTGGTGTTGCTAATCAGGAGCTATAGGGCTAAAGGAAAGTCTCCTCCCTTTCCTGTTACCCTCCACTCTCCTAACAGTGCCTCCTATTGGCCAAAAGCAAACAAACACTAGCCAGAAATGGGTCCAGGTGATCTGGGTCACACAGGACAGATTCCTGGAGTATACAACTGAGCAACAAGAGAGGAGAATGCCTTTTTGGGGGGTAGAAGTCAAGTCATCCTTCCCACCTACTGAAATTAATTTATCTTACCAGTGCCCCTCAAGAACAATCATTAGCAAAATCTCCTATACTCTCAAACTTTGCTATAAATGTTTCATTGTCCTTCTTGCTAAAACTGGAAGCTGTTTTCTTCCTATTCTTCTTCTTATTGGGGGGCCTACACATGGGTTGGTGCCAGTCCATTCTCCCTTTCTCTTCCTTAAAATCCCCCAATATTTGAAACTTACAATGTCAGCTTATTTTACCCATTACTCCTCCTTATTGTAGCCATCCACTGATCTTTTGGCTCAAGCCTATAATTCTAGGAATATTTTATATCCCAGATCATTGACATTTGCTTGAATCCTACTCCTGTCATAAGTATTGTTGATTCCAATAGCCATTGTGATGCTCGTCCAATATCCCAAACTATTAGTCTCTTACCTTTATTTATCCCGGTGATTTTTGTCTTCCACCATACCTTAGCACAAACTAATGGTCATAGAATTTGTTTACCTCCAATGAATATAAACCCTTCATAATCCCAGTTCAAGCCTCACACTCTTCAGTCACCACCTGCTAACCTTTGTCCTACTCCCTCAATTCAACTACCTTTGTAACTTCAATCCATTCATTCTACATTTTTTCTTATCTCTCTTGTCTCTCTTGTCCTTGCTTTTTTTTTTAACCCAACTTAAGTACCATGCACACTCAATATTATTACTAACTTGCATGCATCCTCAAACTGCTTCCCCTTTTCTCACTAAGTCATACATTCTTGGACACGCTACTGCTGGTTAAATACACTCAATACCTACTCTTTGCTGGCATCCACATAGTTAAAAATGGCTGGAGCAAAACACATACCATGGTATTTTGGCCCACTTAAATTCATTGTCGCTTGCTTTATGTGATCCTAATGTCCAACAATCACACTATATCCCCCTAATCCATTTTTTCTTAGAGGCCTAATTTATAATTTTTTCTCTCTCTCCACATTCCCAAAACCTCCTTTCCCATCATCACCCTCAGCTGATGATGTTGTATCCCCCTTTACTCAGAAAATTAAAGCATTCAGAGGAAAACACAAGCTTCCACTCTCACGTCTACTCACCTTTTTCTGTGTTTATGCTCTAGATTCTCTATTGATAAACTGTCCATGTTCCTAGATAAGGCCATACTGTTTACTAATGAACCACATCCAATCTCCATTATAATCAAGGACTTTGCCTCAGCAAGACTACCCTCTCTCTCCTGAATCAACAACTTTTCCAGCCACTGGATCATTCCCATCTGGATCAAAGCAGTCTGTAACTCCTCCCTAAATTGATCTCACTTCTAGCTTCAGCTGCAACCACATTTCCCATTTCCTTCCTTCTGTACACAGTAAAATTCTGTTTGTTTTTCTCTTTTTAACACTTGCTGTCTCCAATTCTTTTTACAATCTATCTGGAACCCCCATTTTTCAGCTTACCAAAACTGCTCGTATCAAGGTCACTGAAAAATTTTCATTGTTAAATCCAATGGTCAGATTCCAGCACTCATCTTATTTGCCCTATTAGTACCAGGCGACAGAATGGATCACTCTGTGATGCATCCTGGGAACAAAGGTCCAGGGCACAACAGAAACTTTCAGCAAATGATCCCTTTGTTGTATAGAATAGAGTCCAGAAAGGGCAAATAATCTCCTTGTCACTTATACAGCACAAAGAGTCAGACTAGCAGGGGAAGAAGTCCCATCGTGGTGGGTTTCCTGAGGTGGCTGGAAACTGCTCCGGTCCCTGGTTGGGGTCGATAGATGGCAGCTTCACACACCCCATATTGTGCTGGATAAAAGAGACCTATCTATCCTGTTTGAGTGTGTTTTTCATCCACCTTGGGGGGAGTGGGCCCTGCCACTGGGAATTTCTGCCTTGATTAGCATCTGGAGCTGCTAATTCGTTCCCAGATTTAAAGTCTGACTGGGTTTTTTATTAGAATTAACATTTTCTCGGGCTGCAGAATGGCACACAGTAGAAAAGGAGGTGGGGGTAGCAGAAGGCAGGAGGAGTGTGTTTGTGACTTCCCCAGAGAAGGAGGTGAGGGGAGGTGAGGCCTGGGGGTGGACTTTTAACAGGGTCTGTGACTTACCTAACACACTCTCATTCCTGAAATGTTCTTTTCACCTGGTTCCCAGGACATCACACAGAGATGTTTTCTCTATCGCCTTCCTGGCTATTCAGCTCAGCATCTTTTCCTGGGTCCTACTCATCCCCCTGACATTTACATGTTGGATTGCCCTCAGACTCTGTCCTTGGATCTCTTTTCTATCCATACTCACCCTATTGGTGATCTAATCCAGGATCCTGGCTTTAAATGCTATTTTTATGCTGCTGACTCTTGAAAGTGTGCCGCTAGCCTGGACTTCTTGACATCTTTAAGTGATTCTTAAACTGGCATTTCAAACTTAACGTGTCCAGCACTGACCTCCTCTGATCACCTCTCAAATCTGTCCCTTTCTCATTCTTCTTTAGCTCAGTCAGTGGTAAGGAAACTGCCCACCAGCTTCAGATCTCCTGTCTCCTAGACCACTCCCCTTATTTTACCCAGTCATGCCCTGGTACTGCCCGCCATGCCCCCCAGCAATCACCACTGCTCTTAGTAATGCCCTGTTCCTGTTTTTTTGACTTCTGCCTTCCCAACTGTTTTGAGCTGGACAAAACTAGAAAAATCCCAGCCACCTCTACCCGGACATACACGAAGTAACAAAACCCTGACCTACTGTTACCTAGTAAAACATAACCCCTAAAAACTCCACCGTCCCATCATGCTAAGGCTGACATTTTCTGATCATGTGACGTATAAGCAGGCATGATCCCCTACTGTGCATGCTCCACCTAGCCCTGCCTCCGACCCTACCTCATCTCATACCACCCCCACATCACATCATCCTCCCTAAACAGTCCACACTTTAGCCCAATAAAACCCTGCTTCCCTCCCAACTGAGGAAAACAGATTTCAGTTTTTACATCCTGTCTCCTTGCTTGACAGCCTCGCAATAAACTCTTTCTTTTTGTGAAATCCTGGTGCCACGCATTGACTTCTGTGCACATTAGGCAAAGAGTCTTCTGCTCAGTAACAGTAATTCCATACTTTCAGTTGCTCAGGTCAAAAATCTTGGCACCATCCTTGACTTTTTACTTTATTTCATATCCCACATCCTCTTAGCAAACCTTGTAGTCTCAACCTTCAAAATATAGTTGTTAATCCCTTTCCACTCATATGACAAGCCGCCATCATCCCTTGGCTGCCTTTCTGCAATTATCTAACTACCCCATGAGGTTTTATCTTTTTGCCCTTCAATGTATTCTCCAGATTGCAGCCTAGATGATGATATTTAAAATGTGGTCAGTTGATTTCACTCTTGAGCTCAACATCCTGCAATGGCTTCTCATTTCCCCCAGAAGATTTTGACCAAAGTCCTTATTTAATAGAAGAAGAATAAAAGAGCCTACATCATATGTGTCCCCTACCCACCACATGATTTTCTGACCTCACACAACTCATACTCATTCCACACCAGCTAGTCTTCCCCACTGGCTCACTCCTTCATTGTTTAGAAATCTCAGAACAAATATTATCTTCTCAGTAATGATTTTTCTGGCCACCCAATTACAATGTTTATTCTGCTCTCACACTTTCTATCCCTCTTCCCTGCATTATTATTTCTCCTTAGCATTCATCACTATCTAAAATACTGTATGTTTTATGACATCTTATTTATTATCCTTCTGTACCACTGCAATTTAACATTCATGAGAGCTATGATTTTGTGTATGCTTATATATACAGAAATAAAATATTAATGTATTCTTATGTGAAATTAAAACACATATAGAATATGATGGAATGATGCTAGTATTTGTTGTATTTTATTTGTACTTTTATTATGGTATATTTTTACCTAAACAGTTCATGCAACATCCTTTCTATTTAACTCAGCAATGTGTCCTGGGGAGCTACATGTGAATATCTATTTAATTCTGACTCATTCTTTTTAACTGCTACAAAGTATTCCAAAGTATGGATTTACCAAAGTTTCTTAATATTTCTCCCAATGATTGACATTTACATTGTTTCCATTTAGTATTATTCCAAAACTGAAAGAGACATTCCTGTGCATACATGTTTGAATTTGTCCTTATCATGCTTAAAACAAATGGGAAATTAAATTTTAGGGTCATGGGCTATGTGTGTTCTTTTAAAGCAGTTTTATTGAGATATATTCTCATACTATACAATCCATCTAGAGTGTACAATCAGTGGCTTTTAGTATAATCAGAGTTGTGCGTTCATCATTACAATTGATTTTAGAACATTTAAATTACTCCAAAAAGAAAAACCCCATACCCCTTAGCAGTTACCTCTCAATCCTTCTATCCCTCCCCAGCCCTACATAATCAGTAATCTAATTCTATTTCTTTAGCTTTATATATATTTACATTTTATAAAAAAAGAATCTTACAATATGTAGTACTTTGTTTTCTTTCACTTAGCATGTTATTTTTAAAATTTTTTTTCATTAGTGAAGTTGTAGCTTTACATAAAAGTCATAAAAAATACAACATTCCCACATACATCCTATTGTTGACACTCTGCATTGGTGTGGTACCTTTGTCACAATTGATGAAATAATAGTAAAATATTACTGTTAACTATAATAAATAGTTTACATTAATTATATTTTTCCCATACACCAACTCCTATTATTAACGCCTTGTAATAATGATGTACATTGTTTTAATGAAGGAAAGAACATTTTTATATTTGTACCATTAACCACAGTCATCGTCCACAACAGGGCTTTCTCTCTCAGCTCCTATGGGTCCTTGCTTATTTCTCCCAGGGTATTTTCTTTCTAAGCTCTCTCTCTCCCCGTGAGCTCTCTTAAAGGACTCCTGTAAAGGATTAAGACCCACCTTGAATTGGGTGGGTCACGTCTCAGTTGAAACAACTAATCAAAGTTCCACCTACAATAGGTCTATACCCACAAGAAGGGATGAAAAGAACATGGCCTTTTCTGGGGTACATAACAGCTTCAGACTAGCATACATAGTATCCTTTTATAATCCTTTTTATTCTGTGGAGTCAATAATAATGTCCCTCCTGTCATTTCTGATTTTCAGTCTATCTAAGGGTTTGCCAATTTTATTGATCCTCTCAAGGAACCAACTTTTTTTTGGTTAATTCTCTCTTTTGTCTTTTTACTCTCAATTTCATTTATTTCTGTTCTAATCTTTGTTATTTCTTTCCTTCTGCTTGTTTTGGGGGCAGTTTGCTCTTCTTTTTCTAGTTCTTCCAGGTGTGCAGTTAGATCTTTGATTTTAGCCCTTTCATCCTTTTTAATGAAGGTGTTTAGAGCTCTAAATTTCCTTCTCTGCACTGCCTTCACTGCACACCATACGTTTTGATATGTTGTGTGCTTGTTTTCATTTGTCTTCAGATATTTACTGATTCCTCTTGCAATTTCTTCTTTGACCCACTGATTGTTTAAAAGTGTGTTGTTTAACCTCCATACATTTGTGAATTTTCTAGTTCTCCACCTGTTACTGATTTCCAGCTTCATTCTATTATGGTCTGAGAAGATGCTTTGTATAATTTCAATCTTTCTAAATTTATTGAGACTTGTTTTCTGACCCAGTATGTGGTCTCTCCTGGAAAACAATCCATGTGCACTTGAGAAGAATGTATATCCTGCTGTTTTGGAGTGCAGTATTCTCTACATGTCTTGTCAGGTCTGGTTCATTTATCATATTATTCAAGTTCTGTGTTTCCTTATTGATCTTCTGTCTAAATGTTCTCTCTATTGATGAGAGTGGTGTATTGAAATCTTCGACTATGATTGGGACTTCTACTACTCCCTTCAGTTTTGCCTGTGTTTGCCTCATGTAGTTTGGGGCATCCTGATTAGGTTAATATATATTTATAGATTGTTATTTCTTCTTGGTGGATTGCCCCCTTTTATTAATATATAGTGTCCTTCTTTATATCTTCTAACAGTTTTGCATTTAAACTCTATTTTGAATGATATTAGTATAGGTACTCCAGCTCCTTTTTGGTTACTATTTGCGTGGAATACCTTTTTCCAGCATTTCACTTTCAACATATTTGAATTCTTGGGTCTAAGGTGAGTCTTTTGTAGACAGCATATAGATGGAGCATCCTTTTTATCCATTCTCCCAATCTGTGTCTTTTGATTGGGGAGTTTAATGTATTAAATCCAATGCTATTTCTGTAAAGACCTGTACTAACTTCAACCATTTTATCCTGTGCTTTTTATATATCATACCATATTTTTGTCTCTCTTTTTATGCTTTTAGTTACCCTTACTGATTATCTTAATTTCTACACTTTTTTCGAAGCCTCTCTCTCCTGTCTTTTCCTTTCAGCTGACAGAGCTCCCTTCAGTATTTCTTGTAGGGCAGGTCCCTTGTAAAAGAATGCTCTCAGTTTCAGTTTATCTGTGGATTTTAAAAATTCACCCTCAGTTTTGCTGTATCAAGAATTCTTGGCTAGTAGTTTCTTTCTTTCAGTATCTTAAATATATCATACAAGCACCTTCTCTCCTCCATGTTTTCTGATGAGAAATCGGTAATCTTATTGCAGTTCCCTTGTATGTGGCTAATTGCTTTTCTCTTGCTGCTTTCAGGATTCTTTCTTTATCTGGCATTTGACATTCTTACTAGTATGTGTCTTGCAGTAGATCTACTAGAATTTATTCTGTGTGGAGTATGTTGCACTTTTTGGACATGTATATTTATGTCTTTCATAAGAGTTGGGAAATTTTTTTGGCCATTATTTCCTCAAATATTCTTTCTGCCCCTTTTTCCTTCTCTTCTCCTTCTGGGATGCCCATGACATCTAAACCCCTAAGACTCTGATCATTTTTTTCCATTCTTTTTGCTATCTTTTCTTCTGTTTGTAAGATTTTGATGTCCTGTCTTCTAGTTTACTGATTCTTTATTCTGCCTGTTCAAATCTGCTGCTGTGTGCCTCTAGTGTATTTTAATCTCTCTTATTTTGCCTCTCATTCACATAAGTTTTTTTATGTTTCTTTTCATCCTTTCAAATTCTTCTTTATGATCACCTAGTGTCTTCTTAATATCCTTTATCTCTGTAGCCATATTTTCTTTCATCTCCTTGAATTGATTTAGGAGATATGTTTGAACATCTTGATTAGCTTTTCCAAATTCTGTGTGTCTTCCAAAGGTTTCATTTGTCCCTTTGGGTCATATCATCTTATTTCTTAGTATAGCTTGTAATTTTTTTACTGATGGCTAGGAATCTGATTATTTCGATGAGTCTACACTGAAGGTCAGCTTTTATCCCTTGCCTAGGGTTTTATTGTTGATTGCCCTTGTGTTAGGGCTCTTCTTTGCCCCTTAGTTCAATGTATTCTAGTCCTTTAGGATTACCCATGTTTAATGGATCAGATTTTTTCAGCTCTTCTTCCTCTGATTTTTGCCCTGGGTATGTGGTACAATTTTTAAGATTGTACTATTTGTACAATTGTTTCATCCCCAGGAGAAAGCTTCCTTTCTTCTATTCTTTCTCTGGGAATCATGATCTCTTCCATGTGTTTTTGTTTTGCCTCTGTTACATTTTTTTACTCTCCTTTCATTATTTGTAGCTGCTTTCACTGGAGGGCAAATTCTCACAGGAGTGTCATCCTGGAAAGGACATTCCCAAGTCAATATTTCCCAGTCAAAACAGGGCCAGTGATCCATGAAGGGGCACAGACCATTTTGAAAGTTTCCTGAGGAGAGGGTCAGGACAGACACCAAAAAGCCTTTTTGATGGCTCTCCAAAGCTCACTTTCTTGGCCTGTCTAGAAGATGATGCTCTTCTGCACACTTTTCCCCATAGTCCTAGGGAGACCTTGTGTTTTGAACCTCCAGCACCTTTGCTTCTGTTGGGGATGGGGTTGAAACAGTGGCCACAGAGGTCCTTGTTCAGGGTGGGGCCCACTTAAAACAGAACTTCAGAGCAGGGATCCAGCAATCTAAGTTCTCCAATCAAAAGCCATTATCAGTACTTGGCCATGCCCTCCAGCCTCAGTTCTTGGGGAAGAGGCCTTCCACATCTCTCTCTGTCTGCAGCAGACAGTCTCGGACCAGACCCGAGTCAGGGATGGGCACTGGCATCTGCTGCAGAGCAAGTTACTCAGTTTTTTTTTTTTACCACAGTTTCTTAGTCTCTTTGTCCCGCTCTTCCCTGGATACTATACGGTGCTCCCCTGGCCTCCCAAGCCCCAGAGCAGTTATGTCAGTTTCTGCCTGTCCACTGGCTGTTTTTGTAGGGGAAGTGAGTTTTGTAGGTCCTTACTCTGTCACTTTCCCTGGAAGTTCCTCTTCTATCACTGTGTTTTTTAATTTTAAGTAATTTTGCCAAAATATTAATTATAGTCTCACTAGCAGTGTAGGCAAGATCTTGTTTCTCTCCAACCATGTTACCAGTGATATTTACAGATTTTGAGACATTTTACTATTCTGATGGGTTAAAACCAATGGACTCTTTTTTTTAAATTTGAATTTTCCTGATTGCTAGTGCATTTGAGTCTCTTCTAATCTGCAATTGAACATTTGTACTGTCTATTCTGTGACTTTCTTTCTGTCAGTTGCTTGTTGTGGATCTGCCCACTCTAATGGGCTGAGTTGTGTGTCACAGAAAGATACGTTCAAGTCCTAACTCGCTGATACCTGTGAATGTGATCAATGTGGAAATGAGGTTTTTGCAGATGTAAACAAATTAAGATGGAGTCATAATGGATTAGGGCAGGTTCCAAATCCAATGAGTGGTGTCTTTATAACAGAAAGGAGAGGGTGATTTGGATATAGAGATGCAGACACATGGGAAGGAAGACCATGTGAAGACTGAGAGAAAGTTTGGAGTGATGTGTCTACAAGCTAGGGAATCCCAAGTATTGCCAGAAGCCTCCAGAGGCTGGGAGAGAGGCAGGGAATAGACTCCCTCAGAGCTTCCAGAAGGAACTGACCCTGCTGGCACCTTGACTTCAGATTTCTGGCCTCCAGGACTGTACACAAGAGAATAAATGTGTGTTGGTATAAGCCAGTAAGTTTGTAGCATTTTGTTATGGCAGCCCTAGGAAACTAATACATCCACTTTTCGATTTGGTTACTTGTTTAATTGTTGATGATTTATAGTAACAATTTGCATATTAGTATTACTAATCCTGTGTTTGTTATATATTTTGCAAATATTATTCTCATATCTTACATTTGATTTATATGTTTTTCTGTCATTTTTCATACAAATAAACAAATCTAGTATAGTCACATTTGTATGTTTTACTTTATACTTTTGGATTTTTCTGAACTGTTTAAGGAAGTCATTTCCTAGCTCAAGATCCTAAATAAAGTAATTTTTTCTTCTAGCACAACTGATTTTCTTTCCTAGGTTTTAAGTATTTAAGCCATCTTGAATTTCATTTTATGAATAGTGTGAGTTAGGGATCTCACCTTCATTTAATTTACTTTTATTTTCTGCAAATAGAAATCAAATTGTCTCATCTTTTAAGCAAACTTCTGTTTTTCCCCCTACTGGATTAAAATGGCATCTTTATCAAACATTCAGCTTCCACATACATACGTGTCTGGTTCTGGCTTCTTGATTCTGTTCCACTGATCTGTTGTTCATTCTCCTGCTAGTATTATGCATTCATTTCTCTAGCTATTTTATCAAACTCAAATATCATAGTTCCTTGATGTATATAGAGAAGATGAAAAATATAAAACAGTTGCTTTACAGAAGTTATATAATTAATACTCCTATAGTTGAAGTAGTGCAGAGAAAGGTCAATGGGTGGCTCTCAACTAGTGAAGCGTTTATGTGTATACATTTCAAGAAACTAACAATTAGAAATGCAAGATTTGCTCCTCTTCACTGTTCCGTCTCCCCTGTGAATGCTCAGAATGAAAGTTTAAAGCATCTGTAACTTCATTAGCTCCCCACCTGTTTTCCAATCTTTATCAAGTAGCACAGCAACAGAAAATCAATAACTTCCTTTTCCTATCCCAGAGGGAAAGACAGTTTGAGAAACAGTCACTTGTATCCGATTGAGATAAGTGTCTTATGGCAATATGCTATTTCCAAACTGATTTTTGTTTAAATTACCTGGAAAATTAAAATAAGGTCAGATATGAGAGATGCCAGAGGATGCTTGATAAATCTAGTAAACTTCGTTTTACTTTTAGTCATATCGATATTACTGTGCACACAAAGAAGTGATTTAATATTAGGTAAAACATCATTTTTTAACCATAGAGATTAGTATCTCATCTGATTAATATGTAATCAGAGTTGATGTATATACATTTATTTCTAAAGGTAGAAAATGGCATTAAATCAAATAATGCAATATTGTTTTATTTTTCATTTATATAAATCCTTTGTTTTAAAAACCAACGACTTATCCTGGAGCAGGTTACGCAATTTCTTCAAAAATACATGATCATACCTTCTTTTTATAATAGCTTATACTTCTGTAACAGTTGACAAAACTTTATATTTTTCTAATACCTTATATATAAATTAAAATGTTCTAAAATATGTATACTGAAACAACTTATATTTGCACAGAACTTTTTACTCTACAATGTGATTTCAAATACATCACCCTTTTTTTTACACATGAGCAAAAGGCTTTTAATCACAATTGCTAATATTCTGGTTCTTAGAAAGAACCCAGACTTGGGGAAATGTTTGGGAGAATATGCTCTAGAGGTTCCATTCCATTGTTATATTTTATTGTCTGTCTTTTGTGTGTTAATAATGGCTTCACTTCCTGACCAGTTTCCTCTTCCCTTTATCGACCTTAGGAAGGAACACTGGGAGGCATATGGTAGAAGTAGTTGCCATTGAGATACTCTATTTATACATAGAGCACTTCTAGATCTGACAGCTCCCATTGACTCTGGTTAATTCCTACCCCCAAGGCCTCAGTAAAAATCACATGGAAAAATGGCCAGCCAGAGTATCTTTATGATATCAAAACTGGGATCCGTCCTGCTACACCCCCATTATGCCCTCACCCCAAGCTATAGAACGTAGACTCCTGGGATCAGGAATATTAAAATGGAAATTATCTGGTAAACAGAATATCAGTCTATCTTATTGACAAGGAGCCTCCACTGTACATAGCAGAAGTTAATGCGCCAGATCAAGTAAATCTCAGAGAAGAAGCTTTCCAAATGATTTTATAAGCTTAGCCTAACCTGTTATTTTCTACCAATTCGTTTTCATTTCAGACAGATTCCCAGAAACATTAAGGGTGGTTGGGTTTATAAATCACTTTGTCTGAAAAGACAGGAAAAATCTATCTCATTGTTGCAATTATTTACCTTTTGTCCCGAGAGGTTTATATTAATTAGTCCAATATAATTGTCTCATCCTTTGAAATTTCTTGTAGTCTGTAATCAGACTATTTAGCATTCAAGGCAGAGCTTTAACAATCAAAAATACAGTCCGCAACCCCACCGATTTTTATTGTATTTACAAGTAGCTCTTAGAAAATCTTCTCAGATTAATATAAGCATGCTAACTCAATTAGGTGGCAATGAGAGGCGCAAAGAACAACTCTAATGCAGATGCCTGAATTTTCAAATCCTTCTTGACTCAAGTATTAGCCTTTAAAGGGGGACAGAAAAAAATTCTACACTCTAAGAAGTTCCCAAATGCATGATTATTAATATATAATTCAATGGAGCATAAAACCAATTTGGGAAGGAAATGAGTGAGGGCATAAATGCCTTACTAGGCAAAGTGGAAATGCCTAAGAAAAATACAAGAGCTTACTGGATGCTCATCTCCCCATAGTCTGATGCCATACAATCCAGAAAGAAAGAAAAATGTAGCTCATTTAAGAAAACTTTCTTAAATCTCCTCATTTTAAGATTTTTAAATTATCTTTGGATTGTTTCCCACTAAATTAACATTATTAATCTTTAAGGATAGTATATGTATGCATGCAGATTACTATTTATGATCTGTCTGCTACATTAAGATCTAAAATAAACCATCTAAGAAGCATGTAAAACAAAGGGGGGAATGGGACATTAAAACAAATTGCAAGGTTCACTAAAATTAGTGAAATGAAATTTACATTTAAAAAAGATGATGTCACCAAAGTAATTGCTGTTTTAATATCCTTGACATTGCATTGAGTAGCTGCTATTCCACATTCTGTTTTGGAAAATTTGAAATTATCATTTGTCTTTCCCCATATTTAATGTTAATCTTTTGGTTTGAAATGGTTTTCCTTCATGAAAAGCTGTATGGGTTTTACTTTTTATTTTAGTTTGTGAATGTATATGTGTGTGCTATTTATCCTGCCCTACTGGAAAATCCCAAAGGAATTTGAATTATACATTAGCGTCTAAGCAACTGTTACAGATGAAGACCCTTTCTTAAAAGGAACTGTATTATTCATCTAATGTACACTTTTAATTACTACTAACTTGCTTCCTTAAAAGATATAAGGTCTTCCAAGATCATGCTGTTTACAGAAGCAGTAAAAACTATCCTTTATTTGTCAAATTTACATTAGCTCAATATGTTGAAGGATATTAGCATGTGCATATTTCAAAATTTCAATTTAAAATTAATTTATACATCCATTTGATGCTTCATTTCATTAAAATAAAGGGGCTAAATTTGCTTTTCTCAAACAAATGAAACAATTTTAAAAGTAATTAAATTACTTTAGTTAAAAAGAGATTAATATTCTCAAATGTTCATAATTTTAATATAGGTAATACATTTTTACTACACATTTATTGATTATGCATATATAAATACACAGTTACATGATGTAATGTCACATGGAATGATGCTTTCTGTATATTTGTTCATGACAATTTTTACAAGATTAAGAGAAATTTTAGAAGAAAGTTTGAAATAACAGTGCATGTGTTATTACATTATAGATATGGCCTTGGAATTTAGTAAGGGTTTTATTAAAAGTCATTAACACTTTTAATATAATGAATGGCAGTAATGAACTGGCAATGCAATAATGAACTGGCAATACACATATGATAGCAATAGTATATGAACTAGAATGACATTCATGTGTAGATAGGGTTATGCTTGAGTCAGTGCTTTGGTGAAGCTGAGATTTAATCATATCTGTGCATATCTAAAGGATAGGTAGAGGTAGGCTTAACAATTAGCCTCCTTGGTAAGACAACACAATAAGACAGGAAGAGAAAACAAGGCATATACAATGAGCTCAAGGCAAGGAGAGAGATTGTAACAAAGGATTAATATGCCACTTGGATTGTGCTCCTTTCCAACCTCTTGGACTCTTTGTGTAAGTCCTAGTTTAAGGTAACTGCCATCAGAGAACAAATAAAAAACTAAAATTGAATTAACACAAAAGAGATGTGCTGTTACATCCGTTTCTGATTTTCTTGAAGAAATGGAGTGAATTGTGGCTTCTGCAAGGATGAAATTGGCATGTTAGTAGCTTTGCCAATGATAGGAGATGATATTCTCATTTCAGACACTACTACCCTCAATGCCAGGCATTAGCCAACATGATGGAAGAGTCAGCAGGTACCAGCTGCTGAAGCAAGGCCTTTGGCAAGCATAAACAGCAGTCATTTTGGGGGGAAACGACAAAATTGTTGCTGCCTTATTAGCATAAACATGAAAAAAAAAACCTGACTTATGGAACTAGATAATGCTGGGAAAATAATCACTGCTGCCATCTTATGGCCACAGACACACAGAATCACCCTCTAGGTACTCCAGGAACCATTTTGAAGGACTTCAAATGATATGGATTTTCCACAAATGAATGGGGGCAGAGGCTGGTAAAGACTGATTCATAGCTGCTATTTTAATCAAATTTGTATTTTCAGGGCTTTGTAACCGCAAAAATATAGATTACATATGTAAGTAGTTTTAAAGGTACAGAATACATGCATTCATGAGAAGTTTGTTATAATCTAAATTCTATCGAATGTATTTTCATTCTTTTTTAAAGTTCAATGCATGTCTACCCATTTATTTGTTTTTAATTAATAAGCATTTTGTGTGTGGGGTGCTTTGGAACTATGTAAATACTTTGTTCTACATAAAACTTGAAATTAATTCATTCATTAATTTATATCAGTATGGACTCAGGTTTTCCTATTTTATTAAATAAACAGTAATCCATTATTCTAAGTATTTACCTTGATCTTATATTTGGCCAGTGGGAGCCTCTTCAGACTGTGTCCTTTTGGCATGCCCTCATCATTCTTTGAGACTTTGTTGTTATCTGATACAAGAGGATGTTCCAGGTTCATCTTGTACTGTCTTTGCCCAAGCCCTAAAATCATTAATTTTTTTTCCACTGCCCAAAGGATTTTTAATACATAGTTTAGGAAAAAAAATCACGAATATGTTAATATATATGGTGTTCACCTTTTCTTAATCCAATTAACCATATTCATTAAAAACCAGGAACCTTCTCCACAATCTGCCAGCTCCCCATTCCTTTTGTCCACCTAAAAAAGAAGCATTTCTTGGGAAGTCAACATTTATCAAGAACATCGAGGTCCAGGATTTTTTTTTTACCATATACCTTAAAAATGTTTGTTTTTTTGATCTCCACAAAACTCTGTATCATTTAAAATCACGTATTCAAATTACATGGCTAATATTTTTAGCTAATCAACTCTTCAGTGCTGATCCTAGAAAACAATTTTCAATGGATCTTTGAATAATAGAACAAGACAATGTTCAGCCATTGATATGAGTGGTGTAAGAGGTCACACCTTTAAGGTTCAAGCTACAAGTTGTGAAGTTTGGAAAGGGTGAGGTCTACTGTCCTGCATTATCAGGATTTGTCATATTTTCAGTGCTCATGGGTTGCACGTTGTCTGCAAAGTTGTGTGCATGCTCAAGAAACAAATCTTTAAGTACCTGTTCCAGTTTGCTAATGCTGCCCATTATGCAAAATACCAGAAATTGATTGGCTTTTATAAAGGGGGTTCATTTGGATACACAGTTACAGTCCAAAGTTACACATCAGCAGTTGGGTACCTTCACTGGAGGATGGCCAATGGTGTCTGGAAAACCTCTATTAGCTGGGAAGGCACGTGGCTGGTGTCTGCTCCAAAGTTCTGGTTTCAAAATGGCTTTCTCCCAGGACGTTCCTCTCTAGACCACAGCTCCTCCTCAAAATGTCACTCTCAGTTGCTCTTGGGGTGTTTGTCCTCTCTTAGCTTCTCTGGAGCAAGAGTCTGCTTTCAACGGCCGTCTTCAAACTGTCTCTCATCTGCAGCTCCTCTTTCAGCTCCTGTGCATTCTTCAAAGTGTCCCTCTAGGCTGTAGCAAGCTCACTCCTTCTGTCTGAGCTTATATAGTGCTCCAGTAAACTAATCAAGGCCCATGCTAATGGGCAGGGCCACATCTCCATGGAAATTATCCAGTGAAAGATCTTGCCCACAGCTGAGTGATCACATCTCCACAGAAACATCCAATCAAAAGTCTCCAACCCAATTAAAACCAGTATGTTTCCTGCCCACAGAAGACTGCATCAAAGATAATGGCATTTTGGGGGACATAATACATCCAAACCAGCACACCCTGACATGTTGACACCTTCCTCACCTTTCAGGCTCTGACAACCCATTCTAGGTACCCAAACACATGAACACCTTCTTCACCATGCTTGGGGTCTGACATCCAATGTCAAACTTTGCCTCCATGTAAACATCTGACCCATCATGCTTTTACTCTCAAATACCTCACTGGGCTCTCCTTTATATGGATTGCCTCTTTACCCTGCTTGAGCTTTCACACCCCTCCTGGGCTGCCCTACACATGGAGACCTTCTTTGCTCCACTCTGGTTTCTCACATCCCACCCTGGGCCACTTTCCCCCCAAATGGATCCATTCCTCATTCCACATGAGCTCTGACACCACCCACCAGACAGCTCACATGCCGTTCTCACTCTGCTCAGGCCTTGGCTTCCCAAGCAAGGCCACTGTCCCGCATTTAGATACCCTTTTCAACCTGCTCAGGCTCTGACTGCCTATGCCACAGAGGCCCTCCTCGCTTACCAAGCTTTCTCTGATCAACCTAATGGCTTTAGAATTGAAATGATCAGGAAAGTAAGAGAAAGGAAAAGGAGAAATGGGTGATAAGGTGAAAGATGAGGTAAAGGCTCTTTACTCATTTTCATTATTTAATTGGATCTATAAGCTGACAGCAACCTTTTGAGTGGTAGCAGAACCAATATAGCTAAGGAGGTGGAAACTAGGAACAGCAGTGGGGGCAGCAGCAGCAAATCAGGACACCATAGTGGCCCCAGGTTATGTGAATTATACTCTGTTCCTCCTTCTCTGTTATTTCCTTCTAATGCATAAATGGGAAAATGATCTTTAAGAAATTTATTATATCTATGTAAATTTTCTTCCCTTTAACAATTCTCTGTAACGTTTTGCAATTTAATGCATTGCTGACTTGGGGAAAAAAGTAAGAGGTATTTCCAAGAAGGGGAGAGAAAGTGAAAAATGGGGGGGGGGGACCAGTGTGCTGAAAATAAATGTGTATGGCTACACAGAGTTGATAATATAATAATATGAGTTTGAGCCTTGGGCCCTCTACAAAGTGGAGGAGTAGAACCTGAGACTCCACAGTAAGCCAGAAGTCTCAAAGAAGGTGAAGATGTTCCAGTTTGTTCCCTGAATCTGTATATTGGACCTTAAGACACCCATGGTTACAATCAACCATGTATAATCTTAACCAAAACTTACCAAAAAACACAAAGAAATAAGCTGTAATTAGAGAGAATAAAGAGAAACAATATACAACAGAGTTAGAACCCCCAAGACTTCAGATACTGCAATTATCAAATAAAGAATATAAATTAAATTTGTAGTAAATGTTTACAAAATTAAACATTGGAATAAAAATTGAGCAAGTGATAATAGACTGTCAAAAATTACCAGTCAAAAATTTTAAAGAGAGTAAAATGTAACTTTTTGTAAATGAAAAATCATTAAATTGTCAACTCAAGAAAACATAAAATAGCGTGAACTAGCTTATGCTCATTAGAGAAATTGGATAAATGTTTTATTTTTTCTTAAAGCAGCAACCCCAGATTTATAGGTGATTTCTCCAACAATTTAACTAAAAGATATTTGTAATTTTCTATAAATTATCCAGATAATAGATTGAAAAGAACCACTTATGAACTCATTCTATATGACTACTATTACATGACCAAAATATAAATATAGCATATCTAGTTATATATAAAATTATTACCCAAAGGTCAATTTGAGTTTATACCAGGAATTCAAGAATTGTTTAACATTAGAAAATGCAGAAATGTAATTCCCCACAGTAATATAAAGGAAAAAAAAATAATAGATGTCAACACACTTTATACAATTCAATGCCATTCACTATTTTAAAAATCCTTAGCCAACTAGGAATGTAAGGGAATTTCCTTAAACTAATATATCAGGCAGGATAATTAACACTAGCTGTGGACATCTGTAAACCCCCACATCCCTGCGGTTTAACATGATTTTCTTGGTTGGTTGTTGGTATTCACTGAAGTCATAGTTTTTTTGAGTGTGTGTGGGTTGGACAGCTCTCCTGAGTGTTGCTCTCCTTGAAGCAGACAGATGATGGGATCCACCTTCTAGAACCATCTTAAGGAATAAAGAGCATATGCTCCCAGGCGCTGTGAGTGTGCTGGCACAAAGACCTCAGGGGCCAGCCCCTTTTGGGATTGCTTCAGCAAAGGAGTGATGTCTTGCCCAAGGAGGGCAGCCTGCATTCAATAACTAACTGGCATGTGGGTGGAAGGGCCCGGACAGCTCTGGAGGGTCATCCCACCTATGACACTTACCGGTCAGCTGAGGGCTCCATTGAGAAAGCATTGCAGCTCAACTTCTCCTTCTGCCGCCACGCCTCCTTCTTTCATGTGTTTCCAAAGAGAACTCTCATAACCCTTCTGCATGTTAATCTCAGTCTCAGAGTCTGCTTCCTGAGGAACCTAGTCTGCAACACAGTGACTCAGGGTTCTGCGCCCCTTCCATTCTGTGGCTCTAAAATGCTGGCATCGTCTGCACCCAGCTTTATAGACAGGGAGAAGCACTGTGGATGTCATTGCCTGGGGATTTGTGACAGGCCTGAATGTTGTTTACCTCATGTTTTTTTTCACATCCCAATGGTCCAAAATCCAAAATAGGGCTTCATCATCATCCTGTAGAAGGCTGAGAGATGTATTTCTCCTTTGTGCCCCAGAAGAGGAAGCTGGATGACGGGGCATCAAACAATTTTCTGCCACAAAGAGTATCTGTGAAAATTAACTGGAGAACATTGTTTTTAATGATGAAATAGCGAAAGCACGTCCTTTCACTTAGGAAAAACATGATGCAGATACCCCTAATAACTGTGTAAATCCAAAATTTTTCTGCAGGTCTTAGCTAGGCCAGTAAGACAAGTAAAAGGAATAAAAGGTTTATGGGTTGCAAATGAAGAAGGAAACCTAGCAATTTAGCAGATGATCTGATTGTCTTTGTAAAACAACCCCCAAAATCAATGGACATATTTTTTTAGAATTAAATAAGAGATTTTAGCAAGTTGGCTAGATATATGATCAACAAACATAAAGTCATGTGTAACAAGCATCTCAAAAATACAATTTTTAGAAGATACTATTTAGATTACCATTCCCATATATAAGGTACATAGTGATAAGTCTATCAAAAGATGGCTGAATTTTATGAGGAAATTTCTAGTTTAAAAAACAAAAAAATATGACAAGTGAATGGATAGATACAGCCCATGTATCATGCAGATGTCAGTTGTCTGCAAAATGCTCTATATATTCAAAATGAAGCACATAAAACTCTTAACATAAAACTCTCTTCATTAAGGAACTTGGCAAATTTGTAAGCGGGAGCAAAGGCCCAAGAATTGGCAACACAGTCCTGAAAACAAACAAGACTCATTAGCATATACTTTTAACAATAAAGACTATGTGGTACTTGCAAGGTACGGAAAATTGTTGGTGGAACAGAATGTAGGCACTGAAGACATTGGCAAATGTGTGTGTGTGTGTGTGTGTGTGTGTGTAAACAACACAGGTACCAAGGAAGATCTGTGGAGAACAGATGGTCTTTTAAATTAATGGGGCAGTTGATTCTCTATTTAAAAAAACAAAAGCAATCTCTACACTATTTATACGCAAACAGATCTATTTAGAAGGATTAATTTCTTAAAGGTTAAAAGGAAACCTAAAAAGATTTAGAAGACAATATAAGGAAAATTATCTTCACGATTCCAGGGTAAAGAAGAAATTTTTCAAACATACATAAAACACTAATTATAAAAAATAGATAAATTGTACTACATTGGAATTAATGATTTCTCTTTATCACAATATAGCATAAAGAAAGTGAGAAGCTAATGGACAAACTTGGAGTCAATATTTGTAACATTGAAGTCAATAAAGTAGTTGACTCTCTCTTACTCTTTTTTTCTCTCTTTTTAGAGCAACAAGTAAAATACAAAACATTAGAAAAATGGCTAAACCTATAAAATCTATAAAAGATATTTTAACTATAATCTATAAAAAGGCATTTTAACAGAGGTGAAAACAGAAATATTTTGCTCAACTGCATTATGGAAATTAAAATTAGGATACCATAAGATACAATTTTATACTCACTAGAATTATGTTGTCAGATACTCTGAGGCCAAAGTGGTCTTCCTCATGCCATCTTCTAAGGGACCCAACCATGGGGATCATTTCAGGAGAATCATTCCTAAAAAGTTAGCAAAAGAGCTGCCTTGAATTATCCACTTCAAATAATTGACTCTAAGTGGACTGTTTCCTGGAGGAGCCGAGTCTGTCTCCAACTCTGGTTAGTTCAGACAGCTTCAAAGATAGAGGCCTCTGATGCATTAGCTCTACCCAATGGATGACACTTTCACCTTAGTCACCCTCCTCCCTTCATGTGAAATGAATGGCCAAGGTGAAGGGAATGGGAAAATATTCCTCCTAATGTATTAGAGCCAGTGGTCTGAATTCATGGGTGGAGTTTTAAAAGGGAGTAATAATGTCTCCTATGTATGTCTTCTCACATTTATGTCTCTCTCTCTCTAACATTTTCCCCTTTGTGCTTCCTGGCAGGTATAAGCCTCAGAGGATAGGATTTCAAGGGATTATGATACCATATGTTTTCCATTCTTGGTTTTATTGGATACCAGTAGGGGCTCTCTGAGGATTAAAACAGACATTATAGAGAAAGAAGCCCTAATGTTTTTAGCTGTGTGGGTAGTAGAGGAAGCAAGACAGTTAGCAGTGAGAAATGCATGTGCATGTGAGCACGTAATCAGTGAAAACACAGGGAAGGGCTTCTGCAACTTTCATTTGAGTCAATTATTTGAAGTGCATAATTCTAGGCAGCTCTTTGCTGACTCTTTAGGAATGTTTCTCCTGAGATGCTGCACATGATGAAATGACCCTTTCATTTTTCAGTTGGCTTGTTTGGGTAGTGGAGAGTCACAGCCAATAAGCTGTGACTTAATGCAGAAATCAGCAGGTGGGTCAGTGGGTTTTAAAGAACATTCTGCTCCTTTGATATTTTTTCCTCTACTCAGCTGGGGCAGCCCCCTTGAGCTCCTGTTCTTAGAAACTTAATATGGAATTATCTGAAGTGTTTAACTTCAACCTTCTTTCCATCAGTCTTCTAATTGAAGTTATTTTACTCTTAGAAAAACCATCTGTTATAAAAAGGGATTAGACTTTGAGGGCTGTAATATAGAGAGGGGGAAATGGATGGATCAAATTAGGAAGGGGAGACTGATTGAGGCTTAAATTAAATATGCAATGTAAATGACATATTGAAAAATGAAATATGAAATGAAATAGAAATGACATATAAGTGACTCATTTTCTAAATCCTATACTTTATATTTGAAGAGTGCTTTTAGTGTTCTGACTACTACTATACTTGCTGAAAAGGATATATCCATTTGGAGCTTTAAAAGGGTATATATTTTTAATAATAAAGACAGTGTAGTATTTGCAAAGTACAGAAAATGTTGCTTTAAAAGGGTAGACAGGGGAGAGGTGGGGCAAGATAGCGGATTGGTGAGCTGTATGTTTTAGTTACTCCTCCAGGAAAGTAGGTAGAAAGCCAGGAACTGCGTGGACTGGACACCACAGAGCAATTTCACTTTGGGCATACTTCATACAACACTCATGAACACGTCAAACTGCTGAGATCAGCGAAATCTGTAAGTTTTTGCGGCCAGGGGACCCACGCCCCTCCCTGCCAGGCTCAGTCCCATGGGAGGAGGGGCTGTCAGCGTTGGGAAGGAGAAGGGAGAACTGCAGTGGCAGCTCTTATTGGAAACTCATTCTACTGATTCAAACTCCAACCATAGATAGACTGAGACCAGACACCAGAGAATCTGAGAGCAGCCAGCCCAGCAGAGAGGAGACAGGCATAGCAAAACACAGCAAGAAAAACTCCAAAATAAAAGCGGAGGATTTTTGGAGTTCTGGTGAACATAGAAAAGGGAAGGGCAGATCTCAGGCCCTGAGGCTCATATGCAAATCCCGAAGAAAAACTGATCTCTCTGCCTCCTGGATCTTTCCTTAATGGCCCTAATTGCTTTGTCTCTTAGCATTTCAATAACCCATTAGATCTGCGAGGAGGGCTTTTTTTTTTTTTTTTAATCTTTTTTTTTTTTTCTGTTTCTAAAACAATTACTCTAAGAAGCCCAATACAGAAAGCCTCAAAGACTTGCAGTTTGGGCAGGTCAAGACAAGAGCAGAACTAAGAGAGCTCTGAGACAAAAGGCAATAATCCAGTGGCTGAGAAAATTCACTAAACACCACAACTTCCCAAGAAAAGGGGGGGTGTCCGTTCACAGCCATCATCCTGGTGGACAGGAAACACTCCTGCCTGTTGCCAGCCCTATAGCCCAGAGCTGCCCCAGACAACCCAGTGTGACGGAAGTGCTTCAAATAACAGGCACACACCACAAAACTGGGCGTGAACATTAGCCTTCCCTGCAACCTCAGCTGGTTGTCCCAGAGTAGGGAAGGGGGAGCAGTGTGAATTAACAAAGCCCCATTCAGCCATCATATCAGCAGACTGGGAGCCTCCCTACACATCCCAGCAGCCCAGAACCGCCCTGGGGGGACGGCACTCACTGTGACATAGCACAGTCATCCCTCAACGGAGGACCAGGGGGTGCACGGCCTGGAAGAGGGACACACTCGCAAGTCTCAGGAGCCATACGCCAATACCAAGGACTTGTGGGTCAGTGGCAGAGACAAACTGCGGCAGGACTGAACTGAAGGATTAGACTATTGCAGCAGCTTTAAAACTCCAGGAACACAAGGGAGATTTGATTGTTAGAGCCACCTCCCCTCCCTGACTGCCCAGACACATGCCCCATATACAGGGCGGGCAACACCAACTACACACGTAAGCTTGGTACACCAATTGGACCCCACAAAACTCACTCCCCCACTCACCAAAAAGGCCAAGCAGGGGAGAACTGGCTTGTGGAGAACAGGTGGCTCATGGACGCCACCTGCTGGTTAGTTAGAGAAAGTGTACTCCATGAAGCTGTAGATCTCATAAATTAGAGATAAGGACTTCAATTGGTCTACAAATCCTAAAAGAACCCTATCAAGTTCAGCAAATGCCAAGAGGCCAAAAACAACAGAAAATTATAAAGCATATGAAAAAACCAGACAATATGGATAACCCAAGCCCAAGCACCCAAATCAAAAGATCAGAAGAGACACAGTCCCTAGAGCAACTACTCAAAGAACTAAGGATGAACAATGAGACCATAGTACGGGATACAAAGGATATCAAGAAGACCCTAGAAGAGCATAAAGAAGACATTGCAAGACTAAATAAAAAAAAAATAGATGATCTTACGGAAATTAAAGAAACTGTTGACCAAATTAAAAAGATTCTGGATACTCATAGTACAAGACTAGAGGAAGTTGAACAACGAAACAGTGACCTGGAAGATGACAGAATGGAAAATGAAAGCACAAAAGAAAGAATGGGGAAAAAAATCGAAAAAATTGAAATGGACCTCAGAGACATGATAGATAATATAAAACATCCAAATATAAGGCTCATTGGTGTTCCAGAAGGGGAAGAAAAGGGTAAAGGTCTAGGAAGAGTATTCAAAGAAATGGTTGGGGAAAACTTCCCAAATCTTCTAAACAGCATAAATACACAAATCATAAATGCCCAGCGAACTCCAAATAGAATAAATCCAAACAAACCCACTCCGAGACATATTCTGATCACACTGTCAAACACGGAAGAGAAGGAGCAAGTTCTGAAAGCAGCAAGAGAAAAGCAATTCACCACATACAAAGGAAACAGCATAAGACTAAGTAGTGACTACTCAGCAGCCACCATGGAGGCAAGCAGGCAGTGGCATGATATATTTAAAATTCTGAGTGAGAAAAATTTCCAACCCAGAATACTTTATTCAGCAAAGCTCTCCTTCAAATTTGAGGGGGAGCTTAAATTTTTCACAGACAAATGCTGAGAGAATTTGCTAACAAGAGACCTGCCCTACTGGAGATACTAAAGAGAGCCCTACAGACAGAGAAACAAAGAAAGGAGAGAGAGACTTGGAGAAAGGTTCAGTACTAAAGAGATTCGGTATGGGTACATTAAAGGATATTAATAGAGAGAGGGGAAAAATATATATGACAGACATAAACCAAAGGATAAGATGGCTGATTCAAGAAATGCCTTCACGGTTATAACGTTGAATGTAAATGGATTAAACTCCCCAATTAAAAGATATAGATTCGCAGAATGGATTAAAAAAAAATGAACCATCAATATGTTGCATACAAGAGACTCATCTTAGACACAGGGACACAAAGAAATTGAAAGTGAAAGGATGGAAAAAAATATTTCATGCAAGCTACAGCCAAAAGAAAGCAGGAGTAGCAATATTAATCTCAGATAAAATAGACTTTAAATGCAGGGATGTTTTGAGAGACAAAGAAGGCCACTACATACTGATAAAAGGGGCAATTCAATAAGAAGAAATAACAATCATAAATGTTTATGCACCCAATCAAGGTGCCACAAAATACATGAGAGAAACACTGGCAAAACTAAAGGAAGCAATTGATGTTTCCACAATAATTGTGGGAGACTTCAACACATCACTCTCTCCTATAACTAGATCAACCAGACAGAAGACCAATAAGGAAATTGAAAACCTAAACAATCTGATAAATGAATTAGATTTAACAGACATATATAGAACATTACATCCCAAATCACCAGGATACACATACTTTTCTAGTGCTCATGGAACTTTCTCCAAAATAGGTCATATGCTGGGACATAAAACAAGGCTCAATAAATTTAAAAAGATTGAAATTATTCAAAGCACATTCTCTGACCACAATGGAATACAATTAGAAGTCAATAACCATCAGAGACTTAGAAAATTCACAAATACCTGGAGGTTAAACAACACACTCCTAAACAGTCAGTGGGTTAAAGAAGAAATAGCAAGAGAAATTGCTAAATATATAGAAATGAATGAAAATGAGAACACAACATACCAAAGCCTATGGGATGCAGCAAAAGCAGTACTGGGGGAAATTTATAGCACTAAACACATATATTAAAAAGGAAGAAAGAGCCAAAATCAAAGAACTAATGGATCAACTAAAGAAGCTAGAAAATGAACAGCAAACCAATCCTAAACCAAGTAGAAGAATAGAAATAACAAGGATTAAAGCAGAAATAAGTGACATAGAGCACAAAAAAACAGAGAGGATAAATATTACCAAAAGTTGGTTCTTTGAGATCAACAAGTTTGACAAGCCCCTAGCTAGACTGACAAAATCAAAACGAGAGAAGACCCATATAAACAAAATAATGAATGAAAAGGGTGACATAACTGCAGATCCCGAAGAAATTAAAAAAATTATAAGAGGATACTATGAACAACTGTATGGCAACAAACTGGATAATGTAGAGGAAATGGACAATTTCCTGGAAACATATGAACAACCTAGACTGACCAGAGAAGAAATAGAAGAACTCAACCAACCCATCACAAGCAGAGAGATCCAATCAGTCATCAAAAATCTCCCCACAAATAAATGCCCAGGGCCAGATGGCTTCACAGGGGAATTCTACCAAACTTTCCAGAAAGAACTGACACCAATCTTAAACTCTTTCAAAACATTGAAGAAAATGGAACACTACCTAACTCATTTTATGAAGCTAACATCAATCTAATACCAAAACCAGGCAAAGATGCTACAAAAAAGGAAAACTACCGGCCAATCTCCCTAATGAATATAGATGCAAAAATCCTCAACAAAATACTTGCAAATCGAATCCACAGACACATTAAAAAAATCATACACCCTGACCAAGTGGGGTTCATTCCAGGCATGCAAGGATGGTTCAACATAAGAAAATCAATCAATGTATTACAACACATTAACAATTCAAAAGGGAAAAATCAAATGATCATCTCAATAGATGCTGAAAAAGCATTTGACAAAATCCAACATCCGTTTTTGATAAAAACACTTCAAAAGGTAGGAATTGAAGGAAACTTCCTCAATATGATAAAGAGCATATATGAAAAACCCACAGCCAGCATAGTACTCAATGGTGAGAGACTGAAAGCCTTTCCTCTAAGATCAGGAACAAGACAAGGATGCCGGCTATCACCACTGTTATTCAACATTGTGCTGGAAGTGCTAGCCAGGGCAATCCAGCAAGACAAAGAAATAAAAGGCATCCAAATTGGAAAAGAAGAAGTAAAACTGTCATTGTTTGCAGATGATATGATCTTATATCTGGAAAACCCTGAGAAATCGACGATACAGCTACTAGAGCTAATAAACAAATTTAGCAAAGTAGCAGGATACAAGATTAATGCACATAAGTCAGTAATGTTTCTATACACTAGAAATGAACAAACTGAAGAGACACTCAAGAAAAAGATACTGTTTTCAATAGCAACTAAAAAAATCAAGTACCTAGGAATAAACTTAACCAAAGATGGAAAAGACCTATACAAAGAAAACTACATAGCTCTATTAAAAGAAATAGAAGGGGACCTTAAAAGATGGAAAAATATTCCATGTTCATGGATAGGAAGGCTAAATGTCATTAAGATGTCAATTCTACCCAAACTCATCTACAGATTCAATGCAATCCCAATCAAAATTCCAAGAACCTACTTTGCAGACTTGGAAAAGCTAGTTATCAAATTTATTTGGAAAGGGAAGATGCCTCGAATTGCTAAAGACACTGTAAAAAAGAAAAACGAAGTGGGAGCACTTACACTCCCTGACTTTGAAGCTTATTATAAAGCCACAGTTGTCAAAACAGCATGGTACTGGCACAAAGATAGACATATAGATCAATGGAATCGGATTGAGAACTCGGAGATAGACCCCCAGATCTATGGCCAACTGATCTTTGATAAGGCCCCCAAAGTCACTGAACTGGGTCATAATGGTCTTTTCAACAAATGGGGCTGGGAGAGTTGGATATCCATATCCAAAAGAATGAAAGAGGACCCCTACTTCACCCCCTACACAAAAATTAACTCAAAATGGACCAAAGATCTCAATATAAAAGAAAGTACCATAAAACTCCTAGAAGATAATGTAGGAAAACATCTTCAAGACCTTGTATTAGGCAGCCACTTCCTAGACTTTACACCCAAAGCACAAGCAACAAAAGAAAAAATAGATAAATGGGAACTCCTCAAGCTTAGAAGTTTCTGCACCTCAAAGGAATTTCTCAAAAAGGTAAAGAGGCAGCCAACTCAATGGGAAAAAATTTTTGGAAACCATGTCTGACAAAAGACTGATATCTTGCATATATAAAGAAATCCTACAACTCAATGACAATAGTACAGACAGCCCAATTATAAAATGGGCAAAACATATGAAAAGACAGTTCTCTGAAGAGGAAATAGAAATGGCCAAGAAACACATGAAAAAATGTTCAGCTTCACTAGCTATATAGAGAGATGCAAATTAAGACCACAATCAGATACCATCTCACACCTATTAGAATGGCTGCCATTAAACAAACAGGAAACTACAAATGCTGGAGGGGATGTGGAGAAATTGGAACTCTTATTCATTGTTGGTGGGACTGTATAATGGTTCAGCCACTCTGGAAGTCAGTCTGGCAGTTCCTTAGAAAACTAGATATAGAGTTACCATTCGACCCAGCGATTGCACTTCTCGGTATATACCCGGAAGATCGGAAAGCAGTGACACGAACAGATATCTGCACGCCAATGTTCATAGCAGCATTATTCGGAATTGCCAAGAAATGGAAACAACCCAAATGTCCTTCAACAGATGAGTGGATAAATAAAATGTGGTATATACACATGATGGAATACTACATGGCAGTAAGAAGGAACGATCTCGTGAAACATATGACAACATGGATGAACCTTGAAGACATAATGCTGAGCAAAATAAGCCAGGCAGAAAAAGAGAAATATTATATGCTACCACTAATGTGAGCTTTGAAAAATGTAAAACAAATGGTTTATAATGTAGAATGTAGGGGAACTAGCAATAGAGAGCAATTAAGGAATGGGGAACAATAATCCAAGAAGAACAGATAAGCTATCGTGGGTAAATTTAACGTTCTGGGAATGCCCAGGAATGACTACGGTCTGTTAATTTCTGATGGGTATAGTAGGAACAAGTTCACAGAAATGTTGCTATATTAGGTAACTTTCTTGGGGTAGAGTAGGAACATGTTGGAAGTAAAGTAGTTATCTTAGGTTAATTGTCTTTTTCTTACTCCCTTGTTATGGTCTCTTTGAAATGTTCTTTTATTGTATGTTTTTTTTTTAATTATTATTATTGTTTTTTTATTTTTTTATTTTTCATACAGTTGATTTAAAAAAAAAAAGTTAAAAAAAACAGGGAAAAAAATATGTAGAGCCCCCTTGAGGAGCCTGTGGAGAATGCAGGGGTATTGGCCTACCCCACCTCCATGGTTGCTAACATGACCACAGACATAGGGGACTGGTGGTTTGATGGGTTGAGCCGTCTACCACAGGATTTGCCCTTGGGAAGACTGTTGCTGCAAAGGAGAGGCTAGGCCTCTCTAGAATTGTGCCTAAGAGCCTCCTCCTGAATGCCTCTTTGTTGCGCAGATGTGGCCCTCTCTCTCTACCTAAGCCAACTTGAAAGGTGAAATCACTGCCCTCCCCCCTACGTGGGATCAGACACCCAGGGGAGTGAATCTCCCTGGCAACGTGGAATATGACTCCCGGGGAGGAATGTAGACCCGGCGTTATGGGATGGAGACCATCTTCTTGACCAAAAGGGGGATGTGAAAGGAAATGAAATAAGCTACAGTGGCAGAGAGATTCCAAAAGGAGCCGAGAGGTCACTCTGGTGGGCACTCTTACGCACAATTTAGACAATCCTTTTTAGGTTCTAAAGAATTGGGGTAGCTGGTGGTGGATACCTGAAACTATCAAACTACAACCCAGAACCCATGAATCTCGAAGACAATTGTATAAAAATGTAGCTTATGAGGGGTGACAATGGGATTGGGTAGGCCATAAGGCCCACACTCCACTTTGTCTAGTTTATGGATGGATGAGTAGAAAAATAGGGGAAGGAAACAAACAAACAAACAGACAAAGGCACCCAGTGTTCTTTTTTACTTTAATTGCTCTTTTTCACTTTAATTATTATTCTTGTTATTTTTGTGTGTGTTCTAATGAAGCTGTCAGGGATTGATTTAGGTGATGAATGTACAACTATGTAATGGTACTGTGAACAATCAAATGTACAATTTGTTTTGTATGACTGCGTGGTATGTGAATATATCGCAATAAAATGAAGATTAAAAAAAATAAAAGGGTAGACAGCCTTTACAAATGTATATTTTTTCAAATTAAGTTAATATCCGTTTTATCTCTTTTAGATTGCTTTAGATGACTCTACTCCCAAGGTATTTATTATGGGATCCCAGATGCTATTTGGCGTTAATCTAGAGTATATTGCAATATACTCAGTTTTCCCGAGCAGAATACCTGTTTATAATAAATTAAGCATTCACTTACGGCATTCAGTATAAGATGATTGCATATGCCCGTGACTAACTGACAAAGATAATAAAGTTATTTAGCTATAAACATAGGGCAGATTGTATTTTGCTAAGATGGCTTGAACATTGATCCATCCCCATTAAGAGATGCACCCTATTTTTCCTCCCCTTGAACCTGGAGCTATGACCTTGGGTTGGGTGGGGTGTGTATGTGGGCGTTGGGGGTGGGGAAAGGCTGTGCTTGCCTTCATGAGTAGAATGAAGTGGAAGGGATGCTGTGTGACTTCTGAGGCTAGGTCATAAAAGGAGATGTAGCTTCTGCTAGGTTCCCTTTCCTTTTGTACACAAGTGCTGAGGACCCTGAACCGACATGAATGAAGTCCAGCTAGCCTGAAGCCACCATACTGGAGAGACTTTGTGGAGAAGCCATGTAGAGATAGAGAGAGAAGCCAAAGGAGCCTGACCTGTTCCAGCCTTCAGCTGCTTGATTCTTCCTAGTCCAGGTACAAAATAAGTGAGAAAGTGAGCATTCCGATGATTCTAGATCCCACCTTTTTTCAGCCACTCCAGCTGATTCTGCATAGAGCAGAGACAAATTTGTCCCTGCAAACTCTGCCTGCACAGTAGGTTTGTGAGCAAACTTAATGTTGTTGCTCTAAGCCACCGTGTTTTGGAGGGATTTGATTATGCAGTGATTAATAACTGGAACAAATCACTGAGCTTCAGATATATTAATTTACTGTTTATATCTCAAGTAGGACACCATGAGACCTCTTTGTAGAGCACAATGACCCCTCTACCCCATGAGATATGGATACTGAAAGAAGGCCTCTCAACCCAAAATGCAACACTGTGGAAAACTTGCAAGGAAGTGAAGAGGAAGGAATTGGAATATATTTTCTTACAAACTGTTTCTCACTACTTTCTGCCCAAATTATATCCCAAATATCTGCCATAATATGTGAAATAGGGTTTTTCTTTGTCTATATATGTAAACATCGTAAAATGGATAAAAATGAAAATGAGAATTGTTTTCATTGTTTTTTTTTCCCCTAAAACCATAGATGCAGGAACTGGTTAGATAACTAGAGTAAACATCAAAATAGGAATATATTAGTAGGCAAGAGACAGGTCAGATATGGGACCCAACCTCAGATGCAGCTCAGGAGAGTTAAGGACCCAGCCAGGAGACAGATAAGTCAAGGGAGAGCCATAAGTGTCAATCTTGCAAGGTAAAGCTCCTAGGACTTATCAAGATTTTGAGGGGTGTTCAGAGACAGTGAAGCCAGCCAAGGAGGTTGAGATGGAGTGACCAGGTGGGTTCAAAGAAAAGGAATATTAGGAAATGTCAAAGAAACTAGTAGATATGATCAACTTAATACTGCTTTGATATTGAGGTCACAGAAGCATTCATTGGATTTTGTCAATATGACCGTGACAAGAGCAATTTCAGTAGAGGGATGGGGCTATAAACCAGAATGGAATAAATGGCAGGAAATTGGAGACAGTAATATAGACAATCTAACGAAGAAGAGCCTTTGAGTTCTGGGGTAGTTAGGGTGGAAATGTAGAAATGTCTTTCTTTACTGTGACACCTCTTTTCCCACTTACCCCAACTTTGGATTTGAAAAATGAGTAAAGAGAAGAAATTTAGAATATGTGAGAGTTAAATAGGAGAGTCAAAGAGAAAGGGGAAGGCATTCCTAATAGTTTATGCATTCGCAGAACTTGAGAAGATAAAAAGCCACTCTCCCCCAAATAGAAACACTACTCCGACTTCTGCTTTCTCCCTGCTCAAGTACTAAGTCCTCCATATTGCAACTCTGCATTTTACTTAATCTTCTCAAACAAATTTAGCTTGGGGAACTCCTTTGAAATTCATGTTAAGAATTCTTCCAAAATTCAAGGAAAAAAGTTTAAAAAAAAGGCAACAATCTGTATTAGAATGTATATACTTATAAAAATCACCTCAGCATGCCATTGTGTAGCTAATGGTTTCATCCGTGATTCCAGAATTGCAGTTGGATTGCACAGATATTTAAAGGTAAAGCATTCTGCTAGGTCATGCCAAAATATATAAATCACTTTGGGATAAAATGTTGAATGTATTCAAATTTGATAGATAGATTTAGGCATATGTTTCTCATGGATTGTTCAAACATATCCTATTTAATCTAACTCCTAAATATCATTTCAATATGACCACAGGCAGTGCTTTCTAGGATTTATCATATACCTCTTCCCAGCCCCACGCCTCCTAGCATCCATAAACAAGTGCTAACTCCATGATGTTCCAAATCCTTAGCATGGTGTACAAGAACACCAAGGACTTTGCCAGTTTTGGGTCCTGTCCCTAGATATTTTACCCTTTACTGTGCTTGCAGTCACGTATTTCTATCGTCAGTAGTAAAGTTCAGCTTTCTTTTTCCCAGTGTGTGCCACGGAGCCTCACTCCTGAAAAAGGCTCCACAAAAAAAAAATGGTTATGTAGTTTCTAAAAATAAGTAAACCCCACCTATATATCTTCTTCTTGTAAATTCACACTGCATACCAGCAGTTAAATTTTGTAAACAGTTTAAATTAATATTTCCCAAACCTTTTAGACCATGCACATTGTTAAGTACTCCTTACCTCTAGGAAATACTGATTTAGCGTTAACCCCCCTCCCCCCAAAAAAGAAACATAGCAAATGGTTATCGCATTCATACCTCAATATTTAAATTGCCACATGTCACTATAAACAATGATTTTCAAGATTACTTAAACATCAGTATTAGAATGGGTTATTTTGTTGAGATCACAAATGTATACCAACAGAATAAATAAAAATGAAAATGTCGTCAAACAGGCATCCATGGTTTAAGTTAACATTTCCAGTAACAATATCAAATTTAAATTCCAAAATGTGCTGGGTTTCAAATAACGCAGACTGAAGTGGCAAAGATGTGCTCTAGAAAACTACGTTAGAGGACACAGAAAAGGGGTCAAGGTGATGAGAATGATGTTGATGTTGGAGATGGCTTTGAAAAATTTTAATAAAATTATTTGGTGAAATGTGAATGTAATAAATATTTCAAAATCATTATATTGTTTATTGTCGGAAATAAAGCGGTGCCTGTAAGGGAATAAACGCTCTCTCGGTTCTGGAGGAGAAAAGAATTTATTTACAATCTTGCAAGATGGGGCGTCCAGCCAAACACGCGGGAGGCTGGCGCGCCAGAGGAAGAGAATGGCGATGTTTAAATCCCCTACTCCTAATTCGCAAGTCCCTCCCCTGTTTCCCCATTGACTGGGTACTACAGAGGTTACAGCCTATCCGAGAACACTAACTAATTCATCTTTTGAGATTTTAATTTGTACAGCCAATCCCAGAGAGCCAACTAGCTCATTATTGAGATTTTGAACTGATTAGCCAATGCCCCCCCCAAATTTTTATTTTTTGCTGTGAGTTCCCGCCTCTGATACTACCTCATGTCTCTTTACATCAGGCAGATTCTCTCTTCTCTTTGTCTGGGGCTTGTTTAAACTGGTTTTGCCTCCATTTCCCTTATTCCATGCTGTCTCTATGTGAAAACGAAACTTATTCCTTTCTTACAGATTCCCTCCTCTTTCTTTTTTAAACACTTTTAGTTTTCACATTTTAGATTCTCAAATTTGCTAAGGGCTTTTTCACATTCCTCATCATACGGATCTTTCTTATTTTTGATTCTAGTGGTTTTGATGGGTTTTTGAACTAGCCTTTGAGCACACAGGATTATGTAGCACCCAGCTGTTATAAACATTTTGGCTGGAATGATAAGGAAAATTAAAATAGATGTTGCAATTCCTTTCCATTTCTCGAACCAATTTTCCAACCATTCTATGAGTGGGTTGTTAATGCTAGAATTCTTTTCTAGTTTCTGAAATAAGGCTGTTAAGCCTTGTAGGGCTTTGGTGATAGTTCCATTAGGCGCGGTATTATAGGGGATGAATGTGCGACAATTTCCCCCAACTATAGCACAGATGCCTCCTTTTTCAGCTAGCATCATGTCTAGGGCCATTCTGTTTTCCCATGCCATTCGGCTAGTGGCATCTAACTGTTCTGCTATTTCTTTAATGACATCCCTGGTATAGTTGATAAATTTTAGCTGATGATTGACATTTTTATTGATGGTGACCCACCAGAATAAGGACGATTTAAATTCTGCAGCTACTTGATTTTTAGCTTTAAACTCATTAGGAACTTTCTGGGGAACCCCTATACTATCTACAAACATTTTTTTATTGAAGGAACTAGGTACACTTTGTACATTTTTCTTTTCTCCTTTGCCTTGGGTTGGTACTTTTTTATTACTTTCAAATGCCAGGGTAAATGAGATAGCCAATTGAACCAGAGCACAGGTTCCTCCCCACCTTTCAGGTAGTGTTGGCCAGAGGATGCCCTTCCCACAGTACCACCAGAGGTCTGCTCGGGGTATAGTTAGGCTGGAGAAGTTGCCAGTACTATCCTTGCTCACATTCCACACCTGTGTACACAGAGCCATGGTACCAAGATCCTGGAGCCCTTCTTCCCATCTGGAGAGACAGGCAGAGTGGTTTCCGGGACCGAGGTGAGACGCTGGTATGGCTTTGACACTTCCCTTCTGGACTGGAGGGAAAAGGGAGGACAACGTACTACAACTTTCACCAGGAGTAGCATTTTGAAAGAGGAGTGTTATACATTTAAACTCCCTTTCATGCTTTTTCATCCCCAAGGGGAAGGGCATAATCTGAACAGTGGGTTGTTTGGTTGTACAAGCATAACAGTCACTTCTGTTTAGACTCTGGATGGTATGTTTGCCCGATTCTACCCAGGCATTTGTATTTCCATAACCTGTCTCTATTTCTGTGGTTTGCTTTAAGTCTTTGGTCTTAAGTGTTCTAATGACCTTGGGGTCAATTTGAACTGGAGAGTTAAATTCCAGCCAAGTTTCCCTTAATGGTTTTTCCTCCAACCTGGGTAAGACCCATCCCTCATACTGTGTGGTCCACCAAGCAGTGTCCCAAGAATAACAGGGGTTAGGTGTCTCATAAGTTATACTCTCAAATGTTCGCCCCCCAACAATCTTGCTTTCTATTTGAACAGTCTGCTTACATAAATGCTTATATTCCTCACTCAGTTGTTGCTGACGTTTTAGATTTTTACAGCTCATTACTTGACAAACATCAAATTGTACAGTTTGAGACTTTAAGCCTTTGACTACACTTATAACCAGCTTAGCAGAACCTGTTACTCCTTGAATATAGAACATTATGATCAGTATAAGCAATTTCATCATTAAGCTATACACAGAGCACAATGCAAACATAGGGTTTAATTCAGCCCTTCCTCCCTCCTAGTATGTTCTTTCAACTGTTGCCTATTTAAAGTGATCCTTAGGGGATCTGAGGTAGGAGTCACTTTCCAGGATTCAGGTTGAGTTGCTGGATACTTATCGTCTGGTTCAGGCACCGGTCCCTTCACTCGTGTGTAATGAGTCCAGCCTCTTTCTGCCGTTCGGACTGCCGTCTCAGTTGTCAGCAAGACCTGATAGGGTCCTTCCCAGATCGGTTGAAGTTTGGATTCTTTCCACGACCGGATCAGAACCCAGCTGCCAGGCTGATGTCGATGGGCAGCAAATTCAAGAGGCGGGGTCTGAGCCAGCAGTCCACAGTGCCTGAGAGATGATAAAGTAGAAGACAAGGCCAGTATATAATTCTTAAGAAAAAGATCTTTTGTGTCTAGGGAGGGGAGCTCTCCAGTCCACCTGGGGAAAGGCAAACCAAAAAGCATTTCATAAGGGGAAATTCCCAGTTCTTTTCTAGGGGCAGTCCTGATTCTTAGTAGAGCTATAGGTAAGCACTTGATCCAAGGTAACTTTGTTTCCAAAACTAATTTAGAAAGATGTTTCTTTATGGTTTGATTCATTCTTTCCACTCTCCCAGAGGATGGTGGATGCCAGGGAGTGTGGAAGTCCCAAGTGACACCCAGGCTTCTCATGACATTCTGCAACACACAGGAGGTAAAGTGACTGCCATTATCAGAGTCTATATTTTCCACTAACCCATAACGGGGAATGATTTGTTCAAGGATAACTTTAGAAGTTCCCAATGCTGTAGCTGAGGATAGAGGGTAGGCTTCCACCCATCCAGTGAGGTGGTCGACAATTACCAAAATATATTTTAAACGACCGATTGGTGGCATTTCAGTATAATCAACTTGAATGCTCTGGAATGGTCTCAGGCCCGGCTCTCTTCCCCCTTGTACCTGTTTTCTTAAAACCTTTTTATTAATTTTTTTTGACAAATTATGCACCGCTCACAGATTTGTTTAGCAACTGTATAAAGGCCTACACATCCAAATTGTCTAAGTACTACATCACACATGGCTTGTACCCCCCAATGACTCCCCTGGTGTAGGACTGCTAATATCTCCCTCATTATTTGTTTATTTAACATTTGTCTGCCATCTGGGAGAAACCATTTCCCCTGATCATTTAAGGTTGCTCCTAACTGTTTCAACTCTTTTACTTCTTTGGCAGAGAATGTAGGGACCCCAAATTCCTTAGGGATAGAGGGTATTAGGATCATTATTTTTAAAGGGGGGTAGAGAGAGGCCTCCTTAGCCTTTTCATCAGCCAACCTATTGCCTTTTGCCTCAAAAGTAGGTCCCTTCTGGTGTCCATTTATATGCACCACTGATATTTCTCTAGGTAAGAGTAGATTGGTTAATACTTGTTTCACCAATTCCCCATGAACCAGTTCTTTTCCTTTGCTATTGATTAATCCCCTTTCTTCCCAGATCTTTCCAAAGGTGTGGACTACCCCAAAGGCATACTTAGAGTCAGTGTATATTGTACCATCCTTTCCTTCTAATAATTTGAGGGCTTGATTTAGTGCATACAATTCACAAGTTTGAGCTGACCACTTATTGGGCAATCGGCTAGCTTCTTTTACTTCACAAGTTATCCCATCCACAACTGCATAGCCATTGTGCCTTTCTCCTTCTAGGACTTTGGAGGATCCATCTATGAACAGTCTTTCCCCCGAGTGCAGGGGAAGATCCCTTAGGTCAGGTCGGACTCGAGTTTGGTATTCAATTAGGTCTAAACAGTCATGCTCAGGGGTCTCTACTTGCTCAGGCCCCTTCCAGAGGAAGGAGGCCGGGTTTAGGCTATGATCTGTTGTTAAGACCAAATCATCTTTTTCCATTAGGATTGCTTCATATTTTAAGATTCGAGAATCAGTTAACCATTTCCCTGCCCTTTGAGACAGAATAGTTCTCACTTGATGAGGAGTACTAACTACTAATGCCCCTCCAAAGGTTAATTTCCTGCTTTCTTCTACTAAAAGGGCAGTTGCTGCAATGGCTTGAACACACCCAGGCCACCCCCTAGAGACTGGATCTAAAACCTTCGAAAGGAAAGCCACCGGCCTTCTTTGGCCTCCCCAGATTTGGGTTAGGACCCCCAAAGCTGTTCCCTTATCTACTGTAACAAACAGGTGAAAGGGTTTTTCGAGGGAAGGAAGTGCTAGAACAGGAGCTTGCACCAGTGCCTGCTTGAGTTCATTTAATGCCTTTATTTCCACTTCCTCCCATTCTATCTTGTCAGGCTCTTCCTCTAGTAATTTTTGGTATAGCTCTTTAGTTCGAGATGCAAAAGAATCTATCCACAATCTACAGTACCCTACCAATCCCAGGAATTTTCTTAGCTCTCTTTTTGTTTGAGGAAGAGGCAACTCTACTATGGCCTGGATTCTTTCTGGATGGATTTTTCTTTTTCCTTCACTTATGAGGTGGCCTAGGTACTTAACTTCCCTTGCTACAAATTGCAGTTTACTTTTAGATACCCTTAATCCTTGTTCCCCTAAAAAGTTCAGTAGATTTTTCGTAGCTTGAGCCACCACTTGCCTTTCTTTACCTGATATTAATAGATCATCTACATATTGCAGAAGGGTGATTTCAGGTGGGACTGGAAATTTTTCCAGTACCCTCTCTAACTCTTGCCCAAAGAGATTGGGGGACTCCGTGAAACCCTGAGGTAAGACCGTCCATCTGTATTGCTGCTTTCGCCCATTGAAGGGATCTTCCCACTCAAAGGCAAACAGGTCTCTACTTTCTGGATCAAGGGGACAGGCCCAGAAGGCATCCTTTAAATCTACTACACTAAACCACTTATGATGGAAGGGAATTTTACTCAGGAGAGTGTAAGGATTAGGAACTACAGGGTGTCGAACCTGGACAATTTTATTAATGGCCCTTAGATCCTGCACCATTCTCCAGCTACCATCTGGTTTCTGAATGGGGAGAATGGGAGTATTAAAAGAGGACATACAGGTTTCCAAGAGTCCATCCCGAAGGAGACCCTCAATGATGGGTTGGAGTCCCTGTCTTCCTTTAAGAGGAATAGGATATTGTTTCTGGCACACGACCTCCCCTTCCTTTTTTAACTTGATTTTAATTGGGGGAATTTGCAACCCTCCCCTGTTTCCTTCTTTTACCCATACCTCCTCCTTAATGTCTCTTTCATCTTCTTCAGTGAGCAGGGCCAAAACCTCAATCCGTCCATTCCTTACCTCTAAATCCAGTCCCATAGGTATTATTAGGTCTCTTCCTAATAAATTACTCCCAGCTTCTGGGATGTGCAACAAGGGAGCTATGATTTGATTATTTTCCCAACAAATGTTAGTAGGTTCAAGAATGGGAACTTTAAATCCCTCCCCTTTTACCCCTGTGACGGTGAGGGAACTGCCAGAGAGCCTGGCCCCCTTTGGAAGATGATTTACAGAGGAGCAAGCTGCTCCAGTGTCTACCAAGAATGTAATTTCCTCTTGATATGGGCCCACCTTTAAATTTACTAAAGGCTCCCGGTGGGCTTCTGAGATGAGGAGCCTCTGACTCTCCTAGTCTTCAAAATTCATTAGCGGTATAACTCGACCCTCCTTCTGTAAGTCTGGGCACTCCCTTTTGAAATGGCCAGGCTTTTCACAATGATAACACCCTGCAGAGTTCTGCATTTTCCTTGCTCCTTTTTTTAAATCAGCCCAGCCCCCTCCCCTATCTCGCCTCTGTCTGCATCCCCCATTTCCTGTTTCTAATCTTTTCTTGACCAAGTGGTCAACAGTGGCTATCATGACTTTAGCCTGCTGCTTTTGTTTTTCGTCCTCCCTTCTTACAAATACTTTCTGTGCTTCCCTTAATAACTCCTCCAATGGCTTATTCATCCATCCATCTATTTTCTGAATCTTTTTCCGAATATCAGGCCAAGATCCCTTCACATAGCTGACCTTTAACATTCCCTGGGCTACAGGGTCATCAGGGTTCATACCTGAATATTTCCTTACTTGTTCTCTCAATCTTTGTAGATAAGCAGAGGGAGACTCATCTTTCTCTTGATTTACCTCAAAGGCCTTATCCAAATTTTGAGATTTGGGTACCGCCAATTTTATTCCCTCTACAATGAGGTCTCTGAGATCCTTCATTTGTGCCCTATCCTCTTTATCATTATTATCCCAATCAGGGTCAGTATTTGGAAATTTTTGCTCTGCTGCCATCACCCCTTGCCCTGGCGGGTGTTGCCTTTCCCATTCTTTCATAGCAGCCCCTCTTATCATTCCTATCTCCTCTTTTGTAAAGAGGATGTTTAATATGGACATAAGTTCAGACCACGTGTATAGGCTAGAGCCTAGGAACTGATCTATTTGCTCAGCCAGCCCCATTGGGTCCTCTATTAGCAATTTCATCTCCTTCTTAAAATTTCTTACTTCTGCACTCGTTAATGGGGCATTTACATACCCGACTTCCTTTGGCCCCATAGGCACCTCCCTCAAGGGGTAAAGGGATTTAACGGGGTGATGTTCCCTTACTCTCTTTCCTTCAAGAGTTTTTGGAAATGGAAAATTCTGTACATCCTTTTTGCACTGTATTAATTCTTTCCTCAACCATTGATGGGTCATATCTGGTGGGGCAGTTGGCGCCGATGGGCCTCCTGATTCCCCTGGAACCTGTGCGGACCTTATTAGGTCCTCAGACTCTAACAATCTCTGCCCTGGGGGAGGAGGGGAATAGTAGGGAGGAGGAAGGCTTAATAAGGGGTCCCAGGGTTTAGATTCTACCAACTCATCTTCCAAGTTTGGGTTTTTATCTTTCACAAGGTAAAGGGGAGTTTTTTTGTTCTTTAGCCAGCACGTGGCATAATCAGACTCCTCCTTAGAAAAGGGTTTCTTCTCATTAACATAAATTACAAGGTTGGCACAGAGCCAGTCCTCCTCTGACCCATACTTTGGCCAGAATACGTCTGGTGGTGAAATGCTTTCTTCAGTCCAAATGTAACAACAGTATTTAATCATTTTCTTTTTGTCCTTTCCCTTGGTCCGATCGCTATCGGTCCAATATTTTAACATCCTACCTAGTGGGCTATCTGGAGGGATGTCCCCGAGGGACTCTATAGGTGCCCCCTTTTCTTCTTCCCCGGCCGGCCAACTGCCTCTATTTCCCATCCTGAGTCTTGTCTGGGCTTCTTTCTCTCAGTTCCTTTCGCTTCGTCTGTCTCTGGCCCTTTCCCTCGCGGGAGAAGGGAACCGCAGATTGAGACTCCGCACTCGCTTCGTGCAGTATGTCGCACGTCTCAGTCACACACAAGCAGCTCCAGACTCATCAGGAATTCCCGACCACCAAGGCAATATATTACTTTCCTTACCTTGGTCCGTGCACGGAGTTGCCTGGTCAAACAGAGGCAAGCCCTTTCCCCCTTTTCTCATCCACAACCGGCAGATCCAAGCGTCTGGTCTCGGGCCCTTTAGCTGCCGGAGATGGGCCCCCAATGGCGGAGTCCGAGACCGCTCAATCAGCGGGGCGCGCCTTCCCTTTGTCCACCTCGGGGGTCCCCCTCCGAAGCTTTGGATCCCGGACGAGCCCCCAAGTTGTCGGAAATAAAGCGGTGCCTGTAAGGGAATAAACGCTCTCTCGGTTCTGGAGGAGAAAAGAATTTATTTACAATCTTGCAAGATGGGGCGTCCAGCCAAACACGCGGGAGGCTGGCGCGCCAGAGGAAGAGAATGGCGATGTTTAAATCCCCTACTCCTAATTCGCAAGTCCCTCCCCTGTTTCCCCATTGACTGGGTACTACAGAGGTTACAGCCTATCCGAGAACACTAACTAATTCATCTTTTGAGATTTTAATTTGTACAGCCAATCCCAGAGAGCCAACTAGCTCATTATTGAGATTTTGAACTGATTAGCCAATGCCCCCCCAAATTTTTATTTTTTGCTGTGAGTTCCCGCCTCTGATACTACCTCATGTCTCTTTACATCAGGCAGATTCTCTCTTCTCTTTGTCTGGGGCTTGTTTAAACTGGTTTTGCCTCCATTTCCCTTATTCCATGCTGTCTCTATGTGAAAATGAAACTTATTCCTTTCTTACATTTATGAATTTTAAATGTATGTAACTCAATTAATAAAATGAGAGCTCTAAATAGATATTTGATGGTTACCTCTTTATCCCTCCAAAGTTTTATATTTAGATTGACCAAAATACTTAGATAGTATGTATGCCCGAATCTGTGTTTCTCGTTGAGATAATGGCGGATTGACTTATATTTGCACATATTCAGTGTATTTCAGTATTCACTGCCATTGTGAAGCTCTCTCAGCTCCTTTCCTTCTTTTTCTTGTCTTTTGACACAGATCCCTGATTTTACATATCTATGTCTATACCTATATCTATAACTTTCTCTGTCTATATCTCTGTCATCTGTACCCCTATCCAGATACCTGGGTTCTGTATATATTTAGACTGAGCCACTTGGGGACAAGTGTATCTCATTGGAGTATTTGTTTCCAAGGGTTACTACAGTGCCAGGCATAGTCCTCAGTGAATGTCTGTTAAGTTAATTAATAATATTACTTTTCAAATTCACTAATTGATTAAACCCGAATTTTGGTTTCTTTTTTTGTTCCAAATCGAGGTGAAGGCATATGTAATTTATTCTCTAAATCAGTTCATATGCTAAAGACTTTGAAATTCCTAAGATGAAAGGTAGTATAGAACAGCCTTGTATACAAAAATAATCATTTATCGTATAAACTTCCATGAGTTCTTTTGATACATCCCAGTTTCAGAGAAATAATATCAGCAAGAATTTTTATATCAGTAAAACTCTTAGCTTCAAAAGTATATTAAAAATATATTTTTTTCATTTCTATGAAAATATTTTCCCCAAACTTGGTTTTCTTTTTATACATATTACATTCTTTCAGATTCTCAATAGGAACCATACTGTGCTGTTCCTAAAAACTTGCAAACTTATGTTCTCTGCTATCAATTTAGTACATTTCAGAATAATTAATTACTAAAAATTGGTTGAGATAAAAAAACTTTTAACTTTTTACTCTGTCAATTTATAAACTAGCAGGTTATGATTAAGATTTTAACGTGTAGAAAGAGCTATAGTAACAGGACTAACCAATAATTTATGTAATTTATGATCTTGATTCAGGTATTGAATTTAGTGACTAAAAAGGGAAAATAAAGCTTCAGAGAAATATTGTAAATGATCTGATCATAGTCTGTATGAAACAGTCAGGTATAATGCATTATAAATATTTAAACTTTTACAGTGTAACCAGGTCTGTTATCTAAAAACATGATTATAAAATCAAATACTTTTTCTTGAATTCAAATATGAAACCTATTAAAATTTACAATTCTTTGGATAAATTGAGAATACAAATAACAGAGCAATTCCCATAAATTTCACCATTAAAAGAGACCATATTTTTCATTTAAATGTTTAATTTCTTTTTTTTTTTTTTTTTTTTTTTTTTTTTTTTTTTTAAATCATCATTTTATTGAGATATATTCACATACCACGCAGTCATACAAAACAAATTGTACTTTCGATTGTTTACAGTACCATTACATAGTTGTACATTCATCACCTAAATCAATCCCTGACACCTTCATTAGCACACACACAAAAATAACAAGAATAATAATTAGAGTGAAAAAGAGCAATTGAAGTAAAAAAGAACACTGGGTACCTTTGTCTGTTTGTTTCCTTCCCCTACTTTTCTACACATCCATCCATAAACTAGACAAAGTGGTGTTTGGTCCTTATGGCTTTCCCAATCCCATTGTCACCCCTCATAAGCTACATTTTTATACAACTGTCTTCGAGATTCATGGGTTCTGGGTTGTAGTTTGATAGTTTCAGGTATCCACCACCAGCTACCCCAATTCTTTAGAACCTAAAAAGGGTTGTCTAAAGTGTGCATAAGAGTGCCCACCAGAGTGACCTCTCGGCTCCTTTTGGAATCTCTCTGCCACTGAAGCTTATTTCATTTCCTTTCACATCCCCCTTTTGGTCAAGAAGATGTTCTCCGTCCCACGGTGCCAGGTCTACATTCCTCCCTGGGAGTCATATTCCACGTTGCCAGGGAGATTCACTTCCCTGGGTGTCTGATCCCACGTAGGGGGGAGGGCAGTGATTTCACCTTTCAAGTTGGCTTAGCCAGAGAGAGAGGGCCACATCTGAGCAACAAAGAGGCATTCAGGAGGAGACTCTTAGGCACAAACACAGGGAGGCCTAGCCTCTCCTTTGCAGCAACCGTCTTCCCAAGGGTAAAACTTATGGTAGAGGGCTCAACCCATCAAACCACCAGTCCCCTATGTCTGTGGTCATGTTAGCAACCATGGAGGTGGGGTAGGCGAATACCCCTGCATTCTCCACAGGCTCCTCAAGGGGGCACTACATCTTTTTTTTTTTTTTTTTCCCCTTGTTTGTCTTCTTTCTTTTTTTTTTTTTTTTTTTTTTTTTTTTTTTTTTTTTTAACTTTCCCTTCTTTTTTCAAATCACCTGTATGAAAAAAAAAAGTTAAAAAGAAAACAAACATACAATAAAAGAGCATTTCAAAGAGACCATAGCAAGGGAGTAAGAAAAAGACAACTAACCTAAGATAACTGCTTAACTTCCAACATGTTCCTACTTTACCCCAAGAAAGTTACATAATATAGCAACATTTCAGTGAACTTGTTCCTACTACAACCATCAGAAATTAACAGACCATAGTCATTTCTGGGCATCCCCAGAACGTTAAATAGCTTATCTGTTCTTCCTGGATTATTGTTCCCCCTTCCTTAATTGCTCTCTACTGCTAGTTCCCCTACATTCTACATTATAAACCATTTGTTTTACATTTTTCAAAGTTCACATTAGTGGTAGCATATAATATTTCTCTTTTTGTGCCTGGCTTATTTCGCTCAGCATTATGTCTTCAAGGTTCATCCATGTTGTCATATGTTTCACCAGATCGTTCCTTCTTACTGCCGCGTAGTATTCCATCGTGTGTATATACCACATTTTATTTATCCACTCATCTGTTGAAGGACATTTGGGTTGTTTCCATCTCTTGGCAATTGTGAATAATGCTGCTATGAACATTGGCGTGCAGATATCTGTTCGTGTCACTGCTTTCCGATCTTCCGGGTATATACCGAGGAGTGCAATCGCTGGATCGAATGGTAGCTCTATATCTAGTTTTCTAAGGAACTGCCAGACTGACTTCCAGAGTGGCTGAACCATTATACAGTCCCACCAACAATGAATAAGAGTTCCAATTTCTCCACATCCCCTCCAGCATTTGTAGTTTCCTGTTTGTTTAATGGCAGCCATTCTAACCGGTGTTAGATGGTATCTCATTGTGGTCTTAATTTGCATCTCTCTAATAGCTAGTGAAGCTGAACATTTTTTCATGTGTTTCTTGGTCATTTGTATTTCCTCTTCAGAGAACTGTCTTTTCATATCTTTTGCCCATTTTATAATTGGGCTGTCTGTACTATTGTCATTGAGTTGTAGGATTTCTTTGTATATGCAAGATATCAGTCTTTTGTCAGATACATGGTTTCCAAAAATTTTTTCCCATTGAGTTGGCTGCCTCTTTACCTTTTTGAGAAATTCCTTTGAGGTGCAGAAACTTCTAAGCTTGAGGAGTTCCCATTTATCTATTTTCTCTTTTGTTGCTTGTGCTTTGGGTGTAAAGTCTAGGAAGTGGCCTCCTAATACAAGGTCTTGAAGATGTTTCCTACATTATCTTCTAGGAGTTTTATGGTACTTTCTTTTATATTGAGATCTTTGGTCCATTTTGAGTTAATTTTTGTGTAGGGGGTGAGGTAGGGGTCCTCTTTCATTCTTTTGGATATGGATATCCAACTCTCCCAGCCCCATTTGTTGAAAAGACCATTATGGCTCAGTTCGGTGACTTTGGGGGCCTTATCAAAGATCAGTCGGCCATAGATCTGAGGGTCTATCTCTGAATTCTCAATTCGATTCCATTGATCTATATGTCTATCTTTGTGCCAGTACCATGCTGTCTTGGCAACTGTGGCTTTATAATAAGCTTCAAAGTCAGGGAGTGTAAGTCCTCCCACTTCGTTTTTCTTTTTTAGAGTGTCTTTAGCAATTCGAGGCATCTTCCCTTTCCAAATAAATTTGATAACTAGCTTTTCCAAGTCTGCAAAGTAGGTTGTTGGAATTTTGATTGGGATTGCATTGAATCTGTAGATGAGTTTGGGTAGAATTGACATCTTAATGACATTTAGCCTTCCTATCCATGAACATGGAATATTTTTCCATCTTTTAAGGTCCCCTTCTATTTCTTTTAGTAGAGTTATGTAGTTTTCTTTGTATAGGTCTTTTACATCTTTGGTTAAGTTGATTCCTAGGTACTTGATTTTTTTAGTTGCTATTGAAAATGGTATCTTTTTCTTGAGTGTCTCTTCAGTTTGTTCATTTCTAGCATATAGAAACATTACTGACTTATGTGCATTAATCTTGTATCCCGCTACTTTGCTAAATTTGTTTATTAGCTCTAGTAGGTGTATCGTTGATTTCTCAGGGTTTTCTAGATATAAGATCATATCATCTGCAAACAATGACAGTTTTACTTCTTCTTTTCCAATTTGGATGCCTTTTATTTCTTTGTCTTGCCGGATTGCCCTGGCTAGCACTTCCAGCACAATGTTGAATAACAGTGGTGACAGCGGGCATCCTTGTCTTGTTCCTGATCTTAGAGGGAAGGCTTTCAGTCTCTCACCATTGAGTACTATGCTGGCTGTGGGTTTTTCATATATGCTCTTTATCATGTTGAGGAAGTTTCCTTCAATTCCTACCTTTTGAAGTGTTTTTATCAAAAAGGGATGTTGGATTTTGTCAAATGCTTTTTCAGCATCTATTGAGATGATCAATTGATTTTTCCCTTTCGAGTTTTTAATGTGTTGTAATACATTGATTGTTTTTCTGATGTTGAACCATCCTTGCATGCCTGGAATGAACCCCACTTGGTCATGGTGTATGATTTTTTTAATGTGTCTTTGGATTCGATTTGCAAGTATTTTGTTGAGGATTTTTGCATCTATATTCATTAGGGAGATTGGCCGGTAGTTTTCCTTTTTTGTAGCATCTTTGCCTGGTTTTGGTATTAGATTGATGTTAGCTTCATAAAATGAGTTAGGTAGTGTTCCATTTTTTTCAATGTTTTGAAAGAGTTTGAGTAAGATTGGTGTCAGTTCTTTCTGGAAAGTTTGGTAGAATTCCCCTGTGAAGCCATCTGGCCCTGGGCATTTATTTGTGGGAAGATTTTTGATGACTGATTGGATCTCTTTGCTTGTGATGGGTTGGTTGAGGTCTTCTATTTCTTCTCTGGTCAGTCTAGGTTGTTCATACGTTTCCAGGAAATTGTCCATTTCTTCTACATTATCCAGTTTGTTGCCATACAGTTGTTCATAATATCCTCTTATAATTTTTTTAATTTCTTCAGGATCTGCAGTTATGTCACCTTTTTCATTCATTATTTTGTTTATATGGGTCTTCTCTCTTTTTGATTTTGTCAGTCTAGCTAGGGGCTTGTCAATCTTGTTGATCTTCTCAAAGAACCAACTTTTGGTGATATTTATCCTTTCTATTGTTTTTTTGTTCTCTATGTCATTTATTTCTGCTTTAATCCTTGTTATTTCTTTTCTTCTACTTGGTTTAGGATTGGTTTGCTGTTCATTTTCTAGCTTCTTCAGTTGATCCATTAATTCTTTGATTTTGGCTCTTTCTTCCTTTTTAATATATGCGTTTAGTGCTATAAATTTCCCCCTTAGCACTGCTTTTGCTGCATCCCATAGGTTTTGGTATGTTGTGTTCTCATTTTCATTCGTCTCTATATATTTAGCAATTTCTCTTGCTATTTCTTCTTTAACCCACTGATTGTTTAGGAGTGTGTTGTTTAACCTCCAGGTATTTGTGAATTTTCTAAGTCTCTGATGGTTATTGACTTCTAATTGTATTCCATTGTGGTCAGAGAATGTGCTTTGAATAATTTCAATCTTTTTAAATTTATTGAGGCTTGTTTTATGTCCCAGCATATGATCTATTCTGGAGAAAGTTCCGTGGGCACTAGAAAAGTATGTGTATCCTGGTGATTTGGGATGTAATGTCCTGTAGATGTCTGTTAAATCTAATTCATTTATCAGATTGTTTAGGTTTTCAATTTCCTTATTGGTCTTCTGTCTGGTTGATCTATCTATAGGAGAGAGTGATGTGTTGAAGTCTCCCACAATTATTGTGGAAACATCAATTGCTTCCTTTAGTTTTGCCAATGTTTCTCTCATGTATTTTGTGGCACCTTGATTGGGTGCATAGACATTTACGATTGTTATTTCTTCTTGCTGAATTGCCCCTTTTATTAGTATGTAGTGGCCTTCTTTGTCTCTCAAAACATCCCTGCATTTGAAGTCTATTTTATCTGAGATTAATATTGCTACACCTGCTTTCTTTTGGCTGTAGCTTGCATGAAATATTTTTTTCCATCCTTTCACTTTCAATTTCTTTGTGTCCCTGTGTCTAAGACGAGTCTCTTGTATGCAACATATTGATGGTTCATTTTTTTTGATCCATTCTGCGAATCTATATCTTTTAATTGGGGAGTTTAATCCATTTACATTCAACGTTAAAACCGTGAAGGCATTTCTTGAATCGGCCATCTTATCCTTTGGATTATGTTTGCCATATTTTTCCCTCTCTCTATTAATATCCTTTATTGTACCCATATCGAATCTCTTTAGTACTGAACCTTTCTCCAAGTCTCTCTGTCCTGTCTTTGTTTCTCTGTCTGTAGGGCTCCCTTTAGTATCTCCAGTAGGGCAGGTCTCTTGTTAGCAAATTCTCTCAGCATTTCTTTGTCTGTGAAAAATTTAAGCTCTCCCTCAAATTTGAAGGAGAGCTTTGCTGGATAAAGTATTCTTGGCTGGAAATTCCTCTCTCTCAGAATTTTAAATATATCATGCCATTGCCTTCTCGCCTCCATGGTGGCTGCTGAGTAGTCACTACTTAGTCTTATGCTGTTTCCTTTGTATGTGGTGAATTGCTTTTCTCTTGCTGCTTTCAGAACTTGCTCCTTCTCTTCTATGTTTGACAGTGTGATCAGTATATGTCTCGGAGTGGGTTTTTTTGGATTTATTCTATTTGGAGTTCGCTGAGCATTTATGATTTGTGTATTTATGTTGTTTAGAAGATTTGGGAAGTTTTCCCCAACAATTTCTTTGAATACTCTTCCTAGACCTTTACCCTTTTCTTCCCCTTCTGGGACACCAATGAGTCTTATATTCGGACGCTTCATATTATCTATCATATCCCTGAGGTCCATTTCGAGTTTTTCAATTTTTTTCCCCATTCTTTCTTTTATGCTTTCATTTTCCATTCTGTCATCTTCCAGGTCACTGATTCGTTGTTCAACTTCCTCTAGTCTTGTACTATGAGTGTCCAGAATCTTTTTAATTTGGTCAACAGTTTCTTTAATTTCCATAAGATCATCCATTTTTTTATTTAGTCTTGCAATGTCTTCTTTATGCTCTTCTAGGGTCTTCTTGATTTCCTTCATATCCCGTACTAGGGTCTCATTGTTCATCTTTAGTTCTTTGAGTAGCTGCTCTAGGTGTGTCTCTTCTGGTCTTTTGATTTGGGTGCTTGGGCTTGGGTTATCCATATCGTCTGGTTTTTTCATATGCTTTATAATTTTCTGTTGTTTTTGGCCTCGTGGCATTTGCTGTCCTTGATAGGGTTCTTTTAGGGTTTGTAGACCAGTTGAAGTCCTTATCTCTAATTTATCAGATCTACAGCTTCGTGGAGTACACTTTCTCTAACTAACCAGCAGGTGGCGTCCACGAGCCACCTGTTCTCCACAAGCCAGATCTCCCCTGCTTAGCCTTTTTGGTGAGTGGGGGAGTGAGTCTTGTGGGGCCCAATTGGTGTCCCAAGCTTGCGTGTGTAGTTGGTGTTGCCTGCCCTGTATGTGGGGCGTGTTTCTGGGCAGTCGGGGAGGGGGGGTGGCCCTAACAATCAAATCTCCCTGATGATCCTAGAGTTTTAAAGCTACTGCAATAGTCTAATCCTTCAGTTCAGTCCTGCCACAGTTTGTCTCTGCCACTGACCCACAAGTCTTTGGTATTGGCGTATGGCTCCTGAGACTTGCAAGTGGGCCCCTCTTCCAGGCTGTGCACCCCGGGTCCTCTGTTGAGGGATGACTGTGCTATGTCACAGGTGAGTGCCGTCCCCCCAGGGCAGTTCTGGGCTGCTGGGCTGTGTTGGGAGGCTCCCAGTCTGCTCAAATGATGGCTGAATGGGGCTCTGTTAATTCACACTGCTCCCCCTTCCCAGCTCTGGGACATTCAGCTGAGGTTGCAGGGAAGGCTAATGTCCACGCCCAGTTTTGTGGTGTGTGCCTGTTATTTGAAGCACTTCCGTCACACTGGGTTGTCTGGGGCAGCTCTGGGCTATGGGGCTGGCGATGGGCAGGAGTGTTTCCTGTCCACCAGGATGGTGGCTGTGAGCGGACACCCCCCTTTTCTTGGGAAGTTGTGTTGTTTAGTGAATTTTCTCAGCCACTGGATTATTGCCTTTTGTCTCAGAGCTCTCTTATTTCTGCTCTTGACTTGACGTGCCCAAATTTCAATTCTTTGAAGCTTTCTGTATTGAGCTTCTTAGAGTAATTGTTTTAGAAAAAGCAAAAAGGATTTAAAAAAAAAAAAAAAAAAAAAAAAAAAAAAAACGGCCCTCCTCAGAGATCTAATGGGTTATTGAAATGCTAATAGACAAAGCAACCAGGGCCATTAAGGAAAGGTGCCCTGGGCAGAGAGATCAGCCTTGCTTCGGGATTTGCATATGCGCCTCAAGGCCTGATCTCCGCCCTTCCCCTTTCTGTGTTCACCAGAACTCCAAAAATCCTCTGCTTTTACTTTGGAGCTTCTCGTGTTGTTTTCCTTCTATGCCCGTCTCCTCTCTGCTGGGCTGGCTGCTCTCAGAGTCTCTGGTGTCTGGCCTCAGTCTATCTATGGTTGGAGTTTGAATCAGTAGAATGAGTTTCCGATGAGAGCAGCCACTGCAATTCTCCCTTCTCCTTCCTGGAGCTGACAGCCCCTCCTCCCCCGGGACTGAGCCTGGCAGGGAGGGGCGCGGGTCCCCTGGCCGCAAAAACTTACAGATTTCGCTGATCTCAGCAGTTCCACGTTTTCATGAGTGTTGTATGAAGTATGCCCAAAGACAGATTGCTCTGTGGTGTCCAGTCCACGCAGTTCCTGGCTTTTTACCTACTTTCCTGGAGGAGTAACTAAAACATACAGCTCACCAGTCTGCCATCTTGCCCCGCCTCCTCAAAATCTAAATGTTTAATTTCACACAAGATTTCATTCCATTGCTTAAGCACAATTTGGCTGCATTTTAAATGTCTTTATTGACAAAAACTTTTTATTACCCTAGTAACATTGCCTCAAATCTTCAAATTGTTTTATTTCAATTAATCAGTAACATTGTGGTAGTTGTCTAATATTTTAAAGAATTTCTTTCTTAATAACTGATTAATACTTTAACTTAGAATGTCAGATTCACTTGATAGCAATCACTGAAAATAATTAGTATTCGTAACCCTTAGCTTAGAGTCAAGAAATAAATGACGACACTGAGGTTTCCACCAGAATGTAATTAAATTTAGCGAGTTATAGCTTGGTGCTTCTCAGCATTTAAAAAACATTTGACAAATATCATCTTAATTACTTCCTCTCTCTCCCCTCCATGATGATTTTATCATTTATTATGAAACCACACTTCCAAGTATCAGTCATTAAGTTTTGACATAAATTTATTAAAATGTGTATTGTTTTGCAGTATTTCCCCTTGCTATCGGTGCAGGAGAACTGGGGGAAGGAGGTCCCTTTTTTGTCCCCCTCTCCTCTCCAACTGTATCATTTATTATTTTCTAAAGGCATCTACCTTTTTAGTGTGTTAAGCAGCCCACATTTGAGACATTGCCTTGACACCCGGTCTATGTTCTGCAAAAAAAAAATAAAACAAAAAAACAAAAAAATTTTTGTTTTACCAACAGATTGTAGTATCAACTTCCTTAGACAAAAACTAAGTTGACATCTGTGACATTGTGAGGAAAGAAAAAAAATGTTCCCCAATTACATGTTAATAAGTCCTTAGTATTTCTTTTCAATTTATGTAAAGCAGGCTTAAAATTATAGACTTGGAACTAAAGGCCAGGTCTACAGCGATCAATGGTGCGACAGCTCCCCCTATAGGACACTTCAAACTATATGCTGATCGGCTAATCGAGAGGAGGCAAAGGAGGTTTTTCTCCTAATCACCTTAAGTGTTTGATCATTTTATTCATTTATTTATTTTTAGCCATATATAATCATATATTTAATGTTATTTTCCTTTAAAGCAGAGGGGGGAGAGAGAGAGACAGAGACAGAGACAGAGACAGAGAGAGCAAGAATAGCATGAGTGGACTGATGCCAAAAGCTTTTAAGAAATAATTTCATCTCTGTAGTGCCTAACAAGAGAAATCTAAATATAAAGTAATATCTTTTTTACCTGCTTCTGTTCAGTTTTCTTTTATTAGTCCAAATTATATGTAAGTGTATATTGACAATGGGTGAACCACATTTCAGGTGCATATGTATTCAGTCCAAGAGGCTATAAATATAATAAGGCTAGATACTGATGACCGCAGATTGCTAAAGAGTGGATCTAGATGTTGGAGCATTTTGGGAATTGTGGCTTACATGTCTTATACAAACTATAAAATGGAATTGTGAATTATGGAAATGTTTAAATTAACACAAATAACTACCTCTAGAAATGCAATATTGCACCTCTAGCTTCCATACAGAAAATGAAGATTTTCAAGTTGCTACCAATAATTTTATTGGATACAATTAATCATGTAATCAGCATGTGTTTCTTATTTGAAATCTTGGCAATAAAATGTTAATGATATTTCTTCTTTTATGTCAGTCAGTCATGCTGAAATCTGGCATGTAATTTTACTATCTTGATAAGTAGTACAGAAGCCTAGCTCAGTTTAATACAGTACAGTTCAAATTATCATTAATTTCAAATGACTGAAGTTCTAATGAATGAGGATTTTTATGTAATAATATTATGTTGTGTCACTCAAAGTAATTTTACCTTACCAGAAGCCAAACTATTTTATTAAATATGCTAGTTACTCTAATTCTGTATTCAGCTTCTTGACCTAGCCCAAATGCCTTATGAAAACAAGTGTGCAATAGCATTTAAGAATTACCTCAATTCAGGTATCAGTTACTCATTCCTTCATTATCTCAGTAAGTAAAGGCATGATGAGTTAGCCCCACCTCAGATGGAGTATGTGGTTCAAATAAAATAGGCATAATAATTAAATATAGGTGAATTGATGTCAATTTTTCTTGATACATCTGTGCTTTATTTCTTGATCACTGTCTGTGCTTTACTTGCAAACACCCATGGCAGTGATAAGATGTGGAAAGAAAGTGCAGTATGTATGGTCCTCTTAATTGTGTATGTCTGTGTGGACCCTGATTAACAAATATTTCTTTATGGTCAAACATGTTAGCTTCTGGAAAACTCTTCTGGCTAGGCTTTGCTAAGAGAGACAGTGGAATGGCACTCCACATTGTATAAGGCTGTGCTTTTGAAAAGATTTCTGACAAGGTACCACGAAGGACAGAGAAGAAAAACCATCTTCCCCTGGCAGCAAAGGGGCACTGTACATAGAAACTCACTACCGGACTTTAATATTTGTGAAGTCTCATGTGTTATCAAAAACATTTTGAACTCTATCCACTAACATGCCAGTATGTGTTTTAATTTAAAAGAAACATAAAACTATTTACAAATAGATTATTTGATTTTCTTCCTACCAAAGCTTCTAGTAGAATGAATGTTCACAGAGACCATCAAACATTCGTTCGGCACCCAGGATGTGTCTGGTGGAGCTCCAATGTGAGACCAAAATAATAATCCCTCTCTGAACCTCACATCCATTCACTAATAGAGGAATATATATAAATTAAGGTCTGTATTAAACTTTTAGAATACCTTTCTGAAGTCCTCCATATTCTGCTCTTAGAAATTGTGTATTCTGCAATGCATAGCAAAACCTTTGCCTGTACACAGGAAGAAGCATGGCCCAAATGGCTTTACAACTTGCTTCCATATTTTCTTACAATTTTCTGTATATGGTAGGAGGATAACCCTGTATTATTCATGAAATCATTTATTTATTTCAAATGTAGGGACAGGGGACAAAGTATTCTATTAAACTGGTCTGTTGCAGAACAACCACCAGAAAAAATTCTCCTGACAATATTTGACCACTTGAGGTTTTTTCCTTCCCTAAGCTAAATGACAGAAATGAAAGAACAATGAGATAACTGTAGGAAATTGGACTCTGAGAACTATTCTGCAGTGATACAGGAACAAAGGCAGGATGTGTTTCATCAACCACAGAGTGGAAAATGGTCTTATCCTTAGAATTGCAAACTAGGAGTAAGATGGGCAACTTGGAAACTTTCCACATTTTCTCCGAACAGACTGTTTTAACCACAATTTTTAGTCAAGTAAACAGAGAACAAATTAAATACCCGAAGAAAGCAATTAAAGAAAGCACATGTAAATAAACCGGGCACTAACTTGGATTTAAAACCAACGAAAAGTCAAGTATCCATTCCCCAAAGCATGCAGTTACACAGATGGGGATAATAGTAGGAAAGGGACAAAGTACAGAGTGAAGCAATTTGAGCATATGGCATTCTGAAAGGTTCTTATGAATTGGAGAACTGGGAGTATTTGGGCTGTAAAGGAGACTAACAGATCACCAACATAATTGGCTGGCTAATGGGATATCTTTGAACAAAAGAACTGTGATCATTATATCTACAGGATATTATACATAATAAACAAATAATTCTGTAATGCACTGAGATTCCTGTTCCTTGTATTTTTAGGAGAGGAGAACAAAGTGCCTGGAATCTCTTATAAGAGAAGACATTATAATTCCTTGCTGACAGGGAGTGCCATAGCATACATCACCTTATCGTGAGTGGACTTGACCAGAAAGAAAACTGTGAACAGGAAAAACAGCTTGTGACTGAACAGAAAGATTGTGGGTTTATATACAACAGATTTCATTTTACTACAAATGTTCAAAGTACACCACTACTTTTAAGTGTGAATGGGGTAGAGCTAGTATTCGTGGACAGTCTACAATGTGCTAGCATCTCTACTTACAGTAATTTCATTTCAGCCTGAAAACATCCTTACATTGGAGATATTATCATTGAAATTGTGTAGATTAAACAACTGAGACAGAGAGAGAGAAATTAATTTACCCCAAGACCCTCATTTAATCAGTGGGTAAATGTGGCTGTGAATTCAAAACTATCTCCCAAACTTGCTCTCCTTCCTCCACATCTTATCCTGGGCACATGGCCTTTACATTATTGCAATACTGTGTCACCAATACTAAACATGGCCTTAAGGATCCCTGTCTTATGTGTTCCAAACAGACACTACTGCTGGTATGGGATTGACAATTTTGACTAAACCAAATTAATTTATCAAGTTGAGAGAAAACAATACTCTAGCCTTGAAGATAGCAGTTTTCAGACAGTGAGATGCAGTTTTAAAGGAAAAAAATCTTAGGCACCCAATAAAAGTTTACAAGTGAAATTTCTTCTGGTCTCTTTTATGTTGCTTCAATGCTTGTTTCTCATTTATCACAACTTAGTGTTTGGTGTTTTACTTTCTGTCACATTTGCCTCTAACTTTTTTGAGATTCTTTGGTTTTAATATTCATGTCAACTCAGCATATTAAGTCAGGGAGAATCCTCTAATTGAAGGCAAATATACCATGAAACTAAAGCATCAGAGACCTTCACTTGCATGGGCTTTCCCCTAGGACCTGGTGTTTTTAATATTGTGACATGTGAACTTTTATAAATTTGTATGTTTTAAATTTCCTTTCTCATTCTAAATGTTCACTGTTACATTTAAGTTTGTATTTGTCATTGGAGATGATTTTTCTTAAAGAGGGCTCCCAAAATTGTATAAGCCTTAAGCCCTACAAAACCGGAGAACCCTTTCCACCACTAGCAATAAAACGGTGGTTTTCTTAAAACTGATGTGATTGATTTTGAAAGCCCAGCTTCCACATTGTTAATATCCTTTGGTTCATTACGTTGTGATGTCTGATGAGAAAAATTGTGTTCTATTGTGGCAGCTAAAAATATTTTAGGGTGTGTTTTGCGTTTATTCATGTTGACTATGTTGAGTGAAACAATATAAATATTAAAGGAAATATTGCTACTTTTTTAACCCTTTATTTTGAAATAATTTCAAACTTTCAGGACAGTTCCAAAAACAATACAAACCCCATACAGAGAACTCCAGCATACCCCAACCCCTCTCCACCGATACCCAGATCTACCAATTGGAACATTTTGCCACCTCTGCCATATAGTCTATTATCTATCTATTTATCTACATCTATCTATCTATCTGTCTATATATTACCTATCAGTTATTTATCTATCATCTAACTATAATCCATCTATCTATTTTCTGAACATTTGAGAGCAGGTTGCACATATCACACTCCTTGAAAATATATTTCCATGCACCTTTCCTACAAACACGGCTGTTCACTTATGTAATCACCTTAAGTGCAGTTATCAAGTTCGAGAAAGTTAACATTGATGTAAAGCTTTCATTCTATATTCCAATTTTTTCTTAGGTCCCAATAATGTCCTTTTGAGTCTTTTCTCCTCCATTCTCCGAGCATGTCCAATATCATGTTTTGCATTTAATTGTCATCTCCTTAGTTTCTTTCTTTATTTTAATATAGAAACATATATGCAACATAAATCTTGCCATCCCAACCCCTCCCAAGCATAAAATTCAGTGGGATTCATCACATTCTTTTGTACCCTCACCACCGTCCGATCCTATACTTTTCCCTTCACCCCAAACAGAAACCTCACACTCATTTTGAATTATGTGTCCATTGCTCCCGTCTCCGATCCCTGATAACTTGTACTCTACTTTCTGTCTCTACGAGTTTGCATATTCTCTGATATTTTCTTTGTGATCACCACGTGGCTTAAATTTAACATCCTAAATCTGTAACAATCTTCTTTGCTCTGATGCCAACTTAACTTCAATAGCATACATAAACTATGTTCCTGTACCCCTCCATCCCCCCACCTTTATGTAGTTCTTATCACAAATCACATGTTCATACATTATGAGTACGAAACCACTGATTTATCATTACATTTTAGGCATTTGCCTTATAGATCCTGTAGGAAGTAAAAAGTGAAGTTACAAATAAAATATACAATAGTAATGGTATTTATATTTACCTATGTCATTTTCTTTGCCAGACACCTTTATTTCTTCATGTGGCTGTAGTCAATTCTCCAGTGTCCTTTCCTTTCAACATGACCTCCCTTTAACATTTCTTGCAGGGCCAGTCTAGTGGTGACAAAATCCCTCAGCTTTTGTTTATCTGGGAATGTCTTCATACCTCTCTCATTTTTGAAAGACAGTTTTGCTGGATACAGTATTCTTGGTTGGCAATATTTTTTTTTGCTTTTACTACTTAAATAATGTCCTCCCACTCTCTTCTTGCTTCCTTGGTTTCTGATGAGAAATCTGCACTTAATCTTCTTGGGGCTTCCTTATATGTGAAATGTTGCTTCTCTCTTAGAGCTTTCAGAATTCTCTCTTTATCTTTGGTGTTTGACTGATTATAACATGGAGTGTTTTATCCTGTTTGGAGTTCATTGAACATCTTGGATGTCTATATTACTGAATTTTGTTAAATTGGGGAAGTTTTCAGCCATTATTTCTTTGAATATTCCCTCTGCTCCTTTCCCTCTTTTTTCTCCTGGCACTCCCACAATTATGCTTGATGTTGTCCTACAGATTCCTTAGGCTCTGTTCACTTCTGCTCCTCAGACTGGATGTTTTCAATTGTCTTATATTTGGTTTCACTGATTCTTTCTTCTGTCAGCTCCAATCTACTGTTGAACCCCTCTAGGGAATTTTCAATTTCTGTCACTGTGGTCTTCAGCTCCGTTTGGTTCCTTTTCCTACTTTCTATCTCTATATTGATATTCTCTTTGTGTTCGCCTATCATTTTCCTAATTTCCTTTAGTTCTTAGTCCATGTTTTCCTTTAGCTCTTTGAACATATTTAGGATCATTTTTTAAAAAGTCTTTGTCTGGTATGCCCCAAGTCTGATCCTCCTCAAGGATGGTTTCTAATGCTTTAATCTTCTCCTTTACCTTAGCCATTGCTTCTTGCTTCTTTTTATGTTTTATAACCTTTTGTCAAAACCTGGAAATTTTGATATTTTAACATGTTATCACTGGAATTTAGACTCTGAGGCATGTATTCCTTAAGCTTGTATCTAGCTAGCGTTATGACAGAGCCTTCCTTGATTGCCAGGAACCTCCATCCCCTGCCCCCCCCCCCGCAAAAAAGGGGAGGAGTTAAAAAAGAAAACACCTTTACCAGTCTTTGCAGTTTGATCTTTGCAGGTGTTCTCCATCAGGGCTTATCCATACGAGTTTAGAGAACAGCTCCATGTTAAAGTGTCCCTGATCCTTTCTGCATATACATCTTGTCTTGGGCATGCACGCGTGGCCCTGGGAATTCCCCCATTTACATGGATCCTAACATTCCCCTCTTCCCTAGGAAACAGTTTCTTCATGTCTGGTTCCAGGCACTGCACCGTAAGTCCTATTCCCAGCAATCCCTTGCCCCAGGCAGCACGACTTGACTGCTTTCCCACAATGTTCTGTAGGAGAGCTCGGTGGGCTGCCTTCTACATGCAGGGCAGGTTCTGGGATGGTGAGTCCCTCAGGCCACCACCAGACAGATTGGACCAGGCACACATGCTCCTAGTATGTGCACGAGGTTTAGTCTTCTCCCTTCGGAACCAGGACCAGTGAGCCACACTGGGAGTTCAGGCCTAGCCAGTGAGGGGTGGGGGAGGGGCCAGCCAGGGTGTCACAGGATCCTACCACTTTTGAGTAGCGTCTTTCTTGATTCGGCCCTTGCCCTGTTACTTCAATCCCTGAACTATTTACTGGCACTTTTAGAAAGATGTGTCTGCCCATTCTTGTTGGTTATTCAAAGCTTCTTTTGAGGGGAAGGGGGATGGAGCCCTGAAGCATCTCACTCTGCCATCTTGATTGTGGTGGGGACTATATTGCTACTTTTTTGACAGGGGAATGATAAGATTAGGAGGACCAAGATAAACTATTTAAAATTCTGAGAATACTTTATGAATCATACCTTAATCCTTAACCATTGGCTTGAGCTTTATTTGTTTGTATATTTTTTTTTTATTTTCTATTTTTGTCATGAATATGTAAGCCCTATGAGGAGAGGGAATTCTGTTTGTCTGCTTCTTCTCCAGAGTATCTTCATCACCTAGAACAGGGCCTGGCACATGATAAATGTGGAATAAATACTTGTTGAATGAATGAATGAAAGAAGGAATGAATGAATAAATGTACATGTGCTTAGAACCCCAAAATGTACTGATTAGTGCAAGTCATCTCTAAAAAAAGGACCCAATTGATCAAGCTGAGTCTTCTAGAAGTATTCACATATTCACAAAATTATACTAATTTTTACTCAACACTCATCATTTCTATACACCAAGTTTCAGCCAGATGTTATTTAAAGTAGCTGAAATTACAGACCCTTGAAAGCTGGGATTTGTAATGGAAATGCTGACAGCCACTTAACCAGATAATAGCACCAGTTCACTTGGTGTGTATATATAGTGTCACTGCTAATATGGCTGTGCCATCTGTTCTATCTGAGAGTTGTAAAAGATTTGAGCTTCAAACTACTGGTTTAAAAAAAAAAAACTGCAGGATAGATTGGATCCTAAAAGGTGAAATAATAAAATGACACTTTATTGCTTTAATTACATTGCTTTGGTTACTACGTAGGCGCAAACAGTGCACTAAGAAAGCAATGATTGGAAAACCGCATGTCACCTTGAAACCCATCAGGCATTTCTGTCTACAATTCTGCTCCTGCTAGGCAAGGGTAGGAGAACATTTTGCACTCCTTATGATGTTTTTAAGAACCTGATAGTGCAGGTGTGTGGTCAACAATGTATCGTGAAAATATGTTTTTTAACTACCTAATGGTTCTGCCTCTGCTGACTCTTAACTTGAAGAGAAAGGTCAGAGAAACTCCAGATGGCCGACAGGAACTCTGCAGGAATGGCTTTCTCTAATTACTGACATTTGACAAGTATTTTTTTTCCCCCAGAATGTAGGCTTCGGAGACACCAGAAATTATCAGAATTAATTCTTAACACCTGTGTTATCAGGGGCTGGCAGCCTGGGAGAAATTCCCTTATGCCTTTCGGCTGAATGCCTGGGGGAGTCGTTCATTTACCCTCCCAACCTCTGGCTGTTTGATAACAGAAAATAGGACAAGAAATACACCTAGTGGAAAACCTCACAGGTCACAAGGCAAGAATCCCCGTTCTTTAATCATAGCTGTTGAGTATCAGATGGACACAGGCTCCTTCCCTGACAATAGCGGTGCTTGGCCAATTGAGCTGACTAGTATGCGTAGCCACAGAGGGCACATGTGTTTTGAGTTGAGCCTTTCTGGTCTTCTCATAATCTGCATGTAGTTTCCTGGGCAGCCTAAACTGGACCCTCACTAAAAACTTCTGCACCTCCTGCTACAGGCTTCAACTTTGTTTTTTTACCGAGGTTTTTCTCACAATTTCTTAAGAACCAGTATCCTGGTAAGTGTTCAAGTTTTAAGTATCTTTACCCTTACCTTTTATTGATTTCTCAGACTTCAGATCTGCACTCTGAAAATTGGAAAGTAGAGCTCCTGGGCAAGCAAATCAGGTCAGGGGGAAACAGAGCAAGAGTTCACAATTTTGAGAAACATGTGCCATTTTTGAAAATTTTGTTACAATTCAGGAAATGGTTATGAAACCAAAAGCACTTTCATAGCATAGTGGTATAAAGAGGGGAAATACTAAATATGATATACAGTTTGAATGAAAATATAAATTATGGGAATAATTGGAAATATGTTGTCATGTCATGTCATTCATTCATCAAACAAATATTTATTTCCCATTTACATGTCCCAGGCCCTGTTCTAAGTGGTAGACAACAAGTCAACAAATAATGCTCATCTATACAGTTAAGGATTAGGATATATTTCATAAACTATTATCAGTATTTTAAATAGAATGCCTTGGTCCTTTTAATCTTATTTTTATCCCAATGTCAAAAGAAATATACTTAATTAAGTGAAATAGACCATATACAGTGGTGAAGAGTTATTTATCTTGCAAAATGGTGTGCTGTTCTAGAAAATGTTTTCATTTGAAGTTGTGTGATCTGGTATTCAATTCCCGGTTGACTGCTGTTATCTGTGTAACTTTGGGCAAGTTACCTAACTTCTCCCAAGATCTGTTTTGTCATCTGTGAAATGCTGCTAATATAGTAGTAACTCCTATGGGTTATTATTAAAATTAAATAAAGTAATGTCTGTATAGACTATTCAGAAAAATTTGGGGCAGAGCAAGTACTCAGTAAAACTTAGGCATTTTTCTTATTGCGGTTTAAATTAATAACAAGTAAAACATCCTTATCTCAAAAAATCTTCCCAAGGAGTGTTTGATGTTAAATGATTACCCAAGCGTTTTTCTCTCCCATAGTTATAATTGTGTTTAGGACTAATTAGAGATGAAAACTTTTTATCTTCCGCGACTGCAGTGGTGCCGTTAAGCTGACATCGACTAGCACAGATTGCAATGCCAGTGTGTGGACATTCTGCTCGAGCTCTCTCGCCTTCTTTCTGACAGGAGTCAACACCCTGCTCACAAGTGAATTGCAGTCTGGAGGAATAATCCTAGCAAGTATTTGCTCAGAGAAATTCTGGTTTATAGTGCAGCAGCATCTCAGCCATTATTTTTACTTTGAAATGACTGGTGGCCCAGTGTAGAGGACTTTCATATTTGAAAATACACCATGTTGCAGGGGGAGTTACTGTCCCTTTATTGGAGCAATTTGAAATGTGGCTTTGAACATCCAAAGCCACCTTTAAGTCTCTTAGTTTGCTGTTGCCTCTATTACCAGAGAGAACTTGATCAGGTAGGAGGGTCTCTGTTTGATGTCTTGAATCCTTGAATCTGTTGCTTCATGAAGCAGTTTCAAAAATGGAGTCCAAAGTGTAATGTAATTCACTGGCAGCAGGTCTAATATTTGAAATTTCTTCCTTCCATCTGCCAGTACTAGAGAAACTCATCTCATCAAAACTCAATCCTGAGAAAGGCACATTTATATTTTTTTCTGTTTATAGCTCTTTCATAACTTTCAGACAGTAATTATGAGAGAACAGGGAAAGGAATCGCCAACAAGAAATATTCTGGACCAGCTAACGGGAAAAAGAGAAATAAGGCTGGGGGAGAGTTCATGGAACATGGAGAAATGCTACATGAAATCCCAGCCTCTCTCAATATGCTACGTTAGTGTAAACTGCAGGAGTTTGGAAATAATTTCTACAATAACTCAGATTGTAAATACACATTTTAATGTGCCCTATGGCCTCTGGGTGCATAGGAGAATTGACAGGTGAAGGCACATTTCCTCAGCCACCTTTATTGAAGTCAAAAGGGGAATAGGACAGTTAGGTTTGAAAATTGTTCCATTACACACACACTCTCTCTAGCATTAGCTAAAGTTTTATATGGGACAGTATTTACACTTGTCCTCAGAGTTCCCAGGTGCATTGAGCAGTAACCCACCCAAAGCACCACCCCTCAGAGCCCTTTGGATCAACTATTAACGGATGAATCTGGAAAATCCATTCACAGACACACACATGACATGTACACACATGCAAATTAAAATCTACCTGTTATTTTATCGTGGGTTCCTGCCATTGTTTGGTTTTATAATCATCTTTCTCAATTTTTTGTTCTAACTTTTAAATGATTTTTAAAATTTTATTTCACTTGATAATATATGTACAAGCTAAGAAATTCAAAAGATACAATAGGTGTAAAACAGGTTCCCTCCCACTCCTATTACCTGGCTATCTAGTTCCTTTGTACAGCAGCAAACAAGTTATGGAGTCTTATGTTTCCTTTCAAGGGTATTGAATGAAGTTTCAAACATATATGCATATCTCAGAAAAAATGGTATACTATAAAATCTTCTTCGCACCATACTTTTTGCCCCAAAACTATATCTTGAACAGTTTCATTTTACAAAAAAAAAAAAAAAAATGCTTCGTTTTTAACACAGCATAGAATCCCCCCGAATGGATGTACCATAATTTATCTCTCTAGTTGCTTAGTGATATAGAATTAGGTTCTTTGAATATTTAAACAGACTTTTTAAAAAATGCCATTCAGAATTGTCTATTATCTATACTTCAAGAGAGAGTGTTTTAGTCTCCTAGTCTGTTCAAAGCAAGTACCATGAAATGGGTCAGGTTTAAACAATAGGAATTCATTAGCTTATAGTTTTGAGGCAGAGAAAATGTCCAAATCAAGGCATCAGGGTAATGCTTTCTTCCCAAAGACCAGCTGCTGGAGATCCTTGGCTCCTCTGCTACATCAAGGCACATGATGGTGTCTGCTGGTCTTCCCCTTCTCTTCCGGATTTCATTGCTTTCAGCTTCCTGCTTCCATTGCACGTGCCTATGCTCCCCCTCCCCCTCCCCTCCTCTCCCCCTCCCCTTTCCCTCCCTCTCCCTTTCCCTCTCCCATCACTGTCCTCATCGCAAGATCCTAGTTTCCATGGGTTTACTCCCACAAGGATAGATTAGATTTAAGAACATGTTTTTCTGGAACACATACAGCTTCAAACCACTACAGGGGTTCTTCTGACTTTTATAGTGGTTTCTTTTCTTCGGTGCTTTTTTTAAAATTTTTTTTACTGTGAACTTGAGTGGAATTTTTATTTTTCTCTGAAATTTCTTTTTGTTCTCGTCTGTGAAGGCATTCTACTGCAGTATTTTCTTGTTTGCCTCTGTATCTGTCAACAATGTTGGTCCAGTTATCATGTTAACTCCTTGACTGTGATTTCCTAAAGTGGAGATTGGTACAAATTCAGACCTACTCCCATGAATAGCATAGGCTTAGGTTTCTCCTTTATCTAAGATAATTCTCTTTCTACCCAGGATGGCCCAAGATGATTGGCCCAATTACCTGCCCTATCTTCCATCCAGTGGGTGAGTTCCTAGTTGCAACAATGGGACAGTTCTTCCAGGCTCTCCAATTTAATATTTTACCATTAAGAGAACATGGAATTGCAGATATTATTGTCATTGTAGTAGAAACACTTTATCAGATTATTTCCCTTCTAGTCTTAGTTTGCTAAGACATTTTCTATCATCAGGTGTTGAATTTTATAAAACTTCTTTTCTGCATCTGAGGTGATTATATGATTTTTCTTCTATATTCTGTTAATATAGTGACTGCTTTTCTAACGTTAAGACAATCTTGCATTCCTGAAATAAAACCAACTTGTTTTTGGTGTATTATCCTTTTAAATATCTCTTGATTTAATTTGCTAAGGTTTGATTTAGGATTTTTTTCTATGTTCAAGAGAAAGATTGGTCTGTAAATTTATTTCTTGTAATATCCTTGTCAGATTTTGATATCAAGGTTATTGAGTCTTATAAAACAAATCAGAAAATCTCTCTCTCCTCTCTCTCCCTTGATAGAGTTTGTGTGTGATTTTTGTTGCTGCTTACTTAAATATTGATAAGAATACACTGATGAGGCTGTGTAAGCCTGAAGTTTTCTAAAACTGAATACTTCAAATTATGAATTCAGTTTTAATAGAAATGAATGATCATGTGTGCGTGCTTTTTTGTCAGAATGTTGTTTTTTCTGTGCCCAGTTTGATAAATTGTTTTTCAATGAATTTATACATTTAGTGACATCTGAATTTTCAAATTTAATGGCAGGCAGATGTTCAAAATATTATGTCATTTTAAAATGCCTCTATAGAGTCTACAGTGAACTGTCTGTGATTCTCGATACTGGTAATTTGTGCATTTTCTCATTTTTGTCATACTTTTGAGGGGTTACATGTTTTTAAATATTTTCAAAGAATCAAATTTTAACTTTATTGATTCTGTGGTATGTTTGTTTACTACTTTATTGATTTTTTAAAATCTATATTATCTCTTCACTCTCTCTGGGTTTAATTTGTTCTTTATTTGGGTTTCATTTCTGGATGGAAGATTAAATCACTGGATTTACACCTACATTTCTAATATGTGCATTTAAGGTTATAACTATCCTTTGAGTACAGGTTTACTTGCATTCCACATGATTTGCTACATCATGTTTTTATTATTATTCAGTTAAAAGATTTTCTAATTTTGATAATGATTCTTTTTTCACATACAAGTCATTTAGGAGCATATTGCTTAATTCACACACACAGAAACCTTTCAAATTTTTGGAGGCTTGATTAATGACACGGATTATGGTCAATTTGGGTAAGTGCTCCATGAATGCTTAAAAACGTGTATTCTGCAGTTGTTGGTTGCAACATTTTATGTTTGTCTACCTAGTCAGAACTGTTAATCTTGTTCTGTACCCTTACTTATTTTTTGTCTACTTGTTCTTATCAGTCACTGAGAAAGGTGTATTGAAATGTCTGATTATGCTTGCTGATTGGTTGATTTCTTTTTAGTTCTGTTCGTTTTTGCTTCACCTATTTTGAAACTATAGTATTAGGTTCATATAAATTTAGAATCCTGTCTTCCTGGGAGAGTGATTCTTTTATCATTATGAAATGTCCCTTTTTGCCTCTAGTAATGATTCTTGCCTTGAAGTCTGTGCTTTATATAAATATTGTTATATTGACTTTTCTTTGGTTAGTTTTTAAGTAGTCAATTGTCTTCTACCCTTTAACTTCCAGGTTTTGTAAAGTTACATTTTATCTTAAAACAAAAAAAGAAACAAACAAACAAAAAACCTCCTGCTTACAACTTTTTGTTAGTGATAGTATTTAGTGCATTTTCTTCCTTTTTGCCCTATTTTTGTAATGAGCAAGTTTTTTTATTTAGTATTATTCAATTATCCCAACCTTTTAGATTTTTATCCTTTTATTACTATTATTCTTTTTGTTGATTATTATAGTCTACTATAATTTTGTGCTATTTAATTTTTTAGACAATGTTAGAAAGTTTGAAGATTACATCTCTATTTACTACATTCTCACCTTTTGCACCTTTGTCATATAAAAGTTTAATCCCTTAAGACATAATTATCATTACTTATAACAGTCTATATTCATTTGTATATGAATACCTATTAATCTTTTGCAATTTCTTCTTTTTTTTCTGCATATCCAGACTTCTATCTGAGATCATTTTCCTGAAGAAGTCTGTTTTACATATTTTAGTGTAGGTCTGCTGGATATGATCACTCCCATTTTTTTTTTTATTCTGGAAAAAAAAATCCAGATTTCATCTTCATTTTGACAGACTTTTAAACTGAGTGTAGAATTCTAGGTTAGCAGTTATGCCCTTAAAAAAATGTCATTCTACTGTTTTATGGTTTTCATAGTTTCTGTTAAGAGATCAAATCTCAATCTTATTATTGCTTATTTGGAGGTAATATATCTTTTTCTCTGCCTTTTTTAAGGTTCATTTTTTTTGCCTTTGATTTTCAGCAAAATATGATATCCTTGTTTAAGATGTTCTTTGTATTTATCATGCGTTGGGTTTTAGAGATTGTTAAAGATGTGTTGTGCTCACTTCTCTCGGCAGACTCTTCTCTGAATCTTGGCCCCTTGAGTTCTGGCTGCCTTTATAGTCTTGACTTCAGTTTTCATCTCTGTAGCCTGTTGAAATCTCCGAACCACAGCTTTCTGCTTTGTCTCTCACTCTTTGCCTGTTTTAGAATTGACATATGCCTTGGCATAGCCTTAGCACTCTCCCCTTCCCTGTCTCAGTTTTCTTGCATTTCTACTTTTCACATTTCCCCAATAAGCTTTCACCACAGACTCTGTTCTCTAGTGAACCCAGGCGAAGACGCTTATAAACATGTTTAGCCAGCTTCTCTGTGGCTTTGGTCTAACACCTCGGAAAATTCTTCTGGGCACTATTGCTCACGCAGAGCACTGCTGTCATTCCCTCTGAGTACCGTCATATCTACCAGTCACTAAGATCAAAGCAAACAAATTTGCTAAACAACAATTTGCCCAAAAACCTTGCATAAGAATAACTTCCTTAAATGGCCAGTGCACTGAAATAAGGAAAACCACACTTAAATCCAGTTGGTGTTTTCATGGCCACTTAAACTGCCAGTTTAGCAGAGTAGGATGACAATTTTAAATGTAGAATTTTAACATATGGAGTTCAATTTTAAGTATATAACTTGAAGATTAGAATGTAAGTTTCTAGTTTAAACAGCTGTTTAAACTATATATAGTTTAAACAGCTGTTTAAACTATATATAGTTTAAACAATTTCTACATATCAAGGATTGGTGAAAATTAAATGCAGATGACATGGCTATAGGCACTGACCCAGAAATGTTTCCTGTGAAAGTGGCCAGATAGTCACATTTGGATGGTGGGCAGAGGTGGGGGAGATTAAAATTCTTAGTCATGAATGTGTGCATGTATTCTTGTAAACATGCATAGATCCATTGTGTGGGGGCTGATACGTCTGTAAAAATATCCCCAGTGACAATTTTTAGACCAACACCTGTAAGTCCACTCCTTTCTTCAATTCTTCATGCAACTAGGCTAATTGTCAATGCTCTTTCCAACACTCGAACATGCCTGGATACACCTAAATTCCACAAAGGGTCACAGGCAGCTATATCATGGATCTCTGATACATTCTGAACAGCATTACTATTCCAAATCAAGCTAAGCAAAATCTTGCACTAAGGACCAACTCTACCCTGTTATCAGATATGGTTTCCCACAACCCCACGCCCATTTATGAGCCTTTAGAGAATTTTCAGGTGTTGAAAGTAGAGGTCCTTAACCTTCTAAAAGTCACAAACTCCTTAGAAATGTAGCAATGCATGGATAGTCTATCTCAGAATAATATTTTTGAACTCATAGAATAAAATACATAGGATTACAAGGGAACCAATTATATTAAAATGCAGTTATCAAATTATTAAAACAAATCTGTGATTAACAGTATGTATGTTTCTTTATTAATGCTTTTAATAACAATATTTATTGACAGGTCTAGTAACTACAGTAATTTGGAAGTCATTATAACTATAAAGTATATTTTTAAAAATGTGTGTTTTAGTTCCCTTGGCTGCTCAAGCAAATACCATGCAATGGGTCTTCTTAACCAGTGGGAGTTTATTAACTCACAGTTTTGAGGTTAAAAGAAATTCCAAATCAAGGTGTCATCAAAGTAATGCTTTCTCTCCAAAGACTGCGGTGTTCTGCATATGTCTCCGGGTCATCCTTGGTCCTTAGCTTGTCACATGGCAAGGCACAGGGCAGTGTCTCCTGGTCTCTCCCTTCTCTTGGATTCTGCTGATGTTCAGCTTCTGGCTGCTCCTTCTGTGGCTTTCTCTCTCTGTCTGAATTTCATTCTCTTATAAAGGACTCCAGTAATAGGATTAAGACCCATCCTGATTGAGGTGGTTCGCACCTTAACTGAAGTAGCCTCATCAAAAAGTCCTACTTACAATGAGTTCACAGCCCCAGGAATGGATTAAATTTAAGAACATGTATTTTTGTGGTACATACAGCCCCAAACCACCACAATCTGCAACAACTATAATATGATGTGATCATATCTGACTTCTATCAGTGACAAAATCATAGGTACTGTGAATACTACTGTGGTTTATTACTTGCAGTCATGATAAAAGAAAATGATAAATTTCAGTTAGACCTTAGTGAAAATAAAAATGTATTTTTTTTATTCAAGTTCATGGATTTCCTGAATTCTATCCACAGAAACTTTTTGCTTCTGTGGACCCCAGATTAATCCTTGATTTAAAGGCAAGCTCTTCCTATGATCCTGATAATCCAATAGTAGTATAATGAATGCTATTTACTGAAGGTAAAATGCTAGAATTTTCTTGAATCTATAATGCTTTAGCCACCAAATGCTTTAGCTACTTGGTTTTTCCTTTGAGGCCCAGAACTATATCTCAGACTATACTTGCTAATTTGGTTTAAACATACAAGTTTCTTGTATTCTATGTAAACTTTATATCAGATTCTGATGCTTTGTTAATCCCCCAAATGCTCTTTCCCATTGGAAAGAATGGAGGGGAGAGGAGAAAGTCTCTGAAGTATAGCTTGGTATACCATATGCTTGAACAAATCTGCCATATGTTGAATATGATGTCCCTGCTCCAAGACTGGCTGTGATTGTATATTTGCTTCCAAGCACAATTCATGTTGTTGGCTTTGATTTATAAAACCCTTATGGATTGGATTCTGCTTACTTTTGATTTTTTTTTTACTCTTTTCCCTTAATCTTTTCCTAACAATAGCAAGTCATCGAGGGCACAGATGTGAATGATTCCAATTTTCAACTTCAGGAAATCAGAAAGAAATCGAAATGTGCTTTAGGATTTCTGTGTGTGGTTTCTTTTTTCTTTTTAACACTGTGGCATGTGTGTGTGTGTGAGAGAGAGGGAGAGAGAGGGAGGGAAGGAGAAAGAGAGAGAGAGACAAGAAAGAGAGAGGGGTGTGAGTCTTTGGATAGAGGACATACCCCTCTTTCATAACCGTTGCCCTCTTTGGTCAGTCAATCCGTCAGTATTTATTGAGGGGTCATACTGTCTGTGCCTTGTTTGATAGATTACTTTAAAACTAAACAAAATAAAGTTGACATTAAGATATTTTGACTGTGCACATCAAATACATGGATATGGGACACATGATGTAGTGTATATATTTCATACATCTTAGCAAATTAACAAAGCATTATTATCATGAGCCTAAAGGCAGCTTTTACCAAAATAGAAAACAATGAAGGGATTTTCAAATATATTTTCTGGATGTGTGAGTAGCACACAATTGTCATTGAGATGAAAAAATGTTAATACCTTTTTTTGCTTGATAATATATTTCATGACTTCATTTTAATATGAACCTTTCTGTTACTTATCTCTAACTGATGATTTTTTCATTTTAATTAAACTGCACTGCTTTCTCCTTCTGAACACAAGGACAAAGAGGGGCTCTTCTCCAAGTCTACCCATATCAGCCTAAATCGAAATTATCCTTTAAGCATAATCGGCATAATCAGCTACAACCATTACTCCTGAGAGGACATGGAAATCAGATTTCCCATTTCTCAAAGACTGTGGTCCTCATGTCACAAAACTGAGATTAAGCTTCTTATTTGGAGGATGTCAGTTGATTTTTGGATGGCCTTAAGTGAGGAACTTTCAAAGAGGCTTTTATTGTTTGAAACTTTTCTTCCAACCTCAAATTAGCAGGAGATTATTAGAACTCTGACTGAAGAACCCTCAGTAATTTTGTTGTCTTTGTTTCATCATGTGTGAGTGTCAGGGTATTTGTATCTGGAGGGGGAGGCTGTCCAGAATAAGACAGTGTTTACTTAGGTATTGAGAATAATTTAGTCAAATTCAGGAACAACACTAAGAAGAGGAGAAGGTTAATTAAATGGCAGGACAGATTTCAGGGACTAATGGGCAATTGTTGGCTGTCAGAGTCTTTTAGGGTCCATACAAGACAATGGGGAAAGATCAAAGCAGCTGAACCAAGGCACAGACTTAATTATGCACCTGGTTTGCACAATATAAAACTGAGCTCCTTTATGTTAAGTTATTGGCTAGAGCATAGCTTTCCTGCAGACCTAAATCGAGTGAGGAAAGCCAAGAATATTTGAATAGAGCTTTTAGAAAATTGGGGAGGCTTCCAGAATATGGGCTTAAGGCTTTATTGAAGTTCATGTGAAAATATTTATGCTAACAATGTACAAATTCCATAGCTGTATTCCTGCCTATAAATGTTTATGTATTATTTCTCAGAGGTTTACGGCTCTTTGACAAAAACGTTACATTCTCAAACCCTTGGGTGTTCTGTATATATAAGTGAAATGTCTCCTCAAAGTCAAATCATGTATTTTCAAAATTGGACTTTTATTTCCTTTCATTTTTATTTATGGCTATATGGTAGTTCCACAATTTTAATCCTGTTTTTAATGGAATAATATTCAATATAATGGTGGCACCAAAATTAATTGTAACTACAGTGACTGGTTACAAAATTCACGAAGAAAATATCCCAAAAGTTTTTTCCTCAAAACATAACTAGAAAAGTTTCCTGTTCTATTAAATAAATATTGAAAATCAAAAAATTTCAAGCTTAGAGACTCCTCTGCAGTGATAAACTTTTCCTTATCCATCTCTTTTCCCCAGTATTAAATATAAATTCAATCAATGAGTGAATTAATGATTGAATGAATTTCACACTTCCCTTTACTATAAAATATGTATGCTCTGTAGAAGTTTTGGCGTCCCGTAATAGTACCAACTTGGGAGATCTCCGGAGTCACCGTTTCTGCATTTGAATGCAGGGCACAGCATTTATGAGCTGTGGAGGCTTAGGAATGTAATTTAAACTCTCTGTGCTTTCTTTGGTTTTCTCATCTGTGTAAGGGAAAATTACCTTAAAGAGTTATGACAAGACTGAAATAATTTCTATACATAAAGTGCTATCTATTATTCTCAAATATATATCAATGTTCAGTAAGCATGAGTGGTCTTTGCTACTACTATTATCCACTTTTGTATCTGTAATTGAGGGTCCTGGGTGCAAATTGAAACACCAATTTTAGTTCATAAAAGATGTCTTAAAAAATGCTTTATCTTGATTTTTGAAAGCTGTTATTGTTTTGCTGGTCTCTTCATTTAAGTATTCTAGGGATTTGTAAACCCACCTAAAAAACTCAAAATTTTGATTTAAACTAAAAAATACTGTTAGGTGCTTTTTTATCAGCTAGAACAAGTACTTTCCATAGATTTGTCAGGGTTTTTTTTTTTTTTTTTACTCCATAAAGTAAATGTTACAGTGCAAAGCACTCTGGATTAAGAACTGGAGGATATGGGCCTTACCTATGAGTGCACACAGCTTAATTTCCAGCTGAGGAATCTTAGATGGGTGAGTCAGTCTCCCAGCTCACAGGTAGTGAGCGGCAGGGCTAGCAGTAGGAAATGGTAAGACCAGTTCTTTCAACCTCACAGGACTGCTGTGATGTAGATGCTGAAAATGAAAGGTATTTAAAAATTAAATTAGGTACGTTAATATTTAGATTTAAATTATTTAAAACTTCAGTGCACCCTTATTCTTCAGTTACATGTATCTCACTCTTCTACGTTGAGGTTCTTCAAGAGTACTAAATCTTATATTTGAATGCTAAGTTTTACGTATATTGACTCAAAAGGATGAAGTGGAATCTTACGGATTTCCTGATTAAATATGATGGATAATGTAGATCCAGAGTTACCAATGAACAGTGGATTATCTTCTCTTCTAAGAGCTGAGTATTTCTTAGGCTTCAAAAGTGTATATTGGTGGCACTGTTAGTTTGAGCAAATGAATTTGAATTTATTTTCATTATTTTAAAAACAATTTTCACTTAGTTTTCAATTACATAGAAATACAATTCTTTGCTTATTTACATAGAAATACAATTCTTTGCTTTTTTGCTACTAAAATGTAAAGACAAAGCATCTTATTCGGGAATAGCAATATCCTATTCTGAGCTTTGGGAAATGATAATTAAATTTACATTATCAGGTATTCTGGATGACTTTGTTTTGATTGAGAAAAAGCATATTTCATAAAATTATTTTATTTTTAGCTCTAATTTTTTATTTGGGAGATTTTATATTTTTATACAATGGAATGAGAGTCTATTAAAAATCCCTCAACCATAACATTTAAATTACTTATATTTGGGAATATTTGAAAGATTAAGTGTGAGTCATGAGAAATAAGCAATATAGACATTATTGACTTAGCCATGCAGAATGTGCATAGAAACTTTATTAACAGATAGTAGTTACAGATATAAGATTCAAATTAAACTTGTGTCTAATTGAATCAGTGCACCAGAATTTGCCAGGCTTTAAAATTGATGATATCACTGTGTTTCCCCAGAATTTCAAAGTAAGGAAACACCATCATTTTGACCTTTTGGTTCATGCATTATATTTACTTTGAGCTCTATTCTACTCCACCACGACCTCAAGTCCTATCTCCACTGTAAGTGGTTGGTTTCAAGGCAATTGACTAAGTTTTTGTTTCTAACCCATTTGTGAAAGAATAAGAAATAATGCAACTACCCTCCTACTCTGCTATGTCTTAAATTAACTAAGGAAATGTTAGTTTTTCCTGAAACAACAAAACTTACACATTCAAGAGAATATTCTATATGTATTTTAATAATAATATATTCCTTCTTTGGACTTAAAACCTATCTCATCCTTTAATTATGAGTTGAAATAATTTCAGGCTTAAAAATATCACTTACTTTTGACATAGAAATTTATCTTGTTAAAGCTGGAAAAGGCCCTAGAGATAAATCCAAACCTTCTTTTTATATGCAAGGAAGCAAGACCCAAAGAGGTTAAACGAATTGCCCAGAAGTTAGTGAAAGAACCAGGACAAAAATTAAAATCTCTTAACCTGCCTTTTTTATGATTGACAGAAGCCTTAGTTACATTTTCTTCCATCCTCACTGATAACATATCCTTCCATTTTTATCTGGCCTATGTTTGTATTACTAGGAACTAGTCTACAATGCAGAGGCATCTGACTGTGGCCTTGATAAATTCATTGATTCCGTCTCTCAATTACCATTATTTGGAAGTATAGTCAAAGAGTTGATAAATTTCATGTGCCTTGAAGAAAAAGAGAAAACAGGCATGTGTCCTTTGGAAAATTAATAGAATAAATGATTTTAAATGTGACCCTTAAACAAAGATTCTCCTAACCAATAAAACTGTAATAAAATATTACCAATTTTATATTTTTACTCTAATAGACAAACACACACACACACACACACACACACACACACATATATATATACATATATATGTATATATATAGTTAAGGGACAATTTGGAAGAAAACTATTTAGCTAATTAATTCTACTCACTGGCAGCTAGATTTCTTATAAATGGTATAAAAGCACCATTACATTAGTGCATTAGTTTCCCCAGGCTGTTTTTACAAAGTACCAAAAACCAGGTGGCTTAAAACAGCAGAAATGTATTATCTCACAGTGCTAGAAGCTGGAAGCCTGGAATCAAGTTTCCAGCAGGGCCACGCTCCCTCTGAAGGCTCTAGGAGATATCTTTCCTTGCTTCTTCTGGCTTTGGGTGGGTCCAGGCATTCCTTGGCTTGTGGCAGCCTAACTCCAGTTTCTGCCTCTGACTTTGCATGACCTTCTTCTCTGTGTGTGTCTGTGTCCTCTGTGACTATGTGTTTGTGTCCAAATCTCCCTCTCCTTTCTATTATAAAACACCAGTCATTGGATTTAGGTCCCACTTTAAATCCAGGATGATTTCATCTCATGATCTTTAACTGATTACATCTGCAAAGACCCTACTTCCAAATAGGGTCACATTCTGAGGTTCCATGTGGACATCAATTTTGGGGGGACCCAATGGGAGACACAGTTCAATATATTACACTTGGTTCCATTGTTATAAACTGTGTTGAAGATACTTACTTGTTGCCACATTATTGTCCAGGGAGTATTTCCTGAGAATTCACACCTGAAAGAAAAAATGTTTCACAAGAGGAAATATATAATTATCCAACGAAAGAATAATGAATGACCCTCATTATTCTTCAGAACAAACTAAAGTAAATATTCAATCCCCTGCTAATATTTTTAGATTCAAGTAAATATGCCTTAATGATTAAACATGGCAATACAACTTGGAGATCAAATTAGAAGGCATAAAACAAATAAATTTCAAAATAATTTCAGATCCATAGTCCATTATTACATAACATACTCTCTTTGCCAATTTTGGACCAAAAAAAGGCACGGATGATTAAAAACAGAAGTTTTATTTTTAAATAGGTGCAATACCAAGTATCTTGAATGACTGAGCATGTAATGTTGTCTCTAATTTTAGTTATATTTATATTGTTTATCAAGTTGAGAATTTAAGGCAACTCTTAACTGGATTTATTTCACTCAGTCCAAGCATTTAAGTAATTGTTGATGTGTTCACCTCATCACTAAATTATTTAATTAATAAAAAAATTAATAATATTCTTCTTGGGAAAACGATCTTAAAAAATGATCTAGGAAGTGTCTTCTAAACCAATGAACTCTTGCTGCTTTCTTTGAGATTATTACATAGAATTTAACAATAGGCCTAAAGTTTTCAATATATTTGAATGATTCATCACAGTACATTATGTACATATGACAAACATTTATATAGAAACCATTTATTTTTACATGATAACTTATTTTTAATGTATTTCTGTCTGCAGTCTATGCTTCCTCTCACTCCTCCATTGTACTGGAGTTTAACATTCAGGCTACTTACAGTTGGTAAAGGATCAAGAAAAGGAGTGTTAATTTTAAATAGACAAATTATTTCCTTTTCATTGGCTGTTTTAACTGCAAATTGTATTAAGATATATTCACATACCATATAGTCCATCTAAAGTATACAATCAATGTCTCACAATGTCATCACCTAGTTGTGCAATCACCATCACATTGTTTTTTTAAATTCAGTTTTATTGAGATGTATTCACATACCATACAATCATCCATGGTGTACAGTCAACTGTTCACAGTACCATCATATAGTTGTGCATTCATCACCTCAATCTATTTTTTGAACATTTTCCTTGTACCAGAAAAAGTAAAAATAAGAATAAAAAGTAAAAGTAAAAAAGAATACCCAAATCACCCCTGCCACCCTATTTTTCATTTAGTTTTTGACCTAAAAAAATGGAAGAACATACTGTGTTCATGGATTGGAAGATCATTTTCAGTTATAAATCATTTTCATTGCTCCAAAAAAGAAAAATAATAGGCAGACATAAAAGAACAAAAATCTAAAATACCCCATACCCCTTATCCCCCCCATTATTGACCCCTAGTATACTACTGTTGATGAACGGATACTACGATATTGCTGTTAACTATACTCTATAGCTTGCAATAGGTACTTTTTCCCCCATATACCAATCTATTATTAACTCTTAGTACAAGTGTTATACATTTGTACTAGTTCATGAAAGAACTTATTTATATTTGTGGTGTTAATCTTAAACAACATCCACCTCAAGATTCACTGCGTTACGCAATCCCTTATTTAAACCTCTAGGCTTCCTTCTGATGGCATAAAGGACTCTAAACAACCCCTTTCAACCACATTCACCTACAATTCAGCACTATTGCTTATAATCCCAATTATGAGCTTGGTTCTTTTAGTTGCTATTGTGAATGGAGTTTTTTTCTTAATTACCTCCTCAGATAGCTCATTACTAGTGTATAAAAACACTACTGGTTTTTGTTTGTTGATCTTGTATCCCAGTGCTTTGAATTCGTTAATTTGCTCAAGTAGCTTTGTTGTAGTTTCTCGAGATGTTCCAAATGTAGAATCATGTCATCTGCAAATAATGAGAGTTTACTTCTTCCTTTCCAATTTGGATACCTTTTATTTCTTTTTCTTGCCTAATTTCTCTAACTAGAACTTGTAGCACAATGTTGAATAACAGTGGTGACAATGAACATCCTTGTCGCATTCCCAATCTTAAAGGGAAGTCTCAGTGTACAATGTTAGCTGTGGGTATTTCATAAATGTCCTTTATCATACTGAGGAAGTTCCACTGAGTTCCTATCTTTTGAAGTGTTTTTAGGATGCTGAATTTTGTTGGATGCCTTTTCAGTGTCAATTGAGATGATCTCATGACTTTTCCCTTCTGATTTCTTAACGTGTTGAATTACTTGATTTTCTTGTGTTGAACCACCCTTGCATACCTGGAATAAAATCCGTTGGTCATGGTGTATAATTCTTTTAATGTGGCATTGGATTAGATTTGCAAGTATTTTGTTGAGAATTTTGGCATCTATATTCATTAGGGATATTGGTCTGTAGTTTTCCTTTCTTGTAGCATCTTTATCTGGTTTTAGTATTAGAGTGATGTTAGCATAATAGAGTGAGCTAGATAGTGTTTCCTTCAGCATTTAAAATAATTTTATTGTGGTAACATTTATATGACATAAAATTTGCCATTTTAACATTTTGAGGGTTTTTTATTTGCCTTTTTTTTCTTTCTGCTCTTCACACTGGATAATTTCAATTGTCCTATCTTCAAGTCCACTGATTCTTTCTTCTGCCTGCTCAAATTTGCAATTGAACCCCATTAGTGAATTTTTCATTTTATCCATGTTTTCCTTTAGCACATCGAACACAGTTAGGACAGCTGACTTAACATCTTTGACCAGTAATTCCAAAGTCTGGGCATTCTCAATGATGGCTTAAGTTATTTTATTTTGTTTCTTTGAATGAGCCATCTTTTTCTGTTTCTTTGTATGCAGTGAAACAATTGAAATTTGGACACTGGAAATCAGATTCTCCCCCCTTCACCTGGGTCTGCTGTTGAATTTTTTTGTTTTTATTGTTGGAGGCTATAATAGTCTGTTAGTTTAGTAATTTTTCCAACTATTCTTGCAATAGTTGATGTGTGCAATAACTGAAGTTTCTGTTCCTTTAACTTGTAATTAGCTATCATTATGACAGAAATTTCCTTGAATGCTAGGAGATGAAAATACAAATCAAAACCAACCAAACAACCCAACCACCTCTCCCAGTCTTTGCAGATTGGTTCCATGCTAAAGCCTAGAGATAAGTCTGCAGTGAAAGCTTAGGGGCAGCTCAGGTCTTTTCTGAGCATGCTTCTTGGCCTAGGATGTGTGTGGCTTTTTTAAATTCCCAGTATTCAGGGACACTCCAAATGCTCCACTTTCCCAAAGAAATACTCCACAGCCTTTCCTCCCTGTTCCCAGATGCTCTATCATTATGTATCAACCATAATCTTTCACCACAGTTGGCTGTGATTCTTGGGCCTAGCAACTGTGGCAATATATGAAACATTTACCTCACTTAAGAATTTTCTATGTAACATTACTTGGTAAAATTTTACAGTGGTGTATAGTACTAGTATATTGTTTTGAATTAAGGTGTTGGTGAAAATATTATATGGGGGAATCTGCTACTTTCATGAAATGATATAAAAATTACCCTGTGTATCTTCTAATTATTTAAATTATGCTTCACAACCCTCCGTGACCTGGTATATAACAAAATAATTCTAATAGATGTATGATGTCTCTCTTCAATGATGAACATGATAAAAATTAGTCATTTACATAGTTGTCTAGTTGTTACACTAAAAAGATTATATATGTATATAAATTTTATATATATCTGAATACAATCACCAAGAATTCAATAATATTATTAATTTGTTATTTTTGGATTAACTATTAATGGATAGCTTTTAATATTTCATAAAGTCAAATATTTAAAAGGAACTTGTTTTTTAAAATGAAATCTATCAGTTGCTTGGTGACCTACTTTTAGTAAAGCCCATTCCTATAATAATAAAGATAAAATCATGAAGGCTTTGTATAAGGGAAATGAGATGGAATAATTTGCAAGTTCCCATGCTTCACTGAATTGATAAAGGATAGTGAAAACTAATCTTTGATATTTTTTTGTTCCAAAAGTTAAAGTGTTAACATAAGTATAGTATTGTCTCTATCAGAATTGAATAGGAAACTTGAATATGTATTCAGCATAATGAAAACAAAGATATGATCAATGTAATGATAGAAAAAAGTTGAATTTCCAAATACATTTTATATTATATGTAATATGTAGTATCAATGGCAGTTTTGTTTCATTGAATATATTCTTTTGCAGTGAAATTATGATTCTATCTTCAACAACAGTGTTGTTTATGAGTATATTTGCTTCACAGGAGCAAATATAGATATTTATAAATGTTAGATAAATGATATTATAGATAATATAAATGATAAATGATATTTATAATTCTGAAATTACAGAAAGTTCTTCAAAACAGAGATACATATACATGCAATGCATTATAAGTTATTGTATTAGAAAGAGTTCCAATGAAGAGATTTTAATTTTAGGGGGAAATTGTTATGATTTCCCAAATAAAGTGAGAGTTTGAAAAATCAGATAATTTTGTAGGATAATCAGCCATTTTTCTAATTAAAAAGATAAAAGCTTTAATACTTGGTACCTTGGAAAAAGAAAAACTTTACCAGGAAAAAAATAAGTTTAAAAGAGATGTAATGCTTATTGTAATGGTCCCTAGATTGTAAACTCTTACAGCAGTCACATCTATTCCTGAGTTGTAATGATTATCACTAAATTCTGAGATGCTGAGCTCTTTGTGTATAATCTGGTTGGTCCCTGGAACTTTTGGTATCTGTGTGACACCTGGAACTCAGAGTTAGAGCTTGGCAGCAACGAATGCCGGTATTACCTCATACAGCAAATGTAAATAAAAGCTGAAAAAGAGTTCAGACCTCAATTAGAGATATGAATGAAGTGGATCTGGTTAGGACTAAGGCAAATCAGACCAAAGGGTAAAGGACGATATTGACTGTGTTTTAAAATTTCAATTTCTGTGTGAGACCAAGGGAAGAAATGTTTATTTGGTGCAGGACCTGTATTTTCTGTAGTACACTAAATAATTTAACTTGTATGGTCAGTTTATTCTAACACCATAATTACATGAAACTTTGAATAGGAAGTGAGATCTGGTAGGTTTGTACACGTTAGTGTGAAATTCCAATACATCCCAAAGTAATTTGGGCAGAGAATGAGGATATATTTGCAGGGAGCCCTGGGGAACTTGGGAAGAATGTGGAAATGTTGGACTTCCCTACCTGGGTTGTTACTGGTATTCTCGCAAACGTTGAGGACTGAGTTTGGTAGGATGAGCCCTCTCTCTTGGGGCTTGCCCTTGTGAAGCTTGTTGGTGCAGAGGAGAGGCTGAGCCTACTTATAATTGTGCCTAAGAGTCTCCCCAAGAGAACCTCGTTGTTGCTCAGATGTGGCTTTCTCTCTCTCTAAGCCCACACGGCAAATAAACTCACTGCCCTCCCCCCTACATGGGACTTGACTCCCAGGGATATAAATCTCCCTGGCAATGCAGGATATGACTCCCGGGGATGAGCCTGGATCCAGCATCGTGGGATTGAGAAGATCTTCTTAACCAAAAGGGTGAAGTCAAATGAAACAAAACAAAGATTCAGTGGCTGAGAGATTTCAAATGGAATCGAGAGGTCACTCTGGAGGGCATTCTTATGCACTATATATACATCCCTTTTTAGTTTTTAGTGTATTGGAAAAGCTAGAAGGAAATACTTGAAACTGCTGAACTTTAATCCAGTAGCCTTGATTCTTGAAGACGACTGCATAACCATGTAGCTTACATAATGCCACTGTGTGATTGTGAAAACCTCGTGGCTCACATTCCTTTTTTCCAGTGTATGGACAGATGAGTAGAAAAATGGGGACAAAAACTAAATGAAAAATAGGGTGGAGTGGGGGGGGGATGGAATGATTTGGATGTTCTTTTTTACTTTTATTTTTATTTTTATTTATTTTTTTTTGAATTAAGAAAAATGTTCAAAAGTTGATTCTGGTGATGAATGCACAACTATATGATGGTACTGTGAATAGTTGATTGTACACTGTGGATGACTGTAGGGTGTGTGAATATATCTCAATAAAACTGTATAAAAGAAAAAAAAGAGAGATGCATTTATCCCTCTCCCTGAAATGTATCTTTAAATATAAAACCCTCTAGTACTAGATAAGAATGAAGCAGATGTGGTTGGGACTGGGGCAGTTTGGGCTGAGGGGTAGAGGACAATACTGACTATGTTTTAAAACTTCAAATTCCATGTGAGACCAAGGGAAGAGATGTTTAGTTGGTGCATGATCTATATTTCCTAAACAATTTAACTTGCACAGTTTGTTCAAATACCATAATTACACGAAACTTTTAATAGGAAGTGAGACCTGGTAGGTTTGCATAGGTTAGTATAAAATAGTGACACATTCCAAAGTAATTTGAAGGAGCTGGGAGAAAATGCAGAGGTGTTGGGCTTCCTCACCTGAATTGTTGCCGATGTTCTCATAAACATTGAGGACTGGTGGTTTGATGTGCTGAGCCGTCTATCATGGGACTTGCCCTTGTGGGGCTTGTCACTGCAAGGGAGAGGCTAAACCTGCTTATAGTTGTGCCTAAGAGTCTCCCCCTGAGTACCTCTTTGTTGCTCAGATGTGGCCCTCTCCCTCTAGCTAACCCACCTCAGCAGGTGAACTCACTGCCTTCCCCCCCTACATGGGATCTGATTCCCAGGGGTGTAAATCTCCCTGGCAACACGGAATATGACTCCTGGGGATGAATCTGGACCTGACATGTGGGATTGGGAACATCTTCTTGACCAAAAGGGGGATGAGAAATGAAACGAAGTAGGGTTTCAGTGGTTGAGAGATTCCAAATGGAGTCAAGAGGTCACTCTGGTAGGCATTCTTATGCACTATACAGATAATCCTTTTTAGGTTTTAATGTATTGGAATAGCTAGAAGTAAATACCTGAAACTATCAAACTCCAACCCAGGAGCATTGACTCTTGAAGACAATTGTATAACAATGTAGCTTACAAGGGGTGACAGTGTGATTGTCAAAACCCTGTGGATCGCACTCCCTTCATCCAGTATATGGATGGATGAGTAGAAAAATGGGCAGAAAAACTAAATGAAAAATAGGGTGAGATGGGGAGTATGATTTGGGTGTTCTTTTTTACTTTTATTTTTTATTCTGATTCTTTCTGGTGTAAGGAAAATGTTCAAAAATAGATTGGGGTGATGAATGCACAACTTTTTATGATGGTACTGTGAACAGTTGATTGTGCACTTGGATGATTGTATGGTATGTGAATATATCTCAATAAAATTGAATTAAAATAAGCAGGTTACAAAACATTATATATAGCTGGCTCCTATATTTTTGTAAAAAGAATCATTTTATATGTATAGATATAGATATATCAATATATGCATAGAAAATATTCTAGAAGACTATCCTTTGGTGTTACTTACGTTTATTAATTTTTGTATGGTAGAAATTGAGTAATTTTCTCTTTCCACTTTATATACTTTCATTACTGCATGAAAGAAAACACTTTTTAACCGTAAAAAAACTTTCCATTTGGAAATAAAGAAAATTCCATTCATTGTCAAAAAAAAACTCTCTAGTACTAACATTAGAGAAATATACTCACTTTCCTTGTTTTAAAATGCATTTAAAATTATTAAAGTTAAATATTTTCATTATAGAAAATGAATAAAAATGAGCCCAAATAAAGATGAGCACATAGAATAAATTAAAATTAAGTGTATGACCTCACTGATGTGAAATAATTAGAATAAGCAAACTTATGGAGTCAGAATCTAGAATACAAGTTACTAGGGGATGGGGCAGGAATAGGGAATGAGGAGTAAATGCTTAAATTGTACAGAGTTTCTATTTGGGTTGAATGGTGAAGTTTTGGTAATGAATAGAGGTGATGGTTGCACAATATTGTGGATGTAATTAACAGCACTGAATCATATATGTGAATGTAGTTAAAAGGGGAAATTTTAGGTTGTATATATTTTACTAACATAAAAAGTTTTACAAAAACAACATAGGACTGTACAACACAATGAACCCTATTGTAACCATAGACTACAGTTAATAGTACAGTTATAAAAATGTTTCATGAATTATAACAAATATACCACATTAATGCAAGGTGTTAATAATAGGGTGGTAAATGGGAAATTTGTATTTTATACATGATTTTTCTGGAAACCTATAACTTCTCTAATAAAACAAAACAAAACAAAAGAAAGCAAAAGAATGATGTTCTGATACATGCTATAACATGAATGAACCTTGAAGACACCATGTTGAATGAAATAAGCCAGACACAAAGAGACAAATATTGTATGATTCCATTTGTATGAAATATATAGAATAAGCAAATTCATAGATATATAAAATAGATCAGAGGTTACCAGGTTGGGGGAGGGGAAATGGGGTGTTATTCTTAATAGATACAGAGTTTCTATTGGGGTAGATAAAAAAGTTTTGGTAGTGGATGGTGGTAATCTTAGCATAACATTGTGAATGTAATTAATGCCACTCAATTTTACACTTAAAAATGGTTAAAATGGCAAACTTGATGTTATATATGTGTTACTGTAATTTGAAAAACCCCCAAAAATATTGTTTTTAGACATAATGTTTCTGGGAAAGAAAAAAAACAAAGACCAGAAAAATAAAGTTATTACTTAAAAAATGAACTAAAGTTTTATTCATAAACATGGTGAAAAGGTATCTTTCCAATCTTTTTTCTTTGGCCAAATCAGTGTAGTAAGAATATACAACTGTGTAATAACAGTATCTACTTAAATCTACCCTTTTTAGCTTAACATCATGTCATGGTTATCTTTTGGTGCCATTAACTGTTCTCACATATCTTTTTAAATATTTGCATGGTGTTATATTGTATAAACATCCCATAAATATCTTAATTGTCTATGTTGTATCCTCCTCTTGGTTTGTTTTTGTTTTAAACAGTGCTGCTTTGAATATCCCTACAGCTAACAGTATGCACATGTGCCTGGTTATTTCTGTAGAATGAACTAAAAGTGAAATTGCTGAACCAAAGGGTTTGAATCATTTTTCAGGCGCTCGAGTACATTGCCAAACTGAATTTCAGGGAAATTTTGATGATCTTGATTATCCTACATCCAGCAGCATAACTGAGGACCATTTATCCATACCTTAGCCAACACTGGGTATGAGACATGTGGTGATGGTACCGATTTTAACCTTGTGCAAGTTTATGAGGAAGAAGTGGTGACTCAAGGATGTTTTAATGTGCAATGTTAGGGGGGATCTTCTGGCCCTTTGCTGATGTTTATTTGTGAAGGGAGCTCCATAAGCTTAATACTCTTGGCTTCTCCCTGCCCCTCATTCACTCATTCACTCTGCCCCAGTGGGAATGTAGTTTCTTTTCTGATTAGTTATTTTGGAAGGAGAAACTAATCATGGGTCATAGGGCCCAGCTCTGCAATTACTGCACCCTGTGGGTAAGGCCTCCTCAGCTTTCCAACTACCTGGACTGGGTGAAGTCAGCCTAATTTGAGGGTTCAGATTTACAAAGCCACTTGCCTGTGGATAAAAGCTACGATGTCCACTATCAGCTTCTTTTGTAATAAATAAGATAGTTTGTCACTCACATGTCCTATTACCTTGTCTTTCTCATCAATTGGATCAGAGGTGAAGTTACTAGTTTCAAGAACTGACATACCCTACAACTTGAATTCACTTGATTATTTTAAAGGTTGAGCATATTTTTATATGTTTAATGGACACTTGTACATCTGTGAATTATTTATAAAATTTATCCATTTTTTATGACACTAGATTTTTAAAAAATTTTTTGAAACATCTCTATAATATTACACATATTACCTTTCAACTGCCATATGCATTAATTGTTTTATTAGAGAAGTTGTGGGTTTACAGTACAATCATGCATAAAATACAGGATTCCCATTTACCACCCCACCACCAACACCTCAAATTTGTGTGAAACATTTGTTACAATTGACGATAGCACTTTTTGTTAATTATACTATTTTTCTTAAAAGTAATTACGTTTGTTGCAATTGATGAAAGATTATTAAAAAAGTACTATTAACTATCATCCATAGTTTATACTTGGTGTATTTTTCCCCATATACCACCTTTTTATTAACACCTTGTATTAGTGTCATACATTTGTTATAATTCATGAAAAACATTCTTATGTTTGTACTAATAACTATAGTCCATCGTCTACAATGGGTTCACTGTGTTATACAGTTCTATGTTTTATCTTTTAATTTTTATTTAAGTAATATATGCAAACTAGGTTCCCCTTTTAACCACATTCACCTATATATTTCAGTTTTGTTACTTATACTCACAATGTGCTACTATTACCACCATCCATTTCCGAAACTTTACAATCATCCTAAATAGGAATTCTTCACAAATTAAGCACCACCTCCCCATTCTCTAGCCCCAATCTATGCCCTGGTAACATATATTCTAGAATCTAGCTTTATGAGCTTGCTTACTATAATTAGTTCATATCAGTGAGATCATGTAATACTTTCCCTTTCATAACTGACTTATTTCATTCAGCAATAATGTCCTCAAGGTTCATCCATGTTGTTGCATGCATCAAGACTTCATTCTTTTTTATGGCTGAATAATATTCCTTTGTGGGAATATATATATATATATATATATAATTTTATTTATCCATTGATTGCCTAAAGGACACTTGGGTTGCTTCCATCTTTTTGGCAATTGTAAATAATGCCACTATGAACATCAGTTTGCAAAAATCTGTTTGAGTTCCTGGTTTTGCTTTCAATTCTTCTGGGTATACACTGAGTAGCAGGATTGCTGGGTCATATGGAAATTCTATACTTAGCTTCCTGAGGAACTGCCAAACTGTCTTCCACAGTGGCTACACCATTTTGTATTCCACCAGCAGGGAATGCGTATTCCTATTTCTCCACATTCTCATCAATGCTTGTAGCTTTCTGTTTTTTTTTTTTTTCATAGCCATTCTAGTGGTTGTGATGATTTCTCATTGGATTTGCATTTCTCTAATACCTAGTGATATTGAGCATCTCTTCCTGTGCTTTTTAGCCATTTGTATGTCCTCTTTGGAGAAATTTCTATTCAAGTCATTTGCCTATTTTAAAATTGGGTTGTTTGTCTTTTTATTGTTGAGTTGCAGGTTTTCTTTATATATTCTGGATATTAAACCCTTATCAGATATGTGATTTCCAAATATTCTCTCCCATTGAGTAGGTTATCTTTTCACTTTCATGACAAAGCCCTGTGAGATGCAAAAGTATTCAATTTTGAGGTGGTCCCATTTATCTATTTTTTCTTTCATTGCTTGTGCTTTGGGTGTAAAATCAAAGAAACGATTGTCCAACACAAGATGCTGAAGATGCTTCCCTATGTTTCTTTCTAGTTTTGTAGTCCTGGTTATTTAGGTCTTTGATCCATTTTGATTTACTTTTTATATAAGGTGTGAGATGGGGTCCTCTTTCATTCTTTTGTATATCCAATTCTACCAGCATCATTAGTTGAAGAGACTATTCATTCCAAATTGAGTGTACTTGGCAGCCTTATCAAAAATCAATTGGCCATAGATGTGAGCGTCTATTTCTGAACTCTCCATTTGATTCCATTGGTCAAAATATCTATCCTTGTGCCAATACCATGCTGTTTTAGAGTCAGGAAGTGTGAGTCCTCCAACTTTATTCTTGTTTTTCATGATGCTTTTGGCTATTCGGGGCCCCTCAGCCTTACACATAAATTTGATAATTCCTTTTCCATCTGTACAAAGTAGGCTGTTGGAATTTTGATTGGGATTGCATTGAATCTGTAAGTCATTTTAGGTAGAATTGACATCTTAATGATATTTAGTCTTCCAATCCATGAACACAGAATGTCTTTCATTTATTTAGGTCTTTGATTTCTTTTAGCAATGTTTTGTAGTTTTCTGTGTACAAGTCCTTTACGTCCTTGGTTAAATTTATTCCTAGATAGTTGATTCTTCTAGTTGCTATTGTAAATGGAATCTTTTTCTTGATTTCATCTTCATATTGCTCATTACTAGTGTATAGAAACACTACTGAGTTTTGCGTGTTGATCTTGTACCCCATGATTTTGTTAGATCTAGTAGCATAGTTGTAGATTTTTCAGATCTTTCTGTATATAGGATCATATCATCTGGAATTAGTGAATGTTTTACTTCTTCCTTTCCATTTGGATGACTTTTATTTCTTTTACTTGCCTAACTGCTCTGACCAGAATTTCCAGTACAATGCTGAATAACAGTGGTGACAGTGGGCATCCTTGTTTCAGATCTTAGAGGGAAAGCTTTCAGTCTTTCACCATTGAGTACGATGTTAGCTGTAGATTTTTCATATATGCCCTTCATCATGTTGAGAAAGTTTCCTTCTATTCCTAGTTGTCTAAGTGTTTTTATCAAGAAAGTATGCTGGATTTTGTCAAATGCGTTTTATGCATCAAGGAGATGATTATGTGTTTTTTTTCCCTTTGTTTTATTAATGTGGAGTATTACATTAGTTTTCTTGTGTTGAACCATCCTTGCATGCTGGAGTAAACCCCAGTTGATCATGTTGTGTAATCCTTTTAATGTGCTGTTGAATTTGATTTGCAAGTACTTTAAAGCTTTTTTGCATCTATACTCATGAGAGAAATCGGTCCATAATATTCTTTTTTTGTACTATTTTTATCTGACTTCTTGTAGTGATGTTGGCCTCATAGAATGAGTAGTGTTCCATCCTCTTCAATTTTCTGGAAAAGTTTGAGCAGGCTTGGTATTTATTCTTCTTGGAATGTTTCATAGAATTCACCCAGTGAAGCTACTTGGGCCTGGGCTTTAAAGAAAAGTTTTTGTTGACTGATTCAATCCCTTTGCTTGTAATTTGTCTATTGAGGTCTTCTATTTCTTGTACAGTCAACTATAGGTTGTTCATGTGTTTCTCAGAATTTTCCTGTGTCATCTAAGTTGTCTACTTTCGTCAGCATACAGTTGTTCATAGTATCCTCTTATGTTCCTTTTTATTTCTGTGGAGTCAGTAGTTGTGTCCCCCTCCATTTCTGAATATATTTTTTGCATTTTCTCTCTCTTTTTCTTTGTCAGTCTAGCCAGAAGTTTGTCAATTTTATTGATCTTTTCAAAGAACTAACCCTTAGTTTTGTTAATTCTCTCTCTCTTTTTCATTCTTCATTTCATTTATTTCTGCTCTAATCTTTCCTTCTGCCTGCTTTGGGAATTAGTTTGCTGTTCTTTTACTAGTTCCTCCAGGTGTACAGTTAGATCTTTGATTTTAGCTTGCTCTTCTTTTTTTCCCATTTTTTAAATTTAAATTAACTATTAACTATATAAAAAAATTTTAAAAAACATACAATTAAAAAAAAATTCAAACAAACCAAAACAAGGGAATAAGAAAGTGACAAGTAACCTAAAATAACTACTTTACTTCCAATATATTCTGACTCTACCACAAGAAAATAACCTAATATAGCAACATTTCTGTGAACTTGTTCCTACAATAGCCCCCAGAAATTAACAAACCATAGTCATTCTTGGGCATTCCCAGAACGTTAAATTTACCCATGATAGCTTATCTGTTCTTATTAGGTTATCGTTCCCCCTTCACTAATTGCTCTCTATTGCTAGGTCCCCTACATTTTTCATTATAAACCATTTATTTTACATTTTTCAATTTTCACATTAGTGATAGCATATAATATTTCTCTTTTTGTGCCTGGCTTATTTCGCTCAGCATTATGTCTTCGAGGTTCATCCATGTTGTCATGTTTCACGACATCGTTCCTTCCTACTGCCACGTAGTATTCCATCGTGTGTATATACCACATTTTATTTATCCACTCATCTGTTGAAGGACATTTGGGTTGTTTCCATCTCTTGGCAAATGTGAATAATGCTGCCATGAACATTGACATGCAGATGTCTGTTCATGTCACTGCTTTCCGATCTTCCGGGTATATACCGAGAAGTGCAATCGCTGGATCGAATGGTAACTCTATATCTAGTTTTCTAAGGAACTGCCAGACTGACTTCCAGAGTGGCTGAACCATTATACAGTCCCACTAACAATGAATAAGAGTTCCAATTTCTCCACATCCCCTCCAGCATTTGTAGTTTCCTGTTTGTTTAATGGCAGCCATTCTAATTGATGTGAGATGGTATCTCATTGTGGTCTTAATTTGCATCTCTCTAATAACTAGTGAAGCTGAACATTTTTTCATGTGTTTTTTTTTTTTTTTTTGCCATTTGTATTTCCTCTTCAGAGAACTGTCTTTTCATATCTTTTTCCCATTTTGTAATGGGGCTGTCTGTACTATTGTCGTTGAGTTGTAGGATTTCTTTATACATGCAAGATATCAGTCTTTTGTCAGATACGTGGTTTCCAAAAATTTTTTCCCATTGAGTTGGCTGCCTCTTCACCTTTTTGAGAAATTCCTTTGAGGTACAGAAACTTCTAAGCTTGATGAGTTCCCATTTATCTGTTTTTTCTTTTGTTGCTTGTGCTTTGGGTGTAAAGTCTAGGAAGTGGCCGCCTAATACAAGGTCTTGAAGATATTTCCTTACATTATCTTCTAGGAGTTTTATGGTACTGTATTTTATATTGAGATCTTTGATCCATTTTGAGTTAATTTTTGTGTAGGGTGCGAGGTAGGGGTCTGCTTTCATTCTTTTGGATACGGATATCCAACTCTCCCAGCCCCATTTGTTGAAAAGACTGTTATGTCCCAGTTCAGTGACTTGGGGGGCCTTATCAAAGATCAGTCGGCTGTAGGTCTGGGGGTCTATCTCCGAATTCTCAATTCAATTCCATTGATCAATATGTCTATTTTTGTGCCAGTACCATTCTGACTACTGTGGCTTTATAATAAGTTTCAGAGTCAGGGAGTGTAAGTCCTTCCACTTCGTTTTTCATTTTTAGAGTATTTTTAGAAATTTAAGGCATCTTCCCTTTCCAAAAAAGTTTGATTACTAGCTTTTCCAAGTCTGCAAAGTAGGCTGTTGGAATTTTGATTGGGATTGCATTGAATCTGTAGATGAGTTTGTATAGAATTGACATTTTAATGACATTTAGCCTTCCTATCCATGAACATGAAATATTTTTCCATCTTTTAAGGTCCCCTTCTATTTCTTTTAGTAGAGTTATGTAGTTTTCTTTGTATAGGTCTTTTCCATCTTTGGTTAAGTTTATTCCTAGGTACTTGATTTTTTTAGTTGCTATTGAAAATAGTATCTTCTTCTTGAGTGTCTCTTCACTTCATTCATTTCTAGCGTATAGAAACATTACTGACTTATGTGTATTAATCTTGTATCCCACTACTTTGCTAAATTTGTTTATTAGCTCTAGTAGCTGTATCATCGATTTCTCAGGGTTTTCCAGATATAAGATCATATCATCTGCAAATAATGACAGTTTTACTTCTTCCTTTCCAATCTGGATGCCTTTTATTTCTTTGTCTTGCCGGATTGCCCTGGCTAGCACTTCTAGCACAATGTTGAATAATAGTGGTGATAGCGGGCATCCTTGTCTCATTCCTGATCTTAGAGGGAAGGCTTTCAGTCTCTCACCATTGAGTACTATGCTGGCTGTGGGTTTTTCATATATGCTCTTTATCGTATTGAGGAAGTTTCCTTCAATTCCTACCTTTTGAAGAGTTTTTATCAAAAAGGGATGTTGGATTTTGTCAAATGCTTTTTCAGCATCTATTGAGATGATCATTTGATTTTTCCCTTTTGATTTGTTAAGGTGTTGTAATACCTTTTCTTATGTTGAACCATCCTTGCATGCCTGGAATGAACCCCACTTAGTCATGGTGTATGATTTCTTTAATGTGTCTTTGGATTTGATTTGTGAGTATCTTGTTGAGAATTTTTGCATCTATATTCATTAGGGAGATTGGCCTATAGTTTTCCTTTTTTGTAGCATCTTTACCTGGTTTTGGTATTAGATTGATGTTAGCTTCATAAAATGTGTTAGGTAGTGTTCCATTTTCTTCAATGTTTTGAAAGAGTTTAAGTAAGATTAGTGTCAGTTCTTTTTGGAAAGTTTGGTAGAATTCCCCTGTGAAGCCATCTGGCCCTGGGCATTTATTTGTGGGGAGTTTTTTGATGATTGATTGGATATCTTTGCTTGTGATTGGTTGGTTGAGGTCTTCTATTTCTTCTCTGGTCAGTCTAGGTTGTTCATATGTTTCCAGGAAATTGTCCATTTCCTCTACATTATCCAGTTGGTTGACATACAGTTGTTCATAGTATCCTCATAATGTTTTTAAATTTCTTCAGGATCCACAGTAATGTCACCTTTCCCATTCATTATTTTGTTTATATGCGTCTTCTCTCTTTTTGATTTTGTCAGTCTAGCTAGGGGCTTGTCAATCTTGTTGATCTTCTCAAAAGAACCAACTTTTGGTGTTATTTATTCTCTCTATTGTTTTTTTTTTTGTTCTCTATGTCATTTATTTCTGCTTTAATCTTTGTCATTTCTTTTCTTCTATTTGGTTTAGGATTAGTTTGCTGTTCGTTTTCTAGCTTCTTCAGTTGTTCCATTAGTTGTTTGATTTTTAGCTCTTTCTTCCTTTCTGATGTGGGTGTTTAGTGCTATAAATTTCCCCCTCAGTACTGCTTTTGCTGCATCCCATAGTCTTTGGTATGTTGTGTTCTCATTTTTGTTCATCTCTATATATTTAGCAATTTCTCCTGCTATTTCTTCTTTAACCCACTGATTGTTTAGGAGTGTGTTGTTTAACCTCCAGGTATTTGTGAATTTTCTAAGTCTTTGTTGGTTATTGACTTCTAATTGTATTCCACTGTAGTCAGAGAATGTGCTTTGAATAATTTCAGTTTTTTTAAATTTTACTGAGGCTTATTTTATGTTCCAGCATATGGTCTTTTCTGGAGAATGTTTTGTGAGCACTAGAAAAGAATGTGTATCCTGATGATTTGGGATGTAATGTTCTATATATGCCTGTTAAATCAAATTCATTTACCAGATTGTTTAGGTTTTCAATTTCCTTATTGGTCTTCTGTCTGGTTGATCTTCCTATAGGAGAGAGTGATGTGTTGAAGTCTCCCACAATTATTGTGGAAACATCAATTGCTTCCTTTAGTTTTGCCAGTGTTTGTCGCATGCATTTTATGGCACCTTGATTGGGTGCATAAACATTTATGATTGTTATTTCTTCTTGTTGAATTGCCCCTTTTATTAGTATGTAGTGGCCTTCTTTGTCTCTCATAACAGCCTTGTATTTAAAGTCTATTTTATCTGAGATTTATATTGCTACTCCTGCTTTCTTTTGGCTGTAGCTTGCATGAAATATTTTTTCCGTCCTTTCACTTTCAATTTCTTTTTGTCCCTGTGTCTAAGAGGAGTCTCTTGTACGCAACATATTGATGGTTCATATTTTTTGATCCATTCTGCCCATCTATATCTTTTAATTGGGGAGTTTAATCCATTTACATCAACATTATTACTGTGAAGGCATTTCTTGAACCAGCCATCCTATCCTTTGGTTTATGTTTGTCATATATATTTTTTCCCTCTCTCTCTTATTGTCCTTTAATGAGCCAATACTGAATCTCTTTAGTACTGAACCTTTCTCCATATCTCTCTTTCCTTTCTTTATTTCTCTTTTGGTAGGCCTCCCTTTGGTATCTCAAGTAGGGCATGTCTCTTGTTAGCAAATTCTCTCAGCATTTGCTAGTCTGTGAAAAATTTAAGTTCTCCCTCAATGGCTGCCGGATATTCACCAGGCTCACTCACTCATTCCAGAACACAGACTCCCGGTTTCACCAAGGGCACTGTCGCTGTGGATTTAGCAGACCTTGTCCAGCTGGTGCATCACTGGAACTGGTGTTCTGGGTCACTTTCTGGCTTTTATCTAGTATTTTTCACAGAAGTGTTTTTTTGCCCTGTCTCTCTCAACCACCATCTTTTCTTTCTTGTTTTTAAATGTAAGCAATTAGGGCTATAAAGTTCCCTCTCGGAACTGCCTTCACTGCATCCCATAACTTTTGATATATTATGTTCTCGTTTTCATTCATTCTCAAGATATTTACTGATTTCCCTTGCAATCTCTTCTTTGACCCACCTATTTTTTAAAAGTGTTATTTAACTTCCATATATTTGTGGATTTTTCAGTCCTCTGCCTGTTATTCATTTCTAGCTTCATTCCATTATGGTCAGAGAAGATGATTTGTTAATTTCAGTATTGTTAAATTTATTTAGACTTGATTTGTGACCCAACATGTGGTCTTTCTGAAGAATGATCCATGTGCATCTGAGAAGAATGTATATCCTGCTGTTTTGTGGTGCAATATTCGGTATATTTCTCATCTACTTTATTTATCTCATTCTATGTTTCCTTATTGATCTTCTGTCTAGATGTTCTATCTATTGATAAGCATGGTGTATTGATGTCTCCAAATATTAGTACTGAAGTGTCTATTTCTCCCTTCACTTTTGGCAGTGTTTCCCTCATGTGTTTTGTGACACCATGGTTAGCTGTCTATATATTTATGATTATTACTTCTTGGTGGATTGTCCCTTTTATTAATATATAGTGTCTTTCTTTGTCCTTATAATAGCTTTTGACTGAAAGTCTATTTTGTCTGATATTAGTATAGCTATCCCAGTTCATTTTTGGTTGCTGTTTGCATGGGATAGCTTTTTCCAACCTTTTGCTTTCAACCTATTTGTGTCTTTGTGTCTAAGATGAGTGTCTTGTAAACAACATACAGTTGGATCATGTTCTTTTTATCCATTCTGCCTATGTGTGTCTTTTGATTTGGGAGTTAATCCATTAACAGTCAGTGTGTTACTGTAAAGGCAGTACTTACTTCAGCCATTTTGTCCTTTGGTTTTACTATGTCATATCTTTATTTTTTGTCTCTCTTTTTCTGCAACCTCCTTTTCTATATAGTTGTTCTTTTTGTGATGTATCTAACTGATCCCTTTCTCATTTCTGTTTCTGTATATTTTTAAAATACTTTCTTTGTGGTTGCCCTGGTATCTTAATTGTATAACCTACATCTACAGCCTCCTAATTTGAAAAGATACCAACTTAGCTTCAATAGCATAGATGTTCTCTGCTCCCACATCCCTTAGTATCCCTTCTTTATGTTGTTTTTGTCCCACTTTATATTTTGCATGTCCATTATCAGGAAATCTTCTGTTTTCTTGTTCAATTGTATTCTGACTCGTATAGGAATTATGGAGTTGTTTGTTGAGGATACAGTACTATTGGGGTTTTGCATTTACCCTCTTAGTTACCCTTACTGATAATCTTTATTTCTTCACCCTACTCCAGGCCACTTTCACATGTGTTTTCCTTTCAACCTGCAGAACTCCCTTAAGTAATTCTTTTAGGGCAGGTGTCTTGTTGAGAAACTCTCAGTTTCTGTTTATCTGTGAATATTTTATATTCTCCCTAAGTTTTGAAGGACAGTTTTGGCAGATAAAGAATTTTTGGCTGGCAGTTTTTCTCTTTCAGTACTTTGAATATATCATACCACTACCTTCTAGCCTCCGTGGTTTTTGACAGGAAATCAGAACTTAGCCTTATTGCAATTCCCTTGTTTGTGATGAATCATTTTTTTCTTGGTGCTTTTGTAATTCTCTCTTTATTTTTGGCATTTGACATTCTGATTAGTATGTCTCTCAGAGTAGGTCTATTAGGATTCATTCTGTTTGGAGTACGTTGAGCTTCTTGGGTTTGTGTACTTATGTCTTTCATAATAGTTGGGATGTTTTTGGCCATTATTTCCTCAAATCTGCTTTCTGCTCCCTTTCTCTTCTCTTCTCCTTCTGGGAAACTTCATGCTGTCACTCAGTCCCTTAGACAGTGCTCAATTTTTTCTATTCTTTTCTCTATGTTCTTCTGATTGTATGATTTCAATTGTCCTATCTTCTAGTTTGCTAATTCTTTCTTCTGCCTATTCAAATCTGCTGTTGTAGGCCTCTCGTGTATTTTAATTTCTACTATTGTGCTTTTCATCACTGTAATTTGTTGTTTATTTGTATACTTTTGAATTCTTTGTGCTCATACATTTCATTATGCATATTTTCCTGCATCTCCTTGAATTGATTTAGGAGATTTGTTTGAACATCTTTGATTACTTGTTCCAATTTCTGAGTCTCCTCTGAAGTCTTAATTTGTTCTCTTGACTGAGCAATATATTCCTGTTTCTTAGTATGGCTTGTAAGATTTTGCTGAACTGGGCATCTGATTTTCTTGAAAATGTAACTCTGAAAGTCATTTTCTCCTTCTTGTCTAGGGTTTTATTGTTGACTGGCTCTATGTTAAGGCTCTTCTTTGATGCTTGGTCCAGCTTACTCTGGACCTTTAGAATAGCCTGAGTTTGATCAGATTTTCTTAGCTTCTCTTCATCTGATTCTTGCCCTGTCTGTGTGGTACAATTTTTAATATTATACTATTTGTGCAATTCTTTTACCCCAAGGAGAAAGCATCCTTTCCTCTGTTCCTTCTCCAGGAATCTTGATCTGTTCTGTTTTTGTCAAGAATTTTCTCCCCAGCTCCTATACTTTGATTTGTTTAAATTATTTCCCTCACTCAGTGCCCCATTTTCCTTATACTTTTCTGGGACCCTCCTGTCTTACAGCAGTTCAGTTTAACCCCAATTTTTTTTCTCCTTGAGACTTTTCTGCCTCCAGTTTCTTCCCCATTTGGGTATCCATCCCTGGAGCCCCAGATGGGGTCAGTCCAGAAAGTTATATCACTCCACAAGGTCCATTTTGCATTTAGGTGGTCCAGATGACAGTAACTGGATTGAATGAGTGCACCACTTGGCAGCCATCTTTCTGCCGTGGTCTGTCTCTTGTTTTCCCCCCGGGGGCCCTTTTGTATGCAGCACTCCTCAGTGGCTTCTCATCTACCCTGGATCTCTGTGGACTTGGATTCCTGTGCCTGGATATACCTGGGGCTCTAACTTACTGCTTTAAGTGGCTTTTTATCTGCGTCCCAGTGGGAGGGAGGGATCTGGGCCACTGCCTCTGAGCACCTCTCAAGCTGAGCAGGACCAAGTGAGGGAGAAGAAGAGAATCAGTGGGTCTGGATGAAAGTTTCCTACCTGATGTTTTTCTTTCTTCTTCTTTCTTTCTCCTCCAGTCTCTACCATCCTCCAGAGTTCTCATCAAGTGGGCTTTGTCCTTTTATTCACTTTATCTCTGGGGAGGTTTTTTCAGGGAATGTCTTAAATTGCCATGTTGATGACATCACAGGAGCTGCCCTATGCATCTTAAATAATTTTTTCTAGTTAGCCATTAGTCTTTATTTTTGATGTTCTGAATCTTTTCTTTTCTTTAAAAAATACATAGACAGAGATTCCATTATTTTCCTTTGTGGTTTCTTTCTTTTGTTTCAACCATTTTTATTAAGTTATCGCTAGAAACTAACCCATCTAGACTGCCCAAAAAATCCTCATATGATCAAATGGTTGGTAAATGTGATCCCAGGTAGTTTATGGATCTAGTATAATATAATTGAAATTGATTTGATTTACTTGGAAAAATGGAAGTCTGCTGGGAAATTACACTAAACGGCCAACTTCTCTCCTCAGGTAGAAATAAGCAATATATATTTTATGCTGCCAATGTACAACATAAAATATCCAATTATAGCACTTAATACATATTTGTCTCACTCTACTGGGGACTTGTTGTTTTGGTCTTTAATTGCTAGCACCTCTAAAACTGTCACTTAGCAAACATTTGTTTAGTGAATGAATGCTGCTTGTCCTAGACTCAAAGCACTGGTCCTTGAAAGGTGGCCTCGCCATCAGCAGCATGAGCTGCACCTGGGAGCTTGACATAAGGGCCCAACCAGATCAGGTGAATCAGACAAGCTGGGGGCAGTGCCCAGCAGGCTGTGTGTTAACAAGCCCTCCAGGTGATTCTAATGCATGATAAAGTTTGAGAACCACTGCCCTAGAGGATAATAGATGGATTAGCAATAGGGGCCAATCATGACAACTAGGAATCCATTAGTAAATTTCAGTTGAAAGCACTCATTTCTTCCCCAGCTGTTTATAATGAAATGTTCTACTATTCAGATTGCAAATGTGATGTGTGATAATCATGAATAAAATAAAGCCAGGACTAAATAGCCTTAAAATCTTTATGCCAATGATCTGACGTATGTTTTATATGGAATATGCTGGCAAGAGCTTCACAGTGAATTGATAATACTAATTATATGACAAAAGTTTACCGAAACATTTTTAGGGTGAAAAGTCTGTACAGTGGAGGCCTACAAGACAGAATCAAATGACTGATTACAGTAGATCCTATTTTGGAATAAGTAATAATATTTGATCATTATTTATCAATGATAAAATGTTAATTTGTTATTGAATAACAAATGGGCAAAATATACAATATATTTCAAAATACAGAAAATAATCTAGTAGCTTGTATTAGAAAGGGAAGTAAACTGAAAATAAAATTTAAAATGGGCTCATACTACTAAATACTTGGTGGCCTTAATCTAACATACTAAAGATTTTGGAATCACTATTTGGTTGGTATGTAGAAGTATCCATATTTACTTGAATATTCAGTTAAAATGAAAAAGAAATAAGAGCTTCATTTCAAGGTTAATTTCAAGGTTCTATGAGTCTTAATTTCTCATTTTTTAAAGATCAATCCAATGTTATTTTCTGATATTTCTGCAGCATTTCACACTCATGACCTCCATTTACTTCTTGAGGGTCTCCTTTCCCTTCCCCTCCTCCTTTGCTATCTTACTCACTTTCTGTAATTAGATCCTCTTGTTCCTCTTCTTTCTTCCACTTTTCACTATACGTGTTGTCCAGGTACATTATCCATGTCTTTGTAAACATTTCTCCTTACATTTTCCATTGAAAATTGTGTTAATGCTTTCACTCTTCTAATATCCCATTTAGAAAACTAAATTTTTATACTGACTTTCCTTTTCTTTAAGCCCAAATCCGTATAAGACATCACAGTTGAATGGGACACTTTCCTTCAGTAATCCAGAATTTTCAAAGTTAAATTAATGACTTATTTCCCAAGATCTTTCCCCTCCTAACTCCTTATTTCTGTCAAAGGTAGTGTTGTTCAGCCAGTCATCACCTTTCAAGCACAGAGCTCCTTTCAATTTCCCTTCTCCTTCATCTTACCTAGTTAAATAATTCTGAAATTCTTTCATTCTTTCCTTTCAAAGATCATTTAGATCTTTCTCTTCTCTTTCATGTCCACTGCTAGGATCTTAGTCAAAGGCTTTCTTACCTAACACATGAGGAACTGCAACAGATACTTTGCTGCTGTCTCTATTCACTCTGCTTGAAAGTCTGTTCATTTTATCAGCTCCTGCTATATGATTTCCTTTCCTGAAAAATATTGATTTAATCATGCTTCTGGAATTCAAGACTCTCCATAATAAAACTATTTTTTAAATATATGGTGATATATAAAGGGCTTCTGTGTTTGTGAAATTATTTGTCTTCACACCAACTTTGGGTTGTGTGTGAAAAAATTAGGAAACTGTATCTCAGAGAGTGTTCACCTGTGATGTAGTCTTGATTAGGGCCAGGTCTTCTATATTTTTTCCAACTACCTCTATTTTGCTTCGTCTTCATCTGTCAGTCCTCATGGCCTCTGACAGAGCTGAATACAAAATTAGAGAAATATAAAATGTGTTTCATCATTGTTATTAATCTTGTGAAGGTCTCATTTCTTTCACCTTACAAGAGAGCTGTGAGTTGGCTTCTTGTCAGAAACACCTAAGCATCTATTGAAATCAAATTTAACATCTGTATACCAGCTAGTCACACAGCGAAATTCACTTGCTCTTTTGAAAGAAGAAAATGGGAACGGGCAAGAAAATTCCTGAGCAAATGCAACAGACCCAGGGTTTCTACTTTGTGCACAAGCTTTGAGCAAAGTGCTCCAGTTGGAGCAAGGCTGCCAGGAGGTCACTCGGATCACCAGGGAGGTGGGCCTGAGATAGCTCAGGGAAAAGGATGCGGAGGAGAGTGAAATTATTTTAAATACTCTTTGCTCAGTGTGTGGTAACAATGTAATTTATGTTCTCTGTTTGGCATTTAACAAAGATTATTTGTCTCTTATGTGGCAACTCTCAAATGGATTTCCTTCTCTTTGCCCTAGTCTTTCCGAAAGAGTGCAAACCCATCATTTTTTTTTAAGGAACCATTGGCATTTATTTTATTGTGTAGCATTTTTTTTCTTATGAAAGGAGGATTCTAATTTTCTCTCAGATCTACTTAGTTAATTCCATCTTGTCTTAGATTTTATTCCCCCAAAAGCAGAACTCTGGAAGGGATATTGGTACAGTGGATTATTTGCGAGTTGAGCTCAGGAAGCACAAGCAAGGAAGGTGGGAAACCAAGGCCAGAAAGGGAGAAAAGGCAAGAAAGGGTGTGTTAAGAGGGGATGACTGCTGTGGGCAACTGGGGTTCAATCCCACTGAGGAACCCCTCAGGTGCTGGCTCAGAATTGTCTCTCTGAGGAATGGGGGCACTGGCTCATTTATCCACCATTTCACTGGCTGAGAAATATCCACAGGAGTGTTAATCCCTGGTATATTTCCTAGCTCCCCTGAATGTGGGCTGAGCAAAAGCCAGCAGACCCAGAGAAAGCCCTGGGGGAAGCAAAGAAACAAACACTATAGGTGGGAGTCTCAGAGATTGTACAGAAACTGCCCACTGAGGCTGCAGATGAACTCGGGGAGGGGGTCGGTTTGAGAGGAATGATTCAGGAAATCAACAGTGTCTGCTGATTAGTTTAGGCACATTTTCAGTAAACATCTTATCATTATTATGTACTAAGCAGTGGCAAGGTATTAGAAAGATGTAAGTTGGCAAAGCCAGAAACCTGCCATCTGTCATCCCTTTCTCTCAGTCCCTACTTCAAATGCTCTTCATCCTTATGAACCTTACTCCAAAATAAATATCTTTTGTGCCTGTTCCCTCCCTCTCTGTTTTCGGTCCAATGCCCTAGTTTAGGGTCTCACCATAATTTTTGATATGGATTACTGAAGGAATCTCTTAACTGCCTTCCTGCTTTTCATTTCACCCTGGTTTTTGTCCTCTGCATTTTTGTCCCCTGCATTTCTCATGTAATATGTGGTTCATCAGTGCCAAGATACTTTCTATTTCCTCAATTCACCAGATGATATACAGTCTTTGTGTACATTCTGGCCTCCTTTAAAGAACATGTCCTGTATTTTCACTTTTTCTTGGTACAAGGAAAATGTTCAAAAAATAGATTGTGGTGATAAATGCACAACTGTATGATGGTACTGTGGACAATTGATTGTACACTTTGGATGACTGTATGGTATGTGAATATATCTCAATAAAATTGAATTTTAGAAAAACAAGTCCTGGCCCCAGCAGCAACACCTACTAAAATACTTTATATTCTAATTAACTCCTTACTGTAAGATATGCAGTATCTTTCTCTCCCTTGCTTATTGTCCAAGAAAATACTTTATATATATGTAAAATAATGCTTTATTGCACTGTACTGTGGATATTCTATTATCTGTATCCCCTACTAGCCTGTGAACTCTTTGAAGACAAAGACATGTGGTCTTTCATGTCTGTATTCATGCCCCAAAGCCGGAAATTGTGTTCAATCTCAATAATATTAAGTGAGTGAATGTGAATTAATGATAGGAGACTATGGTTGGAGACAGTCCTAGCACAGCCTACCACCTTTTCCTGAAACCCACAAATATATCCTGATATCGGGAGCAGGTGTGTCAGCCTGGTAGGATAAAACATAATAAGCCAGACACAAAAGGACAAATTTTGTATGCTCTTACTGATGTGAAATAATTAGAATAAGTAAACTCATAGAGTCAGAATCTAGAATATGGGTTACCAGAGGATGGAGTGGGGATAGGGAATGGGAAGTTAAGGCTTAAAATGTACAGGATTCCTCTTTGGAATGATGGAAATATTTTGGTAATGGATGGTGTGATGGTAGCACAACATTGCGAATGTAACTAACAGCACTGAAATATAAATCTGAATGTGATTAAAAGGGGGGAGAATGTTAGATTGTATATATGGTAACAGACTGAAACATTTTTTTAAAAAAATCCATGGAACTATACTACACAAACAGTGAACCCTAAGTTAAACCATGGACTATAGTTAATAGTACAATTTTTTAAAATGTGCTATCATTATTTGTAACAAATTTTCCATAGCAGTGCAAGGTGTTAAGGACTAGTATATGGGAATCCTGTATTTTATGCATTATTGGTCTGTAAACCTGCAACTTTTCTAATTTAAAAAAAATCATTTGGCCAAAACCCCGCAAAAAACCTCAATCCCCTTGTAGATAACGGCACTGCCTGTACATTCCTTCTCCTATTGCCCTGAGCATATGTAAGCATTCACTGGAGGCAGTCTGGCTCTGGTGGGCATGTTTTAGGACATCCAGCTCACACCCTGGTGGTATATATGTCCCTGGCAGGGAGGGAGCGGAATTCCTCCACTGTGGCAGCACATGAACACGAAAGGGAGAGAGGGGTGCTGTGTTAGTGTCTCCCTGTGTAGGTCATGGATTGAGACCTACTGACTATGGGGAACCAATGCCCACTAGTGAAGCTGGCCTTGCTCTGTCTCCTCTATGTGAGTAAAATGTCTTTCCATCAGAGCCTGTGTGAGTCATGCTTTTGCTGGTGACTCTGACACCTATACTGGAGTGGGTCGACATCCCTTTAGGTGTTTCTTCCTCTGTCCAACAGAGATGATACCCGTAGCTCCAAGGATGTCACAGAATAAGATGTGGTGTCTGCCCTTAAGAAACTCACAGCCTGAAGATTTTACATTTTGGGAGTTTAATTACATGCCAATATATGCAATAACTGTAAATGCCTCCCCACTGAGTTCATATGACCTTAGAAAGCAAGTTCTAGACTGAAATATCCATGATAAAGCAAATTTCCATGGTATTAGCTATAGACTTAATTCTTGGTAAATATGGTCCTAATTTCTTCTATTATTCCTACTGAGTCCTTCTACAACCTTCCATATCTCCAGGCCTGACATCCTGAATCTGATGAAAATCTAAAATTTATCCCTCAGGAGCCACAGTAGTTTAGTATTCCATGGTCTTCTCTTCGTTCACTTCATTTTGTACATGCTTATAATACATGTTTAAAAAGGCAATGAGACAGCTGGAAAAAGATTTTTTTCTCTCTGCCTTTATTTAGCGGTTGCTTCGTAAAGCAGGCAAATAGCAGCATATTTATGATTCATCATCTTTATTCCCTATATTAGCATCAAAAGGAAGTAAAGCTTTATTTTGGGAGGCCAAGCATAAACAGGAGTTTCTATTCCCAGCAAAAAGGGGAAGAATACATAATTGTTTATAAAAAGAGCATTCTCAAGATGGTTGAATAGGGAGCTCCAGGACTCACTCCTCCTCTAAAATAGCTAGTGGACTGGGAGAAACTGTCTGAAACAACTGTTCTGGGGGCTCTGGAGGCCAGCAGAGCACTGTAAAGCATCCAGGGAAGAGTGGGATGAAGAGGCTGAGAAACTGCAGTAAAAAACTCTAAGTAGCTGCCTGTGACAGCTGTCAGTGCCCATCTGCCACTCTCAAGGTGGGATGCCTTGGGGTCCAGTTACTGGCTGGCTCCTCTTCATAGACAAGGATGAGGAAGTCCTCTTCCCCAAGAACAGAGTTGGGCACAGCCAAGCACGGATCACAGCATTTGATTGACAAATTTGGATCACAAGGTCCCAGTCCTGAGCTGCTGTAACAGCCTGCCCCAGACAGGGACAGTTGCAGCAATTGTTTCATCCCTACCCCTGATAGGGACAGAGGCGATGGAGGTTTTAAAATGCAGTGCCTCCTTAGGGCTTGGGGGATCAGTTTGCTGAAGGGTGCAATCTCCTGGGCAAGCCAAGAAAGAAAGCACAGCTTTGGGGAGTTATCAAAAAGGCATATGATGTCTCTCATGACCCTCTTCCCAAGGCTCTTTGGAACTGGTCAGCACCCCATTTGTGGTTTCCTGTCCCTGTTTAGGCTGGGAAACACTGACTTGGGAAAGTCCTCTCTGGAGTGACCCTCCTCCTAGAATTTGCCATCCAGGCAAAAGCATCTAGAGGCAATGCAAGTAGTGTAAAAAAAAAAATACTATAGCGGCAAAACCAAACCCCAACCAAACCAAACAAAAACAAAAGAAAAAAAAAAAAAAAAAAAAAGCAAAAAACACAGGAGAAATCAAGAATCTTGGAGAAGGAACAGAGAAAAAGAAACTTTCTCCTGGAGGTGAAAGAATTGCACAAATAGTGCAATCTGCAAAATTGTACCACATATCCAAGGCAAGAATAAGATGAAGAACAGATGAAAAAATATGATCACTTAAACATGGGCAATTTTAAAGATGTTGAATAAGTTGAACCAAATGTCAAGTAAGAGATGTAACACAAAGCCAATCAACAATGAAACCCTAGGCAAGAGAGAGAAACTGACCTTCAGAGTAAACACATCAAGATACTAAGATAGCTAGACATCAGCAATACATTACAAGCCATACCAAGAGACAGGAAGATATGGCCTAGTCAAAGGAACAAATTAAAACTTCTTAGGAGACTCAGAATTTATAACAACTAATCAAACATGTTTAAACAAATCTAAATCTATTTAAGAAGATGAAGGAAAATATGGCCAAAGAGATGATGGATATTAAGAAGACACTGGGTGAGCATAAAGAAGATTTTGAAAGTATGAGAAGAAACATAGCAGAATGTATGGGAATTAGAGGCACAATAGAAGAGTTTAAAAATACACTAGAGGTATTTGAACAGGCAGAAGAAAGAATCAATGAACTAGAAGACAGGACAATTGAAAACTTACAGACAGAAGAACAGATAGAGAAAGGTACAGAAAAAATTGAACAGTGTCTCAGGGATTTGAATGACAGCATGAAGCTTAGAAATATATGCATCATGGGTGTCCCAGAAGGAGAATAGAAGGGAAAGGGGGAGAAAGGATATTTGAGGAAATAATGGCTAAAAATTTCCCAACTCTTATGAAAGACATAAATATACATGTCTAAGAAGTGCATTGTACTCCAAACAGAATAAATCTTAATAGACCTACTCTGAGACACGTACTAATCAGAATGTCAAATGGCAAAGATAAAGAGAGAATCCCAACAAGAGAAAAGCAATGCGTCACATAAAAGGGAACTGCAATAAAACTAAGTGTCGATTTCCAATCAGAAACCAGGAAAGTGAGAAGGCAGTGTTACGAAATATTCATGGTACTGAAAGAGAAAAACTACTATCCAAGAATACTTTCTCTGGCAAAAGCGTCCTTCAAAAAGGAGAGAGAGTTTAAAATATTCACAAATAAACAGAAACAGAGATTTGTCAGGAAGAGACCTGTCCTACAAGAAATATTTAAGGGGGTTCTGCAGGCTGAAAGGAAAAGACCTGACAGAGAGACTTGGAAGAAAGTATAGAAATGAAGATTATCAGTAAGAGTAACTACGAGGATAAAAAAAGAGATAAAAATGAGATATGACATAGAAAAGCCAAAGTATAAAATGGTTGAAGTAAGTTCTGCCTTTACAGTAATCACATTGAATGTTAATGGCTTAAACTCCCCAATCAAAAGACACAGATTGCCCAGAATGGATAAAACATATGAGCCAACTGTATGCTACCTACAAGAGACTCACCTTAGACCCAAAGACAAATTGGTTGAAAGTGAAATGTTGGAAAAAGATATTCCACCCAAAATAGTAACCACAGGAGAGCTGAGGTAGCTACACTAATATCAGACAAAATAGACTTTAAATGCAAAACAGTTATAAGAGACAAAGAAGGACACTATATATTAATAAAAGGGGCAATCAACCAAGAAAAAAGAACAATATTAAATATTTATGCACCTAACCATGGTGCTCCAAAGTACATGAGGCAAACACTGGCAAAACTGAAAGGAGAACATATGTTTCTACAATAATATTTGGAGACTTCAGTACACTACTCTCATCACTAGATACAACATCTAGACAGAGGATCAATAAGGAAACAGAGAACTTGAATAATATGATAAATGAACTAGACCTAACACATATACAGAGCATTGTACCCCAAAACAACAGGATATACAAGTCCTATCCTGATCCAGGATAGACCACATGTTGGGTCACAAAACAGGTCTCAATAAATTACAGACCAATTTCTCTTATGAATATAGATGCAAAAATATACTTGCAAATCGAATCCAACAACACATCAAAAAAACATCATATACCAGGATCAAGTGGGTTTTATCCCAGGCATGCAAGGGTGATTCAACAGAAGAAAATCAATTAATGTAATAAACCACATTAACAAATTGAAGGGGGAAAAACCACATGATGATCGCCATTGATGCAGAAAAGGCATTTGCCAAAATCAGATATCCTTTCTTGATAAAAACACCTCAAAAATAGGAATAGAAGGAAATTTCCTTGACATGATACAGAGTATATAAGAAAAACCCACACCTAACATCATACTCAATGGTGAAAAACTGAGAGCTTTCCCCCTGAGATATGGAACAAGACAGGGATGCCCACTATCATCATTGTTATTCAACATTGTACTGGAAGTTCTAGCCAGAGCAGTTAGGCAAGAAAAAGAAATAAAAGTCACCCAAATCGGAAAGAAAGAAAGTAAAACTTGTACTATTTGCAGATGATATGGTCCTATATGTAGAATGTCCCAAAAAAACTGACAACAAAGCTACTAGAGCTAATAAATGAGTTCATCAAGTGGCGGGATACAAGATCAACATGCAAAAACCAGTAGTGGTTTTATACACTAGAAATGAACAACCTGTGAGGAAATCAAGAAAAAAATTCCATTTACAATAGCAACTAAAAGAATCAAATATCTAGGAATAAATTTAACCAAGGATGTAAAGGACTTGTACACAGAAAACTACAAAACATTTCTAAAAGAAATCAAGGCAGATCTAAATGAATAGAAGGACATGCCATGTTCATGAACTGGAAGGCTTAATATTGTCACTTGGAAGACTTCAGATGTCAATTCTTCCCAAATTGACTGATAGATTCAATGCAATTCCAACCAAAATCCAAGAGATGACTTAGAGGAAATGGAAAAGCCAATTATCAAATTTATTTCAAAGGGCAAGAGGCCCTGAAAGGCCAAAGACATATTTAAGAAGTAGAATGAACTTAGAAGACTCACACTTCCTGACTTAAAAGAATATTAGAAGCTTACACATATGGCCGGCAACATTAGCTAGCACTCACTCTACTCTCTGTAACAGGGAAGCAGTGGACTACAGAAGACTGAACTGTATCAGTCTTTTTATTTCTAACAGACTCACGTTCAACTTTCACTCAGTGAAAATGTTGGGAAAATTTTATTAATCCTTTTTTTAAAAAAAATTAATATAAAATTATAGCCAAAAAAAAGGGAACCTGAACTTTAGTAACACGTCTGGAACAATCCACAGTGGTCGGAGAAAAGATTTAATTTAATTGATTTTCTGTGTTTGTTGGTTGTTCGCTAGTCTCATAGTGGTGGAAACTGCACATTTTTTTCGAAGGGACTGAGAAGCTGTTGGAGGTTTGGTTTTCCCGGCAGCAGCCGAACACAAACCAAGGATCTGGGGATCTTTGCACCATCCCAAGATCTGAATGGGGTATACTTTTGAAGGAAGTGCAATGTTCAATCATAAGTGTGACAAAAACTGACAGGCAGGAAGCTAATGTACTCAGTGAAAGTAGCATATTTGTCTCCAAGAGATTTCATTTTGAAGATGTGGTACCACTCTCTTACTGAAAGCAAAGGTTCCCCTTTTGAAGCTTGCTAGGGAATACAGTGGGTTCGACTTAATTCAAAGCTTCTTTTATTTTCATAAGAATTTCATGAAGCCTCTCAACAACTGTACCCATACCAGAATTTCCAGGAAGAAATAGTTTCTTAATGTGCTTTTCCCAAATGGAGCAGCATATTGTATGGAATGAATGAGTTCTGACTGTTGGTATGTGTATACTCTGGATTTCCCAGAGAGTCCTGTAATCAGTCAGCCAGATCAAACCCTGGAAATTCTGATGAGTGAGCTTGACCCAGCAGTTATGGACCAATTCTACATGGAAGATGGTGTTACTGCAAAGGATGTCACTCATGAGAGTGGAATTCATGACCTGATAATCAGGTTCTGTCAATGATGCCACACTGTTCAATCCTTGTGGGTATTCGATGAATGCAATGAAATCAGATGGAACTTATTGGACTATTCACATTATTCCAGAACCAGAATTTTCTTATGTTAGCTTTGAAACAAACTTAAGTCAGACTTCCTATGATGACTGATCAGGAATGTTGTAGAAGTCTTCAAGCCAGGAAAATTCCTGACCACCTTGTTTGTAAATCAGAGTTCTAAATGTTGCAGAGTGGTTTTATATCCCGGAAGATTGAAGGTTTTAAACATCTTGATTGCCAGAGTGCTATGTTCAATGATTACAACTTTGTTTTTACCAGCTTTTCTAAGAATCAGCAACAACAGCAGAATTGATTAAGAAAAATGAAGAAAAAAATGGAAAAAGAGAACGCATGTAGAAGGTGGTGGCTGCTTTCTAAACGTTGATATCAAGGGCCATGCTTTCCATAATCACCACCTTGTAGTTGTAGGAAGCCCTAGTTGTAATAATCGTGTAATCATTTTGAATTGTTGTATGCATTATTATAGCTAGGAATTAGATATCTTGCATGAATGCTCTCTTCTGTGTTTAGGTATTCTATGCCATTCTTGCTGTGAAGTTGAAGTGCATGTAGAAAAACCCTTTTACTGGATGAAACTTTACAGCACTTGTGAAAACAATTCAATTTGGTTTATACATATTATAATATTTCTCCAGGTATCATCCAAAATTCCCCACAGACAAAGCTTTTATCCTTACTGGATGTTGGCCTCAGCATAACCATCTGGGACTGTTCTGTTAAATTGCTGCCTGAATTTTACATCCAGTTACCTCTGGTTTCTAGAACATATTCTCTACTAATGTTATTGAAACCACTTTCTACTTCATACAGATGTGTTTTTTTTGCAACAGCAATTAACATTTTTCCTCCACAAAAAAAGAATATTAGAAAATTACTGTTTTGGTGAGGGTTTTCTAGGGAAACAGAACCAATAGGAGATATCTGTAAATATGAGATTTTATAAAAGTGTTTCACACAACTCTGGGGATGCCTGAATCCAAATTCCAGAGCAGGCCTCGAGCTGGCAACTCTGATGAAGGTCTTCGATGAACTCCCCAGGAGAGGACGGCTGGCCAAAGAAGAAATGATTGTTCTCTGTTCTCTCCCTTAAAAGTCTTCAGCTGATTCGATTAAATCCAGCTGATTGAATTCTCTCATTGTGGAAGACATGCCCTTCGTTGATGTAATCAGTCACAGATGCAGTCAACTGATGATTTAATAAACCAGCTTGTTGGTTTATTAACCAGCCACAAACGTCCTTGCAGCAATGGTTAGGCCAGTGCTTGCTTGACCAGACAGCTGAGCACCATCACCTGGCCAAGTTGACACATGAACCTAACCATCACAGTTATAATAGTGGTCAAAACAGCATGGTACTGGTATAAAGATAGATATAGTGACCATGGGACTTGAATTGAGAGTTCAGAAATAGACCCTCACATCTATGGCCAATTGATATTTGACAAGGCTGGCAAGTCCACTCAATTGGGAAGGAATAGCATCTTCAACAAATGGCTGGGAGAACAGGATATCCATATGGAAAAGAATGAAATAGGACCCCTATCTCACTCCTTATACAAAAATTAACTCAAAATAGATCAAACAGCTAAATGTAAGAACCAGAACCATAAAACTCCTAGAAGAAAATATAGGGAAGCATCTTCAAGATCTTGTGGTAGGCAGTGGTTTCGTAGACTTTACCCCCAAAGCACAAGCAATGAAAGAAAAAATAGATAAATGGGACTTCCTCAAAATTAAAAGCTTGTGCTTCAAAGGACTTTGTCAAGAAAGTGAAAAGGCAACCTACTCAATGGGAGAAAACATTTGGAAATCACATATCTGATGAGGGTTTAATATCCAGGATATATAATGAAATCCTACAACTCAACAATTAAAAGCCAAAAAAAAAAAAAAAATTAAGAAATGGGCAAATGACTTAAAGAGACATTTTTCCAAAGAGGAAATACAAATGGCCAAAAAAACACATGAAAAAATGCTCAACATCCCTAGCTATTGGGGAAATGCAAATCAATACCAAATTGAAGTATCATTTCACACCTACTAAACTAGCCACTATTAAAAAAACAGAAAACTACAAGTGTTGGAGAGAATGTGGAGAAATAGGAACCTTCATTCATTGCTGGTGGGAATGTAAAATGGTGCATCTGCTGTGAAAGACAGTTTGGCTGTTCCTCAGGAAGCTCAGTATAGAATTACCATATGAGCCAGCAATCCCACTACTAGGTATATACCCAGTAGAACTGAACACAGAGCTCCAACAGACATTTGCACACTGATGTTCATAGTGGCATTATTCATAATTACTAAAAAGTGGAGGCAACCCAAGTGTCCATCAACTAATGAATGGATAAACAAAATGTGGTATTATATATATGGGGGAATATTATTCAGCTGTAAGAAGAAATGAAGTCCTGATGCATGTGACAACATGGATCAACCTTGAGGACATTATGCTGAGTGAAGGAAGCCAGACACAATATGACACATATTATATGATCTCAGTGATATGAACTAATTATTATAAACAAACTCATAGAGTTAGAATCTAGAATATAGGTTACCAGGGGATAGTGTGGGGGTAGAGAATGGGGAGCTGATGCTTAATTTGTGCAGAATTTCTATTTAGGTTGATTGTAAGTATTTGGAAATGGATGGTGGTGATGGTAGCACATTATTGTGAGTGTAATTAACAGTGCTGAATTATGTGTGTGAATTCAGTTATGAGGCTGAAAGAAGTTTCCAGTCATGTATGTAACTAGAAGGAAAGTTAGAAGATAAAACATGGGACTGTATATCACAATGAACTCTGTTGTGAATGATGGACTGTGGTTAATAGTACAAATATAAGAATGTTCTTTCATGAATTATAACAAGTTTACAACACTATTTCAAGGTGTTGATTATAGGGTGGTGTATAGGAAAAATACACCTAATGTAAATGATGGACTGTAATTAATAGTACAATTATATTCTTTCATCAGTTGTATCAAAGGTACCATACTAATGCAAAGAGTCAATGATGGGGGGGGCAGATATGGGAACGTTGTACTTCTTACATGACTTTTTTTTACAGTTTTTCTGTAAACTTACAGCTTCTCTAATTTAAAAAATAATAATTTTTTAAAAAGTGGAAAAAGGAAGTAAGATGTCTGTGGATTTATGGCAGTGAAAATTTGTGATTGGCAGTACCATGGGCTCTTTGATTTGATTTGCCAATCAAAAAGGTTTTAAAAGGGCAGTCTAGTCAAATATGGCAAATCTGATGAGACTAACACAAGAATTAGTAACAGGGTCATGTTGGGTAAATGCCCAGTGTGCATAAACATTTTACACTGCCCTAGTGCTTTCTAAAATCAAATCAAAATTATTAAGCTTGTACCCTTTTTCCCCCAAAGCACATGTCTAAATAATGGAGTAGTGTCATATGTGGGGAAATTTACTCAATTTTCCCTAATGATATTGCTAACGATGAACTGTCCCATGCTATCTCCCCCCATCAGAGCCTTGCTTCACACTGTGTCTTCTGCCTGGAACATTCTTCCTCTCCCTAATCATATGGCTGCTTGTTTCTGAATTTCAGATTTCAGTTTCACTGCCTCAGTTAAAATCATCCTGACTAGCATCTAAATAATGACTTGCCCTTATTTCCTATCACTATATTTGCATAGAATTTAAAATAATTAATGGGTCCAATTTATATTTTCATTTCATAGTTTACTGTCTTTTTCCCATTTCAGTAAGCCCTATGTTGCAGTCACTCATTTTAACCAGATAATAATACTAATAATAATCCCATAAGTATTTTTTGTTAAAGGAATGATTTTCTTGATTGCTTACCATATTTAATACCACATATAGTACCATTTATGCAAATTAGACACTAGTTCTAACCTATACGCCCCCTAAAAAAAAGCCTAAAGGGCATATGTTATTACCTCCCCCCCCCATTAAGCAGATTAGAATACAAAGTTTCAGAAAATTTAAGAAACTTGCACAATGTCCTAAGACTTGTAAGTAAGTAGTAAAGCTGAGATTTAAGGTCATATTATTCTGACTGCAGAGCCCATGCACATAACCTATCTGCCATAGTAACTCTCCAAGAGAAGTGCTGGGTCATTCCTTTCTGATGAACTAGAGATCTGTGAGTACTCATGTGTTTCTCTACCATTCTTTGAATTAGTATTTGCAAACCATAAACAACTTTTTGCCCAGATTGTTTCCTCTAAGACTACTCAGGGAGATTATGCAACTAACTGCCCTGATCATTGGTTCTTTCTGATAACAGGCACAGCCCTGTGAAACCCAGATGAAATTTGAATTACACAAATACGTACAAATTAGGAGTTAAAAGGGAGAACATCATTTTCATTTTTGTTCTTTGATTAAAAATATTCTTATGCCCAAAATAAACATAGGCTGGTCCAGAACAGCATAAGGGACTAGCGGACACCTCAGAAGCAAAGGAAACAGAGAGGGTTTGGGGATTTAAAGCAACAGAACATTAATAAGATGGGATGATATGCACATCATTTGCCAACTTTAGGGTTAGAGGTGGAACTCAGGGTCACTTGCAGTGAAGTGTCCACCTCACTGTGCATGGATAACCTTTGTTGTGCTGGGTTTATTCTGTTTCTTGTACATTAAAACGGAGATACCTCCTTTTATTCCTGATTGTCCAGTGGAATTAGCCCATGACATGAGTTTGTGGCCACTTTGACCTCTAACATGTGCAGAGGTTAGGAGGAAAAAGAAATGGATAAAAAGCTATTTCACTTTCTGTCACAACCAACATATTCATCTAGCAAGTAAAATCACAGCCACTTGGAATCTGCATCATCGTTTCATAATTGTGTCATAAAGTATCAATCTCTGATGCATGATGTAAACCTTATACTCATTTAAGACTGTAAATGTTTCTAAATCATAAAAATTGTATTGGTAGATATTTTTGCTAAAGTCATTCACCAATGAAAACATATGAAATAAACCATTTTAGAATATTGAGTTGATAATCATTTTCCATAGTAAAAAGATTCTTTGGGGGAAAATAATATAAACAAACCAAGCATGATGTTTAATAGAACATTATATTGTAGGTCTTTTTAAATTTCAATGGAGACGGTACACTAGTGCCAATAAATTCCCACCTTTTAACTTAAAATTATCTCTTCTTAAAAATTCACCTTTATGAATGGTTTTTTATTATATAGTTTTATATCTATTATATATGTAAATCTTCTGTTTCATTTATTGAAAAATAGACTAATGATATGGCATTCTGGGTTTCATTTTACTTTTTTTGATGTCTGTTTTCTTCAAGTGGCAAAGTACTATTTTCAAATGAGATTGGAATAAAATATTTTCTAATTGAATCAAATAAGCTTGACTCAATCTTCCATCTATCATGCCAGTAACAACATGGATTAAATGAGGCTGCAGAGTATTCTTGGGCTCGGAAAAGCCTTCAGATAAAGGAAAGCCAGATATGCAGAACAAAATAGAAAGAGAAAGCTGGATCATCGGGTAAGGGATGAAAGTGAAAGAATAATTTGTATCAACAAGTACTTTGGTATAATTTCTAATCTAGCGTTTCTCAAATTGTAGTCCCCAGACCAGCAACATCACCAGCATTCAGGAGTTTGTTAGAAATGCAAATTATTGAGCCCAGTCCCAGACCTACTGAATCAAAAACTCTGCAGTTGGGGCCCAGCTCCCTGGGTTTTCACAGGCACTCTGGGTAATTCTGACGCAAGCTGAAACGGGAGAACCACTGCTTTAATCCATTCATTCATCTATTTGTTCATTAATGCAGCACATATTTCTAAGTTCTTACTACGTGTTGGGTACTAGGTGAGTAGTTTGGGTAGTTGGGGCAGAAATGAGGACTAATGTATCAACAGCAGCCATTTATTGAGAGCTTAGACTTTGATATGATATTTTCATAACTAAAATCATTTAGCCTTTATTAACAACTGTATATTTCCATTGCAGTGTTCGAAATCCCCTTCCTGAGTATTCTGAGCGGGTAATGGGAGTACAGGGCAGGAACCAGTTCCTTTGGAAAAGTGCCTAGCTTTGGAGTCTGCCTAGGGGAATCCAAGGTGGTTTCCCAGAGGAAGTGATATTTGAATTGCCTCAAAATTTGATTTGAATTTCCAAAGAAAAAGCACGTTGAAGGAAAGGAAAATAAATGTAGAAATAACTATGTGCCAGGTAATTTTCTAGGCAAATTATAGTCTGTAATGTATTACAACCACCATCTGAAGAAATTATTAGCCATCTTCTCTTAAAAATTAAAAAAAAAAAAATACTGAGCCTAAATGGATAAGTAATTGTCCAAAGCTACTCAACTTTTAAGTGGAAATGAAGGGCCTTGAACCCTGGCCTGAACCTAGAATATCTGCAAAAGATGTGTGAAGGAATATGAATTGGTCAAGGAGGTTAGGAAATTATGGGCGATTGGAGTATGGGGGTCTATGAAGGGAGTGATTCGACTGAAATGAAACCTGAATGACTGTTTAGCACCAGATTCCGAAGAGTTCTGTTACTCATATGATGCATTCAGATTTTTGTCCTTCCAAGTTTTGGACTAAGTGGAAGTGCATACATAATAAAAGGGGATGACACCTGTAAATTAATGTGAACCTACTAACTAGGGATTGGCATACTTTTCATGTAAATGGCCAGAGGCTGAAGAATTTCTGCTTAGCAAGCCATATGGGGTCGGTCTCCATTACAACTACTCAACTCTGCAGTTGTTGCATGAAAGGCTCTACAGGCAATATGTAAACAAGTGGGCATGGCTATGTGCCAATAAAATATTATGTGTGGCCAATGATATTTTAATTCCATATAATTTCCACATGTTGCAAAATAGTATTTTTTTTTCAAGCATTTGAAAAATGCAAAAACACTTTTTTTAGCTTGCAGGACATACAAAAAGAGGCTTTGGCTGGACTTGGCCCACCAGCCATAGTCTGCCAACCCCTATACTAGCTCCTTACCTCAGGACTCTCACTGATTCATAGGAAATTAAGAGTCAAGGAAATTTTAAAAAGAAAGAGAAAAGGCAGAGGTAAAGGAAAAGGGAGAAATACCATTCTAAATAATTGGGAGTTTGTTTAAAAATGTTTTGGTGCATTTATTGCTCTGAAAAACAATCTCCCTCTGACAAACCAGGGCTCACCTGTATGGCATCTTTGTGAGATTTAGAAAAAATGCCCATATTCCCAGGTGGAAGCATAGCCTATAAAGCAGTGGCTGAGCTGAATTTTAGCCTCACTTGCTCCATTCCCAAATACTTTTAGTCAGGGCACATCTTGCACAACTGTTCATGGCAGCCCTGGTTTCCTTATTAGCACAACACATTTTTTTTCTTTTCTTTTTCATCACTCGTTTTTGTTTGTACATAAACTATCTCACATAATAAATCTCCCATGAGCAGAATGTAAAATATTAAGTACATTTTATCTTTACTTTCCATCTGGCAACAACCGTTAGTTGTCCTCTAGAAAGGCTTGTTCCAACCAAATACTGATGCTACGTCTTCTATCTTTTGCTTCAAATTTGGTAATACTGCGATAGTCTTTTCAAGAGAATCAACATGCTTAGGTCCTTTTTGGTGAGCTGCTGTGGAGGGTTAATTGAGGTCAGGTTCAGTTACAAGAATGAATGCTAGAGGAGGAGTTATAACTAAGACTAATGACACCCTCCCAAAAAATCAAATACAGAAAATAATAAGACAGGTGATGGAAAGAGTGAATCTGACTGAGGAGAAGAACTGAGCACATGTTTATGGATTGGAATAAGTAGAGCTATAATGTAGATGGATATGTTAGATTTAGTTATGTACGGGTGGGGGTGTGTGTGTGGCATGTTCTTAATCTTAATCTGCATTCCTGTGGGTTTGAACCCATTGTAAATAGGATATCTTGAAGATGGTATTTTTAGTTCAAGTGTGGCCCAACTGAATGAGGGTGGGTCTTAATCAAGGTAACTGGAGGCCTTATAAAGAGAACCCCCCCCCCAAAAAAGAGAGAACACTGCCATGTGACAGGAAGCAGCAAAGCAAGCCAAGGAACCCCAAGGACTTTGGCAAGCCTGCACCAGAATGCTAACAACCCTAGAAGGAAGTAAGTCTTCTAGCTTCTGAAACCGTGAGACTTTAAATTCCCTTTGTCTAAGCCAACCCATTGTGTGGTATTTGTCTTAGCAGCTCAGGCAATCTAAGACTACAATTAAAAGAGAGAGAGTGTCTGTTATCTTAACCTCTCTTTTGTACCTCCTGGTTTTAATTTGAGCCGTTGCAATGAATAGCTTTACAGAGAATTTATATATTCATCCCATTCTATTTTGAAACACTTGAGGCCTAAGAAAATTAAATTATTTTATCATTTACAGAACTTTACCAGTGTTTGTTTCTTCAACAAAGCTGACAATGTTTTGACATGTCTTGCTTCTTCCATTCTTGAGGTTCCATGACTCTAAAACAAAGGTAGTAATCTCATATTAATTCAGAAAAGCATCACACAATTGCAGATTCTGGTAGACCTGCTTTCAGATTTCAGTTCCACCCTTTCTACTCTGTATCTTTTAGCAAGTTGCTTATTTTGTCAAGCTGTAAATTCATCTGTGAACTAAGAATCATAATTTCTACTTTACAGTTGTTCAGGGAAGGACTGAAGGTAGATATATTAAATATAAATATAAAGGATATAAGGATTAAATTACAGGTATAATAAAGCTCAAAAACATAAAGAATATTTGCTTCACAAATATACTATGATTTCCAAATGATTATGAAAATGGTAAGCATTTATTAGTAATAGTGAATGTTATCCTTTGGTTGAATTATTGATATTTTCTCCAGCTCTGAAATGTGGCATTCCTGACATTTATGTGCCTTGCAAATTTAAACATACTTCCATTTACTTGAGAAACCAAATACCTTATATGAAACAACTATGTGATAAGATGTGACAGCAGAAGTATTAACAAAATTTCCACTCACAAATTTACAATTATTCTTTTTTTCATCATAAAGTTGTATATTTATCACCATAATCAGCACTTGAACATATTGATTACTACAAGAAAAATTGTTTTTTTTAGCAATAATAAAAATGATAAAAAATAATATGTCATACAATATAATATAATAGTTAGGACAGAAAATAACACCATTACCAAGAATCCCATATTCCTCCCCTATATCCCCCTCTCATATACACTTAGCATTGGCACATTGCCTTTGCTACATTTAATGGAGGCATATTACATTGTCACTGCCGACCACAAACTCCAGTTTGCCCTGATTATGTTTTTTCCCGAATACCATCCATTTTTCAACACTCTGCATGGTTGACATTCATTTGCTCTTCCACATGCAAAAACATTTTTATATTTGTATATTTAGTAACAGTCATTGGCCACTCCAGTTTTTGCCACGTTATACAGTCCCAGTCTTTATCATCTATCGTTACCTCTGGTGTCATACATTCTCCTATCCCACCTCTTTCAGCTTTACTCACAGACATCTTTGTTCAGTGTACTTACAATACTGTGCTACCATCACACAATATTATGATATCTATTTCTGGATCTATACAATCAATCCTAAACATTCTGTAGTCCTTCAGCATCAAATGGCTGGTCTCTGCCCTCTTTCTATCTCCTGGTCACCTGTGTTGTCAGCTTTTAACTGCCAAAGTTTGTTCATTAATATCTGTTCATATTAGTGAGACCATACAGAATCTGTCCTTTTGTTTTTGGCTAACTTCACTCAGTGTTTATAATCTTCACCAGTGTTTATAATCTTACCTTAAGTATAGGTGAACCGGATATATTATAGTATAATTTGTTACACTACCATGTAACATACCCAGTATAATGCATTTTCTCCCCAGTAACTGGAATTTCACCATGGAAACTGATTAATTGGAATTAAGCTCTTCTTTCTCACTCATTCCTAAATTTCCTTTAAATATAGCATAGTGAGGCACAAACAACTTAATAAGAGTGATTTTATGAGATTGTTCAGACAGAGGAGATGGTTAGCATGGGAATGAAGGGTAATACAAATTAGGAAAGTGAGGCAGAACCAAAGGTGGGTTTGGACCCTAGTTCTAATTTGAATGAACATACTTGGTATGGAATTTTGACGTATTAGTCTCTCTTTCTTCATTTTTAATAGGGGAATAATAATATTTCCTACCACTTGTGTTTGTTGTGAAAATAAAATGAGTTAATACATGAATATGTAAAGAAAGAACTTAGAAGTGTACCTGCCCATAAAAAATAGCTCAGTACACGTCAGCTATGATTATCAGTGTTATATCCACATGGATATCCCACAAGAAATTGAATTCCCACTTGGAAAAAAAATGTATCACTTATTCCCTCCAAAGCTTGCTCCCTCTCTCATTTATCATGGTTTCTGGCTCTCATCTTTCCTCATCACAGAAATCTAAAACCCGGGAGTCATCTGAAGCTCTTCTACACCCATGCTGACCATATGCAGTCAGTTACCATGTTTGTGAATTCTACTGCCTACATATCTTTTAACTAGGGCCTCTTCTCTTTATCTCCACTGTCATGGTTATAATCCAGCCCATCATTATTTCTTGTCTTGATTCTCACAATTACCTTATATTAGGTCTGGTTGCCTTAAGACTTGGACCTTTTCCCTAGGAACCAGCATCCAAGATGGCCCCTGATGATCACCTCCTTTATGCATGATTTTGGGGAGTCTGCTCCCATGCTGAATCAGAGTTGTTTATTTCTGACCTATAGAATATAGCAGAGATGATAGTGTGTGACTTCCCAAGCTAAGTTATAAAAGGCATTGTAGCTTTCTTCTTATTTCTTAGTCTCTAGAAACCATGCTTGTGAGGACAGGCACACAGCCCCATGGAGAGGCCTACCTAGAGAGAAACTGAGTCCTCTGGTCAACAGCCAGCAAGAACTTGCCAGTAATGTGAGAGAGCCACCTTGGAAGTTGATCCTTTAACTCCAGGCAAGGCTTCAGGTAAATTCAGCTTCAGCCAACATTTTGAGTGCAACCATGTGAGGACCCTGTGTCAGAATAGTTGAGCCAAGCTGCTTAAGAATTCCTGACCTACAGAGACAGTGAAAAATAATAAACCATTATTGGTTTTTTAAGCCACTGTGTTTTGGGGTGATTGGTTATACACAGTATCTCTCTAGGGACTGCTAAAGCAACAGGATTATCTTTTGAAAACACAGATTTGGTCATGTTACTTTCATGTGAAATTCCTTCAGTGAAATACCTGAAGCTGTAGACCTGCAACCCAGTATCCTTGATTCTTGAAGACGATTGTTTAACTATATAGCTTATATTGTGAGACTGGGTGATTGTGAAAACCTTGTGGCTCACATTCCCTTTATCCAGTTTATGGACAGATGAGTAGAAAAAAGGGGACAAAAAGTAAATGAATAATAGGGGGAAAAAGGAGTATGTGATGTTTTGGGTGTTCTTTTTTACTTTTATTTTAATTTTTATTCTTATTCTTATTTTTTGAGTAATGAATATGTTCAAAAAATGGATTGTGGTGATGAATGCATGACTATGTGATGATACTGTGAACAATTGATTGTACACTTTGGATGATTGTATGGTATGTGAATATATCTCAATAAAAATTGCATTAAAAAAAAACATGTAGGACTTGAGACCAAAAAAACAGGCCTTCAGTGAGCCCCAGTGCCTATAAAATTAAAATCACAACTCTATATATGAGGTTTATAATAATCTACATATTTTTCTAGTCTTACCACCATATACCTTATGCCCACCTCCACAAACACACACACATGTACCCACACACAGCATATTATCTTCATTCTTTTACATGTGCGCTTCTTATTTTTTGGAATATCCACATGAATTCCTAGAGTACTTCTCAGCAGAAGTATCATTCTCACTCCAAAGCCTTTCTGGATTTCTGTAGGCACTTGTCGTCTAAGCTACCATTATACCCTAGGTATATGCCTTGGTACAGTAATTATCATCATTTAAAATAATTTGTATGAGTCTAAACCCTATTCACCCCCCCACATTAGAATGTGAAGTCCTTTGTAGCCATACCTAACACATAGTAGATATTTAATACATACTTGCTGACTATTTGAATTTTTGAATAAATAGTTTCTGGTGCAAAGTTCCACCAAAGGAATACATGCATCCCCCAATTTCCTCTTGCAACATGTAACCTACATTCCTGAATTACCTCTTCAGTTTCAAGAATATGTGTTTCCACATGAGAGAATAATTTGTCCATGTGTTTTGGACTGGGCTGAACAAAGATCTTGACCTTGGCCTCATTAACCTTGGGGTTGTAACAGATTTTCATTGGCCCAGATAATATACAAATTTATGATCATATTGCAGTTTCATTTGTTTCCTTTATAATGTTGCCATGGTTTGGAAGTTCTCATTAGTTCACTATATTTGATTGCCCCCATGGAACTTGGTTATTTTGATTTTGGCAGATATTTTTAATGAGGCTTCACAGCAAATTCTTGGCAGGCAATTTTTAAGCTTGAAAAAGGAGATGTTAGCTAGAATTTGAATCTCTTTCATTTCATTGCATATTATTGATTTAAAATATTTAGCATTTTGTCAGATAAATGACATGGAAAAGAGTGTCACGACAATAATTAGGGTAAGATGAACAACAAATTTTAATATAATAAAGAAAAGTTAACTTGTAAAAGAGAAGTGATAAGAAAATGGACATTACACCAATGTGAAAAAGTTTATTAGAAATTAAACTTGTTTCCAAATTTTGAGACGAATGAGTGAGCTTCCAAACTATGTCTCTTAGATTAAGTGAAAAATGGCAGTGTATTTCAGTTAAGATATCGAAACATTCACAAATTCACAAATCTCCATTTAAAGATACCAAACTACTTAAAATTGTAACTCAGTAGATCATTAACACATTGCTTCTCATAAAGTGAACTAAAGTATTGCATGAATCAGAGTGGTTTTCCAAATAGGCAAAGAATATTTCTCTGGTTTTCAGCAGATGTGAGGAATATAAGATCATTTTGCTAGATAAAAAAGTTTAGCGAAGAATGTTTCTGTAGCTCTCATAGTACAAATGGAACTTCCTTCAAAATACTAAAACATTAGTAGACATATTTATGAGCCCTTAGGATAAAAGACTTACATCTAAAAGTATTATCTTCTGCAAATGCCATTTTAAAAATTTTATTTCAGGTGTCTTGTTTTATTTGTTAATGTGCGTATTTTATCTGCAAAACACAACCAGAGAGCAATTCAGTACTCAACTTTTGAAAATATGTAGGATATGTAGGATTAATGAAAGTTATTACTAAAAAGTTTACATATATGAAAACAAATTCATGTTTATAAATGGCATAAGGAAAATCATAGGAAAATGTATTTTGGAAATATTTGGACAGTACTGAATTAGCCATTTTCATGGTTCAGCAAAAGTGACATAGCAGTATTCAGAGCACCCAAAAATAAAATTAGAGAAGCTTTCACATTTTAATACATTTAAAATTTAGTTTCTTTGTCAAGTCATGCATAATAATAAATATTGAACAAATAAACTACACCTGTTCTTAGAACACATTAATCTGTATTCAGAATGCTTATTCAATAGAAAGTTGAAATAACATCAGTGAGCAACTATGCTTCATTTAGTTATTTGTACTTGAGGCTATTCAAGGTGCTTGTAACTTATGAAAAGTCAACTTCTGTCTGTAAACTTATGCATTATGTACTTATATTATGGTTCTACTTTTATTAATCACATGGAAACACTCAAAGGAACTTAGTGAATATAAGGTACAGAATTTTAGCCAGCAAAAACATGGTTAAAATTTGGATTCATTGTAAAAATGTGGATTGGAATCATTTCCTGATTATCCTTTTACTTTTAGGCTATTTGAAAAATGTATAGAATATTGTAGGAGAAATGACTCTGCTTTGTTCACTTATGCATTACAAGTGTCCGCAGTAGTGCCTGGTACATAGTTGGTACTTAATAAATATTTGATGAATTAATTGCATGAGAAGATAAGCAGGCAGTTACATCTGTAGTCAATGACTTAAGGATTATATGGTGATGGTTAAAATGACTATTGACCAAGAGGTCTACTTTAAATGGGTAAGTGCATATTATGATATTAGGTGAGAAGATTTTCATTTAAATTGGTTTATTCAACAAATAATTGTTGAGTGCCTACTATGTGCCAGGCAAAATCTGCTAAACTATAACTTTTTGAAAATAAGGTCCAAGTTCAGATTATCCTAATATCACCAGAACTTTTCCATCACAAGAGAGACTGGATAGGTTTTATTGGGTGTATCACCACATGCATTTAGATATTGGAATATTTACTGCACCTCAACTATACCCTAGAGTCATTAAAATTTACTGAATTTATTTGGTGTAAATATTCAAGAAGAAAGAGGAATCAAGCATGAGTGAAAATTTGTTAGATGGATGATTGGGAGAAACATGACTGCATTCACCCAAACAAATAATCTATTTAAAAAAGGGAGCACATTTTAAGAAATCATGATGAATTCAATTTGATGTAGGCTAAGTTTGAAGAGAGTTAAAGAAAAATTTGCCATCCAGTAAGGCTATTTGTGTACCTCTAATAGGTACGGCTCACTTACGAGTTTCTTCCTTTAAAGTCAAACTTCACCAACTGCTCTTCTTTTTTACCCTTCATATCCACGGTGTAATTCTGCCTGGCTATTGATTTTACACATCTACTCAATTTAATTTATCAGTGATATTCTTGCTGCTACAACCAGCAATCACTACTCATCTTACTTATTCATTAACCAGCAGACAACTCTCACTGTGATAAAAAGACAAGTTAAGAAACATCTTTTTAATAAGGTACCGTGCCAGGTTCATTCACATGTTAATCCAATTTTATGAATGGCTTTATTGGGGCACATTTTACATAGGACAAAAATCCACCCATTTCAAGTGTACAATTCAATGATTTTTGGTAACTTTGCCTAGTGGTGCAAATATCACCATAAATCAGTTTTAGAACATTACTATCACCCCAATAAGATTCTCCCATGCCCATTTATAGTTAACCCCACCCCCCATCCTGAGGTAACCACTCATCTACTTTCTGTCTCTACAGATTTACATTTTCTGGACATTTCATGTAAATGGAATCTTATAATATGTGGTCTCATGTCTGGTGTCTTTCACTTAGCATAACTTTTTTGAGGTTCAACCATTCTGTGGCATGTATCAGTACTTCATTCTTGTTCATGGCTGAAAAATATTCCATTGTATGGATACCCCACATTTTGTTTATCCATTACCCAGTTGATGGGCATTTGGATTGTCTCCATTTTTTACTTCTGTGGTCCAATTTATTCCTCAAACCACTCTTTGAAGCAAGTATTCTTAACTCTGATTTTACAGATAAGGAAATACCATCAAAAATCAATAGCAAGCTGCAGAAATGAAACTAAGGGTCAGTACTTCTTGATTCAAACATAGTCATCTTTTCATCACAGCATATTTGCCTAAGATGCACAGATTAGCTAATGTGTGAGTATATGTATTATAGAAATGAATGTATGACTGAGCCAAGTTCTCTAGATAGCTACACTCACACCTTGTCAAGAGGAAATGCTGAAATCTGATTCTGTACCCTTCAAGTGTTTGTTAGAAAGGCACCTTGGAAAGTTTACTCTAAGCCAAATAAAGGCCAAAAGTCCTGTCTTCTAACTGAATGTACAGCAAGAAGGAACAAAGCCAGCCTGGGGTTGGGATTAATACTGCATATAATTAATATGAATTAATTCTATAGAGTTATAGAATTAATTCTATAGAATTCCTCTAATCACTGGGAACTCTGAGTTAATCTGCAACGATCTGGTTCAGCCTGGCCATCTCTTCTGACTGTACTGTAAAGGTCCAGGGAAAGAGCCACCCAAAGGATAGGAGCAAAAGAATACCAATATAGGTTGACATGAGCCATTATTTAGTTTGTCAGGAGCAGAGGGGAGCCATATTTGCAAAGTATCACTTCCTCCCACACCTCAGGCTTCCAGGATCATGTCCAAAGGACCTAAATTTGGCTACCTGTCTGTCCTCTTGGGAATTATCCTAATGGGAAATAGGGTCATATCAACCATCTTTGTTTGCTTATCTCTGCAGGAAGGTCTGAGTATCTTTCTGACAGCAACCACTCTACAATAATTATTGTATTAACTAGATAAAGTTGGAGTCCCTGCAAATTTTACTGACTGTTGGAGCCACTGACAATACCATTGATCTGTAAACACCCAGTGCAGTTTAATGTTCCCAAAAGGAGACTGACATTTCACTGAACCATATTGATCAATCCTACAATCCTTCCACTTTCTGCTATCAGCTTTAGATAGACTCACATATAGTTTTAGTTAGACTCACATATAGGCTCAACTCCAAAAGTGCTGTTTTCTCCTGGCTTTATTTGACAATGAAATTGTGACACTTCATTCCCTTTGACATTCCATTACTCTAGGTGTTGTTGCCAAAGCTTCAGTCTTCATTCTAGACTGCCTTCCCCACAAGTATAGTCTATCATCATCCTCACCAATAATTATTCTCTTTACCTGCCTTACTCTTGACAGACTAAGATTACTCAACTCACTGTTCTCTGCACAGACTTTGTTGAAATGCACCATTTGTTGAGAGAATTTCAGATTAATATAAATATTCATGGAGGAGCAGTGAACCAGCTAATGCATTTCCACTGCTTATTCACAAAAAACAATGCGCTTATAAGCTTGTGTGTTTGAGACAGAGATATAGAGAAAGGAAATGTTGAGTTGAACTGTTACCCAAAATGTATGTATACAAATGTATGTACGTATACCCACATCTAACATTACATATTTTGAGAAATTATAGTATCTCTTGTATAATAAATTATACCAAGGAGTTTCTGGAGATTATTTCATATTTGCATATGGGTATGTTCTTGCTCTGGTTTTAAAATTAAAGCATTAAAAGATTTGTGAAAATAGTCTAAAAAAAACTTGAAATTCTATCAAAATGCTGTTCCAAAGCTAAGTTGACAGAAAATCATACATATTCATTATATTTCTTCTAACCTTCATAAACATGTATCTAGGGCTTTACCAACACATCCAAAGAAATTGGGATATTGCTGCATTCAGAAGATGAATGGGCTCACTCATTGAAGGATTTTTTTTCAGCATTTGTTTTAGGAATGGGAAATCTGACTTGGCAAATTTAAGGAGCATGCATTTAACAGGCTAATATTCACAAATAATGCTGCTGCTGCAAAAAAAAAAAAAAACACCTCAAAATCCATAGGTTTATGTCCTCTCTTAAAATAAAAATTTTATGCAAGACTCTCCACCTTCCTCCCACTCCAACAGAGAGCTGAGTCCAAAGGTACATTGTCTATGCTTATTCTTTTGAGTTGTTAACTGTCCATATTTTTGTTGACCAGTTTAGTTTAATCCACTTCAGCAGTTTGGTAGCTGATTTATCTCTAAAAATAAAAAAGTCTTTCCCTTATGAATAATGCAAATCTTTGCTGGTAATAAAATTGCATCTTTGGCTCTCTCTATAGCCAACTGCTTCTTTCAAGTATCAGATTCCAATTCCTGAGTTTGTATCATGGGTCTGACATCTAGGGGAAAAAAGTAAAATCCAGGATTTGTTTTAAACAAACTTTCATTTTCTCTTCACAGGAGCCAGGATTTACTTTTTTTTGTTGTTCATCAGAAAATAGAGTAACAGTAGTTAATATTTTCTCCAGATTCTGTGTTCTGGGCTTCTTTCTCTATGCTGAAGTTCAAAGAGGAACTCAACAGGAACAGAGAGCTGTAAATAAATTACTTAGGATTGAGAACATCTGCATCATTTGGATGATGAGAATATATGTGTATTTTGTCCTATGTAGAGAAAGCAAATGCTAGTCTTCACAATATACGATTCTATCATCTTGAAATTTATTTTGGAAATGAATTTTGCATAGATGGGATACATTTCTTCTTTTTCTCAAGGAGCAATTTTTATTTTTAATTGTTTTTAAATATATTATTCAGATGAGCCTTAGGTAAACTTTAAAAATCCATGTTTAAGTGGCCCCAAATCATTTCACTTTTTTCAATTTAGAAAGAATAAACACAATTAACTTTTTAAATTTGGTATGGATTGGTTTTCCGTATTTATCTATTTTTCACTTGAATGAATAAATGAAGAAATCATTCCTTTTCTTTAACAATATCTATAACAATATCTATTCTAGTTAAACTTTTATAGGATTCTTCTAATGTTGGCCTACTGTCTAATCCAGTTTCTGTTTACTTAAAAAATAGACCAAACACTATCTACTTACATACTTAATACATTGGACTGTTTCTCCCTTTTAATATCTATTTGTTAAATAGCCCAAGAGTTATCTCCAGCCCATGAGGGAGATCCAATATTGACTCAGGGTTCAACGGAAGCATGGGATAGAATACTATAAAGTGGTACTGCTGCTTTTAAACCTGCTATGGTTCATTGTATATAGCACATTCTTAATTATCTTAAGTTTTCTTTTAGCTGCTCCTCAAAAGTACCTATCTGTGTACCACTGAGTATAGGATATGGTTAGTAATGAGGTCTGAGCTATACTACTGTTTTATGCTGAGATCGATTACCTCTACTATTATAATGTATGTCTTGTTCAATCCTAACTTTAAAATACAACATTTTCCAATTATGAGCGATACAAGGAGATCACAAGTAGATTTGAACAACATAAGGCAACTGGGACCAAAAGGTGCTTGAAAAGACATGGACTAATTTGGGCAAAAGCATTTTTGGTTTGGTTTGGTTTTTTAATACCATTTTGGTGACTATTCTATTTGAACCTATTTTTTTTTCACAGCTATATGTAAAACAGAGCAGATTTACTTCTCTGGACACAACACAAATACTGTCCATTCTACCATGTTACTCTTAATGAAAGCAAAGCTTTTGCTGCATGTGAGTAGAATGGAGTCAAGGAAACCATTCATGTCACTAGGAGGTAATCATTATTATTGAGCCCCCATAGACTAGTCCCAATAGGATTCTATATCAAATGCTCCTTTATGACCTAATTTGTGCCAAAATGGTATCTAGGGGCCCCCAAGGTCTGAAGACGTATTTAAGTACGCATCTGCAGTTTTTGTGTCAGATAGTGCAAGATCTATTTTCCCCTGTGGAAAAGAAAATGAAACCAACAAACCAAACCAAACATTACTTGCATTTTGGATAGGGAGGTAGAGGCGAGCTAAAGCAGAAAGGTGTGTGGTATTTTTTCACATGATGTTGACAACTAAATTCCGTTACTTGAGGAACTATGCCATATTTTTTGAAGACTAAATTAGCCAATTGAGGCAGTGTTTAATGTGAGAAAAACAATTATATGGGTGTCATTAGGCAGTGAAGGAATCAGGACTCACTGACTTACCTTCATGCTTGAGTTAAAAAAAAAAGTAAAAATAATTTTGCTTCTGACTTCAAAGTAGCAGTACGGTTCTTCTCTCATCCTGTCTTCTTCTGATGGTATTTCCCAATTCCCCCAGTAACCATGGTGACAAGATCAATGGTGAAAAACATGGATTCTGGAGTTAGATTGCTTGAGTTTGTGATGAAGTCTATGTTCTGTGACATTGGTAAAGTATCATAAACTCATCAAGCCTCAACCTTAGTCGTTAGCATCCATGTAAGAGCGAAATAGTAGCACTTATCTCATGTTTTGTTTTGTTTTATACCTCCAAGAATTAACTGAGAAAATGTATGTAAACACTCCAAAAAGTGGTTAGCATATAGCAAGTGTTCAATAGCTGTTAAATATTGTTATCGACACCTCTTTAAAACATTATTTTAATGTTGTATTGACATGGCTAAAGAGGTTTCTTCTCCATATGTACTCATGGTATGTGATATATTTGTTGCTGGAGGCAAAAGGAGACTAAAATTAATAAACAGCTTCTACTAGCAGCCATTTTTATGTAAGGTTTATTAAATGATGTTTATTAATATTGTCCCTCTGGACATTAGAAATTAGCTGGAATTCTCAGTAAATTTTCTTATTGCATTTGTACTATTAATTAAAGTACTAGTTCATTTTGGAAGACAATTTTAAACAGCTGGAATGGTCAAATTAGGAACACCCTTTTCCTACTAGTTGTTGCCTTTTTCCTTAATTACGGTGTGTATTTTGCATCTAAAGAGGCATTGCTAGGGGTAGGTTCTTAATCCCTCTCCTGCCAATAATTAGAAGATTGTAAACAAGATAATTAGTATTTGCCTTCTTTTCTGCAACATTGGAAGCAAAATGAATGTGAAAAATAGAAAGATTTTCTACTTTTGTTTCTTTTGCATCTTGTTACATTCATGGGAAATTAGAACCACAAATAGTGAACTCAAAAAACATTTCCAAAGAAAACATAACAGTGTGATTTGATGCAAAATTTGAGGTTCAGGTCTCTGGATAATTTAAACTTTGAATCTACCATTTGGTAAAGAGATATTACCCCTATTTTAAACTGCTAAACCCAACCAATATCTACTTGACTGACACCCCTGTTTTATGATTCTGTAAAGCAAAAAAAAAAAAAAAAAAAAAAAACATAAAATGATTCTTCCATTTTTTTTTCAGATAGCCTAATAATGAGCAATGTGATCCCTCTGAAAATGGACCTTTGGGAATGAGCAGGGAAGGTGTGGAGAAAAGATATTCTGCAGTCCATTTTGTTACTTGGTAAGTGCATTTCTAATTATTGATTTCTTTCCTTGTTTCAATTTATGAATGTGATCAGTTGCATTTCTTGTCCTAAACTTGATCCTGGAAATTTGATTAATTTAATTAACATTTATTTTATTCATTCTGCTCACTTCCTTCTCTCAAAATCCAACTCTATAATAAATACAAATATAAACATCAATACAGGTATATAAACATATATATATATTTATTTATTTAGGACCTATCATGTGACAAAAATAGGTACTGGGAATTCAAAAATGCAAAAGAAGTAGTCCCTATTCCTACAGGATCGTGATATCTACCCAGGAGACAGCTATTAAATGATAGAATGTTCCGTAGGAGTGCCAGGACAGAGAAGGGCGTAAGCTGCAATGGTAACTTAGAAAGAAGTCTTGACTCCTTCATTTAGGTGGGAGAAGGAGTGGAAGAGGAGATAAACAAACTAGGTAAAACACAGTTTTAACAAGATGATTCCACAGTGTGTACAGTATACCAGGAATATAGCTGGATAAAATGTTTACTGGTAGCTAGATTGCTGGGAATTATAATGCCATGATAAAGAGTTTGGGCTCCAATACTAATCCTCTATAATTAATAATAGCATTAATATTTTTTCAACAAATATTTAATTAATGGCCATTATATATAAGGCACTGGGCCAAGCATCTGGGATGGGGGGGAAACAAAACAGATAGGGCTCCAGCGTCCACAAAGCCTATCATTTTATTTATGAAAATTACTTTAAAGTTACAATAGCTACCATTTATTCCCTAATCATAGCAAAAAATGGAGGTTGTTTTCACCTTTATTGTATGTGTGCTGAAACAGCAGGGCTGTGAAAGTAAGTGCTGTCCCTAAGATCACACTGTTAAGAATATGAAAGAGACTCTAAAAGCCCTGCTATTTCCATCACACCAAACTACCTGCAGGATTGTATTAATTAAGCTCACTAGCAGTGCAGTGAGGCATTCAGCAATTTAGGCTTATTGATATTAGAGCTGAAGAGAAGTTTAAAAATCATCTACTCTCACTCTCATTTTCTTCTCCTGTCTGAAGTCCAGTGATGTTTGGGGACTGCTCCAGGTTTGAGCAGTGGCATATCTTGATGCCCCGGTCAGGGATGACTGGACAAATCCAGTCATTCCAGCCCCTGGCTCTGGAGATAAACCAGTAAACAAAGCAGACCTTAAGCCTTCTTCCTCAAGGAGCTTAGAGTATAGGTGGAGAAGAAACGATAATTCCTAGGGTAATACAGCATTATGCTTTATGTTTTCCTATGAAACTCGTCAACTTACTGAGGAGGGTTTGGATGTATTATGTCTCCCCAAAACCCATGTCTTAATCCAGTCTTGTGGGATATTTAGATGAGGTTGTTTCCATGGAGATGTGACTCACCCAACTGTTGGTGATAACTTGATTAAATTATTTCCATGAGGATGTGGACCCTGCCCATTTAGGGTGGGTCTTAATTAAATCACTGGAGTCCTGTAAGAGAGCCAACATAGACCCAGACGCTTGCTGACGTTTTGAGATGCTAGCCCAGAGTTTGTTCTGGAGAAGCTAAGAGAGGACCAAATGCCCCACGAGTAGTTGAGAGAGACATTTTGAAGAAGGCCATTTTGAAACACAACCTGGGAGCAAAGGACCAGCAGACGCCAGCCACGTGCCTTCCCAGCTGACAGAGGTGTTATGGACACCATCGACCATTCTTTGGTGAAGGTATCCTCTTGTTGATGCCTTAGTTTGGACACTCTTATGGCCTTAGAACTTGAAATTTGTAGCCAAACAAACCCCCTTTATAAAAGTCAATCCATTTCTGGTGTTTTGCATAATGGCAGCATTAACAAACTGGAACAGAGGGTAAGACAACACTTGAGGTAAGATAATGCTATAAATATTTTCCTCTGAAACTTAACAAATGCCAATGACTCAGAGTAAGATATTTTTTTTTTGGTGGGGTCACTTTTGTGTTTTCTTTCCATAGAATCCATGTGAAATTACCTATCTTTTGTTCCAGTCCCATCTCTTCTTCTATCATTAAAAAACTAGTTTTACTTTCAATTGCCATGGAAAGGACTTGATTTTAGTTGCTTTAAATGGTATTAAGGTGCTCCTTGGGAATTCTGTTCTGAGCTGTCCAATCATGAAATAGGGAATTATACATTAATTTATAGATTGTTCTTCATCTAATGTGTCTGCTATTTGTCAGGCTTGGACTTTGGATTCAGATATATTGGTATAAATATTAAGTCTTTCCAGCATGAGTATATTTTAATAAAAATTAATAAAAGCCTGCTAAGTGATTTAAGTATTAAATACCACATACATCATTTTATCAGCTTAAATTACTTATGTGTCTATCAGAAGATGGGCATCCAACATAGGACAAAAATAGAGCAAGCCTTTGTTTTACTCTCTATTTTCTTTTACAAATATTCTTGAGGAAGTGATTCTATGCCTATAATCCCACAGATCTTCTCCAGTTATAGCTGTACCTAAGGATCTAAGGGGCTCAAGATTCAAAAGATTAGCATTGATATATTGAATAGCTCAGCAGTCTGTAGATGGCACATGTAGAGAGTCAGAATTTTCTATAGAAAGTAATGCCAAGGAATTGTCGGAAGTATGCAGTTGAGAATTTCAATCTCTAGGCACCAAATATCATATAGATATCTCAATGTAAATAATTATAATCACGATAGCAAAGGGGTTGCTAGTAGATATCTATGATATGAAACTTGCTGCAGCAAAACTAAATAGACTGAAAATCCCTAAATCTGCATGACAACTCAAATTAGAAATAATATTTTCTACTTGCCAGAACCAGACTGTGTTCAGAGGCAGATTTTCTGCTGCCTGGGCAGTATACAAAGGACCAAGTAGTTTGATGAGATAAGGTATTTAACATTGCCATTTTGCACATTATTTTTTATTCTCTTATATTGTATTGGTTTGTTCCCTTTGGGGTAGAAAAAGATTCATTATTGTTTACGTTTTTGCATTTTAGATGCTCAGACAGTTCCAAATTTAGATTACATGCTCTCTTTCATTATGGTAAAACATATACATAGATATCAAATTTAGCCCAGCCATATACATACCACAAATCATAAATAAGAATGAATGTGTACTCTGTTTATAGTATACATATATGGATTGTTTTTGCAAATCTTGTGTTATTTCCATGATGTTATAAATATAACTCTTTAAAGTTTGAAGTCATTAAAGATTGAAGTTGATATTATAGATTTAGTTTACTTTATTTACAACTTTCCCGAATTCCCTCCCTGATGATCTTTTACAATGTATGAATTAATTATATTTCTGTACCAAATGTCCTTAAGAATCTGGAAAACAAAGTTAATACTTGTGATTTCCAAAATGGGAAATATGATTGTCAATATCATTGTGCATTCAAATCAGTATTTGCTCCTTAACAAGAAGTCACATATACATGGATCGGCATACTTCCGAAAATTCAGGATTATGAGAAAACTTCACTAAAGGTACTGTAAAGTAGCATATTACCTTTGGTTATTGTCAGTTTACCACAGTGTTAAAGCTATAACATTTAGAACAATGTCTATAAATGGGTGACATTTAATAAATATTTGTTATCTGAATGGATATGTGACCAATTTATTTGATCAATTCAATATAATTCCATCAACATAATGTGAAATTTAAAGCCAGACAGCAATATGTGAAACAACTGTTTTGAGACATTAGACAACAGAAAATAAAGATTCAGCACAAAATTTTTGCTAGTAGCATGGTATTTATAGTTTTCACAAATCTACACATTTATTTATAAGGCTAATGAAAAAATATTACTATGGATAAACATTCTCAGCTTTGAATTTGAGCAAATGTCAACAGAGGAGATTTCAGCAATTCCAAAGTCCAGGCTACACCCCAGACGTCAGCAGTTTTTAGAGCTCCCCATGGGAATCTGATGTTGCAGTTATGGTTGAAATCCATGATCTTAGAGTGCACCACAAAACTTGGCTTTGACCTGGATTAAATTTATAATAAAAAACCTTTTCTTTTACTTATCTCCAATAGCAATTACTTTAAAATCTTCTTCCCTTTTACATTTCTCATACTGCATTGAACTTACATTTTTTTCAATCTCTACTCCTGTAGAATGAAAGCTCTTTCAAGGCAGGTACTTTATCTCACTGATCTGTATAACTTCAGTATCCACTGTTTATAAATATCTGTTCAGAGAGTTAACGAACTAATGAACTGATTAAAAAGGATTGAAAGAGAATATATTTCTGCCTCCAGCCATGGGGGAACAATTGATACTGGAATAGCCTTCCCCAAAAAACAAGTATAAAACTGGACAAAATATATGAAATATCTGTTTCCAAACATTGGCTAATAGGCAGTGCAAGGCTGATATACCTTAGAGAAGCAAAACAAACCAAGTGACCTTCTCTGCCTTGGCTATATGCCTAGAAGCACTTTCCAGAGCATGGCACAGGGCTGGAGCCTCAAGAGAGCATAAAGATCTCTTTATGAGTTGGGGAGACTTGAGTTTGTAGTTCAAGACTACTGAAGTAGCTGGAATTTGTGGAGCAGGGTAGAAGAAAAGAAGAGAATAAGTTCCAGAAATCTACATATGTGCCCCACTTGAGACCTTGGGTGAATACTAAGCTGTACATGTGCAGGGAAACAATACTCTAGGTCATGAAATGAAGGAGAAAATTGTGAACCATAACTAGGCAAAAAAATCCAGCCAATAGAAACAGATGCAGAAATGGAATGGGCAGAAAAGGACATTAATAAAGCAATTTTAAACACCCTTAAGAGTTTAAAGAAAAAAAAAAAAGATAATGAAGGAAGAAACTGAGAATCTCATGGAGACCTGGACTTTATAGAAAGGAATAATGTAGAAACAGTATAACTGAAGAATACAGTATCTGAAATGAAAAATAATGGTATGAACGTCACATCAGATTAGAAAAGATAGGTGCGGAAGAAATGGTCAGTGAACTGCAGATGGGGCAATAGAAGTTAACCAAACTGAAGCATGGTAAAAAAAAGATGGAAGAAATAAGCAGAAGCAGTGCCAGGATGACATTAAGGAAATTATCAAATGGTCTAACATATGTGCAATAGGATTCCCAGAAGAAAGGTAAGAGAAATTAAGGAAAAACATATTTTAGGAAATAATAGCTGAAAAATATGATTAAACAAAATAATATATGACCATTTGAGCTCTCTAGAGTATTATCTTCTATACCGTACCTATAGACCTATCTCTTCATTTGCAGGGGAGTGTTAAGGGATATTAAAATATAAATGGAAATCCTGTATTGCCAAAATAATTCTCCCTCTGAAAAGTTCACAGATACAAATGCGCTTGTCCAATTTTTTCCACTTAGTAAATTTGTGTTAATCATAGAACAAATGATTAATGAAACATTCAAATATTTACATAGAGAAACATATTTGAATGCACAGGACAAAAGCAAAAGTAGATCTGTGAGTAAATGCTTCCAGTCAATAATATTGTTATAACCACCCCACCATCCTTGGTTTCAAATTGGTTTTTGAGTCTGGAAGACGCATATACTGAGAAGCATGCAGTTCATTTGTTTTATTGTATAATCCACTATTCTACTTGGTGCCACCTGGATTTACTTTCACAGCCTGTGAATTGACAGCAAATCTTGGGTGGCTCATCTTGGGAATATGTAGTGAAGCTGTTATGGAAATAGGATGCCTCCATTTTTAGTGAAGAAAAACACGTAGGAATGTGTTAGTGAATTTGATATTGGTCAAAATTAAATAAATCAATCTCTAAGACTACTGAATTTAGTTTTGATGCCAATCTTCTATTTTGGGACATGTATATAGCCACATCTGTAGATTGAAAATGGTATTTGGGTTACTATATGTACAAGCAGAAATTCCTAAAGGTGTCAAAGTTTATTTTATTGTGGAAAAAACATGCATACAATTATTTAAGCATAATGGCATTTTGTCTATTTCATATATCACTAAAGATGCTCTGTCAATAATGTTGTCAGATATCATTCTAATTCTTTGCTGGCCACATCAAACAAAGGGTGGGATATGCATGTCTCTGATTACACAATGAATGGTGATTTTAACATGTGGGGCTTTGTGTGTGTGTGTGTGCGCATGCATGCACGCACATTGTATGTTTGTGGTTAGCAGAGAAGTCTATCCCAAAAGAGAGTTAAGAGTAGAAAGTTACAAATCCTTCAGAGCTTAAAAATTTGAAATTCAGGTGAAAAATCCATTCCCATTTAGACTTCTTAGCCCTTTGTTATCTTCATTAAAGTGAACCAGGAGATGCAACTATTAAAGGCTATAGAGACTATTAAGGTAATTTTTCATATTCATATAAATAAGATATGATATTTAATCCAAGCATAGAATAGATCATTTATTGTATAGTAATTACATTTCTTGGAAATATTCTTTAGTCATTACTTTTGCATAAGCTATTTTCTTGCTATGGGTTTATTATAGATCAATGGATAAAAATCATATTTAATATTAGGGCCCAATTGAAGAAAAATAATGTTCTAGATAATAGATACCTTACAAATTAGAACATTTAACTGAAACAAATTGCAATGTATAAATTTCTCTGAGTATCATAGAGAGAAATGAACTTAGTTATCAATTCCCTCTTACTGCTCCATACCTGTCCCTCTATTGAACATGGAAGTAGCAAAGTATCCTCCTTTCACCTCACTGAATATTTCAGGTCATTCTCTGACCTTTCTTCCTAATGCCCAGTCTTGAAAATTTTATTTAGGCAGCCATATCGCCACAATCTCTCTTTTATATAATCATCCATTGACCCCTGGATCACTCATTACTTGAACATATCACCTCTTGGCTCCTGTCATCATTCTTATTTTCAGTATCCACATAGAAAATACACCAAATCCTCAACATCTCAGTTCCTTGGCACCTCTCCTCCCGAAATTTCCACCACCTACCTCAGCCATCCTCCACATGGTTATGCCCTAAAACTTGTTATTACCAGTAACAGTAACTCATCCACAATCTAAATTTGGACCACCAATCTCTTAGACCACTGCTCCCTATCTTTCTCATTTGCTCCTTCTATAACTCCAACTCCAACAAATCTTACTCTTTGCCTGTTCTTATAATTATAAATCCTACCACCTTTTCTCTGATCTTCATTTCCCCTTTCCCAGCTTAAAAACCAAGGTCAGTCATTAAAATCCCTTGCTTGCTCACGCCCTCAACTCACTTTTCCCTCTTACACTCACTTCCTTATACTCCCTTTGAAAAAATGAAAATTCTGGTTACATCCAACTCTCCATTTATGTTGCATTTATACCTGAGTAGCTGAACATGAGTGGAAAAAGTACACCACCATGTTCATTAGTTTTCTTCATCCCAGTTTTTAGCAACTCCATCTTTCCAGTTATTTCGGCCAAAAGTCTTAGAGTCAGTTTTGCCTCCTCTCTTTTTCTCATGTTCCTCATGCAATGTTAGCAAACCTTATGGGATCTAACTGCAAAATGTGTACAGAATCTCATCACTTCCATTACTAAGTCCAAGGCATCAGTGTCTCTTGCCCATATCATTTCAACAATGTCCTAATCTGTGTCCTGCTTCTAACCTTGCCTTATTTTGGTCTATTCTCAACACAGCAGCCAGAATGACCCTGATAAATAGGTCAGATCATGTCACTTCTCTGTTCAAAACTCCCCAACACCTTGACCAGAACAGAAGTGAAAACCTGTTGCAATAGTCAACAAGTATCATATTTTTTCCCTCTTCATGTCTCTGACCTCATCCTCTATTTCTTCTGCCTTGACCACCCTTCTCCAGCCACACATTTTCCTTGTTGATCCTTGTGCTTACTAGACACTGTCTCACTTCATGACTTTTGCATTTGCTTTTTCTTCTGCCTGTATTGCTGTTCTCCAGGTATACACATGTCTTCCTCACCTACTTCTAATTTTGATTCAAATATCACTCTCTAAATGAGGTCTTTTTGGTCACCCTTTAAAAACATCAAACCCTTCTTAATACTCCTTATTCCTCTTCCTTGGTTTATGTTCCTCCATAACACTTACCACTATCAATAGATAATATTGTACTTATTTATTTATTGTCTCTTTTCCTACAATAGAATTGAAACTCTGTGAGAATGGGGAATTAATAGGTCCTAAAGGAGAGAACCTAAGATGGCAGCTAGGTGAGACAGGGCAAAAAAACACCTCCATGAAAAATACTAGATAAAAGCCAGAAAGTGACCCAGAACACCAGTTCCAGCAATGCACCAGCTGGACAAGGTCTGCTAAATCCACAGGGACCATGCATTTGGTGAAACTGGGAGCCTGCATTCTGAAACAAGTGCGTGAGCCAGCTGAAAGTCTGGCAGCCACGCTGCAGTGTGGGGAAACCATAGGTTGGCGTTTGGAGATGGACTAGTTCTTAAAAAAAAAAAAACAAAAACGGCAGCAGCTGCGGTTATGACGGTGAGAACCTCGAAGTGAAGCACAGCAGGAATGGGCTGTGCCAACCTCTCAGTGTCTGGCATGGAGGATAGCCTGCTGCTGATTGTCTCAGGGCCAGGGGGGCAGAGGGAAGCCAAAAGGAGAAGGAAACCATGTCCCTTGCAGCCATCTCCCTGGCGGGTTGGGAACACTCTTGCCCGGGGCTGGAGCTATAGCCCAGAGCTGCGCCAAGAAACCCAGTGTGACAGGGAGTGTTTCCCACAGCACCGCACACACGCCACAATATCAGTCGTGGACAGTGGCCTTTAGTGCACCCACAGCTAATTGTCCCAGAGCTGGGAAGGCAGAGCTGCGTGTAAAGGGGGAAATTAACACGCCCCATTCAGCCATATTTACAGCAGGCTGGGAACGTCCCTGTACGGTGCAGCGGCCCAGGGCTTCCCTGGCAGGTCAGCGCACACTTGTGACGTGGCACAGCCTTCCCTCAGCAGAGGTCCTGGAAGAGCACAGCTGTGAAGGGGGACCCACTTGGAAACCCCAGGGACTCTACACCAATACCAAGGACTTGTGGGTCAGCAGCAGAGACAATCTGTGGCAAGACTGAAATGAAGGCTTAGACTATTGCAACAGCCTTAAATCTCTGGGAACACCTGGGAGGTTTGATTATTAAAGCTGCCGTCTCCCCGCTAACCGCTCAGACACATGCCCCACATTCAGGGTGGACAGCACCAACAACACACCAAAACTTGGTGCACCAATTGGACCCCACAAGAATCAGATCCCCACACACCACAAAGACAAAGTTGGGGAGAACTGACTTGAGGAGAATAGGTGACTCACGGATACCATCTGCTTGCTAGTTAGAGAAAGTGTTCGCCACCAAGCTGTAGCTCTGACAAATTAGAGATCGGTATTTTTTATATCCAGAAAGAACCCTATCAAGTAAAGCAAATGCCAAGAGGCCAAAAGCAACAGAAAAATCTTAAAGCATATGATAAAACCAGACGATATGGAGAACCCAAACCGAAACACCCAAATCAAAAGATCAGAAGAGACACAGTACTTGGCACAATTAATCAAAGAACTAAAGTCAAACAACAAGAGCATGGCACAGGATATAAAGGAAATGAAGAAGAGCATGACACAGGATATAAAGGACATAAAGAAGACCCTAGAAGAACATAAAGAAGAAATTGCAAGAGTAAATAAAAAAATAGCAGATCTTATGGAAAGAAAAGAAACTGTTGGCCAAATTAAAAAGACTCTGGATACTCATAATACAAGATTAGAGGATGTTGAACAACGACTCAGCGTCCTTGAGGACCACAGAACGGAAAATGTAGGAACAAAAGAAAGAATGGGGCAAAAAATTGAAAAAATCGAAGTGGATCTCAGGGATACGACCGATAAAATAAAATGTCCAAATATAAGACTCATTGGTGTCCCAGAAGGGGAAGAGAAGGGTAAAGGTGTAGAAGGAGTATTCAAAGAAATTGTTGGGGAAAACTTCCCAAACCTTCTATACAATATAAATACACAAAGCATAAATGCCCAGTGAACTCCAAATAGGATAAATCCAAATAAACACACTCCAAGACATATTCTGATCAGACTGTCAAATACTGAAGAGAAGGAGCAAGTTCTGAAAGCAATAAGAGAAAAGCAATTCACCATATACAAAGGAAACAACATAAGACTAAGTAGTGACTACTCAGCGGCCACCATGGAGGCGAGAAGGCAGTGGCATGACATATTTAAAATTCTCAGAGAGAAAAATTTCCAACCAAGAGTACTTTATCCAGCAAAGCTCTCCTTCAGATTTGAGGAAGAGCTTAAATTTTTCACAAACAAATGCTGAGAGATTTTGCTAATAAAAGACCTGCCCTACTTCAGATACTAAAGGGAACCCTACTGACAGAGAAACAAAGAAAGGAGAGAGAGATATGAGAAATTTAACAGACATATATAGAACATTACATCCCAAATCACCGGGACACTCATTCTCTGGTGATCACGGATCTTTCTCCAGAATAGAACATATACTGGGACATAAAACAAGCCTCAATAAATTTTTTTTAAAAATTGAATATATTCAAAGCACATTCTCTGACCACAATGGAATACAAATAGAAGTCAATAACCATCAGATATTTAGAAAATTCACAAACAACTGGTGGGTAAAAATGAGGGGGAGATGAAAACATTCCCAGATAATCAAAAGCTGAGGGGCTTCATCACCAGTAGATCAGTCCTATAAGAAAGGCTAAAGAGAATTGAGCAGGCTGAAAGGAAGGGACACTAAACAATTGACTGAAACTACATGAAGAAATAAAGATCTCCAGTAAAGATCACATGGTAAATATAAATACCAATACTACTGTATTTTTGATTTGTAACTCCACTATTTACTTCCTACAGGATCTAAAATACATAAAGTGTAATGATAAATCAGTGGTTTTGGACTCAATGTAAAATATGTAATTTTTGACAAGAACTACATAAAGGTGGGGGAATGGAGGAGTATAGAAACATAGCCTACGTGTCCTATTGAAGTTAAGTTGGTATCAAAGAAAAACAAGATTGTTATAGACTTAAGAGGTTAAATTTAAGCCCCATGGTAAACACAAAGAAAGTATCAGAGAATATGACCATAGAGATGAAAAGTAGAGTATGGGTTATGAGAAGTGTGGGAAGGGGCAATGGGGAGTTAAGAAATGAGTGTAGGGTTTCTGTTTGGGGTGAAGGGAAATTTCTAGTAATGGATGGTGGGAAGGTGATAGCATTGCAACATTCTAAATGTAATTAATCCCACTAATGGAATGCTAGGGAGGGGTTGGAATGGAAAGATTTAGGCTGTATATATGTTTCCACAATTGAAAAAAAAAAGTCTAAATAGATTATGACAATTAAATGCCAAGGATGATCCTGGATGGGATCTGAGGATGGAGGAGAGGAGGCTCAAAGGGACACAGTTGGGACATAAGGGAAAAAAAAAAGGAAATACAGAATCTAAGCTTTGTATTAATGTTGAATTTTCTTGAACTTCTTAGCTGTGCTTAATGGGATTGCATAAAAGAATGTTCTTGTTCATGGGAAATGAATATGTGAATTATATTGTTTGTTCAAGGATGTGTGCAGCTTGCTCTCATATGTTCAGAAGACAGAGCAATAGATGATGGATGATAGCGAGGGAGGGAGGGAGGGAGGGAAAGAAAGAAATGGTGGTGTGACAGGATGTTAAAGTGGGTGGATCGGGGTATCGGGACGGGGGTCGGGGTATGCTGGAGTTCTGTGTGTGGGGTTTGTATTGTTCCTGTAAATTTGAATTTATTTCAAAATAAAATAAAAAAATAGGTCCTAAAGACTTATTACCTCTCCTGATTATTGCTATTATTATAACAATTATAACAATGTGTCACAAAGTAGGCCCTCAATAAATATTCTTTGAATTAGCACAGTCCAATCTCCTAATTAGAATGCGTAGTTTACCTTGGCACAGTTTCTCTAGACAGATTTGCTGCACAGTGAATCTCAGTATGGAAAGACATATGAAGTGAGTTTAATGTATTGTGTTATTTTATACACTAATGTAATAAATTATATACTACTGTATAAGGTAATGTAAAAATAAGGGTCATTGGTTTGCAGAAAAAAGCAATAACATTCTCAATAATACATCAGACATCATGAGTAGCAATTTTACACCTTTTATTTAACCAAATTAGCTTAAAAAATATGATCATAAACTGACAGTGTGATTCATTACAGGGCAAATCACTGTATCCAATTTTGTAAACCTCAAGCAAACAAAATGCAAACTATGAATATTGAGAACAGTGCCTTACCTTAAACAGCACAGATTGAACCAATGTGATAATCACATTCACACTTAGCTCAGCAAATAGATGGAGCACAAATAATAATAGTGTATATTATTCATGACCTTTCAACAGAGAAAATTAAACCTTACTTTAAACTGTAAATAAACATGCAAGATATTATGCCTGTTTGCTTTTTCAACCATTAAATTCAGATCTTTGATTAACTCAGACAAAATGACAACTTAATATTCTTGTCATTATTTTAATAGAACAGTAAATGGGAAAGAGTGGTCATATATAAATATAAATTTATTCATAAATATATGCACAATTTATACTTTAAAAATGATGATTAGAGCTGTCCAAAGAATTTGACTATTACAACAAGTGGAATTAATATTGGTTTAGTAATCAGAGGTCCTAGATCCTATTTTTAGTTGTGCCACTGTCTGAAATTAGCCTGTTTGAACCAGAGCACATCATGACATATCTTGGGTCCAGTCTTTTTATTTGTAAAATATTAAACCAGTTGGTCTTTTATATCTTATCTAACTGCTATATGAGTGTTATTTTAACCATGTCTACAAAGTTTGCATCTCTGAAATCAAATTGCACGTTTTCCAGGTAATCATTTTAATGTTTCTTGTAATCTCCATGACCAATCTAAGAAGCTAGAAGTTCCGAATGTTCTGAGAGAAAAAAAAATCTATTTTCCATTTTATCCAAAATTTCTTTTATACCTAATTCTCATTCATCGTCCAGTTCTCAATTCAATTGTCAATTCTCTGATCCCATTTTATATTATTCTAGATAAACACTGTCCAATACAATTTCTATGATGATGAATGTGTTCCATATCAGCACTATCTGATATGAGAGTCAAGAGCACGTGTGGCTATTGAGGATTTGAAATGTGGCCAGTGTGACAGAGGGACAGAATTCTTAATTTTATTCAATTTTACTAAAATAAAATTTAAATTTAATTAACTGCCTATGGCTAGTGGCTACCATATTGGAGAGCACAGTTCTAGACAATGAACTTCTTCTCTTTATTGCATTTGTCATCATTATAACTTTGCATTCCTTTGTGTAACTATGTGACTAATATCTTGTTTCCTACATTCAGTTTTAATCTTCACAATTCAACAAGGCCATACATGTATTTGCTCATCTTTGAATCTTCAGGGCCTAGCCAAATATGTGGCCAAAGGTAAGCGCTTAATAAATTATCTTAGTAGGGCCGCTGCAATGTACATTGTCATTGTACAATGATTTGTATTTTAATCTATATAAATGCAACTTTTTGCAATTGTTCAGTGTAATGTGGCCCATAGTGTGGCACATCAGGATGACTTGGCTCCAGGGTAGAGAATGGAGGGGAGTACACTGTGAGTGGGTTCTACAACAGAAAAAGGGCCACTGCCTACACTCCCCTTTCAAGGAGATCTCAGTGATTAACAATGAAGCATCACAATTTACTAATCAAGGATATAGGATCATTTAGAATTTGGTTGAGAATCACCCACTCATTGACTTACATAGGTAAATACTCTCTATATTGTTTATTGACTGTCAACAATGCCAGGTCAATATGTTTTGTTCTACAGATTTTCATTAGATAAGCAAAAGCCTCAGAAAATCAGATGAATCAGTGCTTTCATTAAGACCTGGTGTGCAGCAGTCAATCATGAATTGTATATGGCTTGTTTCCTTTGCATTTAGTTTCCTTTAGATAATATTCTAAATTTATCAAATAGAAAATCCATAGGGATTTCCACATAGGTAAACAAATGCCATTAAAAGGTGAGAAGCTCTCTTACATGAGCCTTAAACACACGTAAGTCCATATATGAAATTCAGCATTAGAATTGTTTTGTGTGTGTGTGTGCTGTTCTTGATATAATCCCTTTAATTCAATAGACAGTTTTTCATTTATAATGAAAAGTCAGTGAGCAGAGGCCCTCTTCAATGACTGTGACTGTTAATTTTCCAAGACGTAAGCACCTATATTTATTTCTTTACACAACTTGTGGCAAATGTATTGATTCCGATTTCCTTCTTTTTGACCTTTCTCTCTGACTTATTCTATCATCACCCACCATATCTATCAAGAAAGGGAAAGTTAATAACCATAATCCAAGCCAAGAATGAGATTAGATTTACTCTCAAGCAAGGGAAGGTGAGTTTTGAATTTTGAAAAGAAGCCCTTCAAGGGTCATGTAATTACTAGGGTGTTATCAAAAAATTATTACTGCAGCATGTTCCTCATTTGGGAGGTGGGTGCCACAGTGCCACTGGGCAGCGGAAAGTTATAAACGGTGACATGCAAATGAGTCAGGGAAGCACATAGACTTGTGTTCAGCTCCCCCATTTGCTAATGGCAAATGCAACATCAGAAAGTATGCCTTTCATGGAGAATGACATATCTAGGACATTGGCTTGGATTTATAGTCAACCATCTTTCTGCTGCTTCACTGGCTTTTACAATTCATTTCTATTTCCACTTACAGAAAAAAATCATGGTGCATAGATTAGCATATATCCCCTGTCATGTTTCTTTTGATGGCTTCTTTTACTTGTGATTAATTTTTAAAATTCAGCTTAATTTATTTATGCAATAGTTCCTGAGAATCGTGACTTGGAAAATAATTTTGCCTCCATCAAGACTCGTCACCATAACAATACTCTTATATGCCCTGCTAAGCAATTGCAATTGTTCTCCTCTTCAAATTCTTTCTTGACTTAAACACCTACTACTTCTCTCTCTTTTTTTAATTAAAGAGTTCAACTTTCAGATTTCTTATTGCCTAAGAGAAAGGGGGAAAGAAACACAAGACAAAATTTTAAAATAACATGCTTCAGGGCTAATGTATGAAAGGTCTGGAAATTGTAAATCATTTTAGTGCTTTCTATATTAGAACATTAGTCCTTAGGAAAATATTTTATTCAAATTTAATCAACACCTCAGATGTCATCTGACTATTTTGAGATTTTGTAACCCTTATTTCTGACCCAGTTTTTAAATTTTTCAGGTATTCACAAACTATTACTTTCTGCCTGTAAATAGAAAACTAACACCACTTGGAATAGGTTATCTCTTGTTATCAATTTGACTAGAACATTTAAACGTTTTATTTTACTTTTACCCGAAGTAATAAGGATGCCACAAATTATATGCACTGAGACCAAATCATTCAAATGTGAAGAGACTAATTTCACTTACCAGGGCATTTTATAAAGATCAATGAACATGTACTATGTGAATATAAACAAATTGTTGTTTGAAATTTTTTTATATTATTATTAACTTTATATATTAAATTTATTTATATTGATTTTTTAATATTCTTTTTTTAAATTTTATCAAAAAATTAAAAAAACAACTTTTCAAACAAAACAAAGGAATAAGAAAAACAAATAACCTAAAATACTTATATTGCTTCCAGCATGTTCCTAGCATACCACAAGAAAATTACCAAACCATAGTCATTCCTGAGCATTTCCATAACATTAAGATTACCCTCCCTAACTTATCAGTTCTTAGTGCTAGTTGTTGTCTATCTCTAGATCCCCTACATTCTCAATATAAAACATTTATTTAACATTTTTCACAGAGTTCACATTAATGGTAGCATACAATCTCTCTTTTTATGTGTCTGGCTTATTTCACTCAGAATTACGTCTTCAGTGTTCATCCATGTTGTCATATGCATAGTATTCCATTGTGTGTATATACCACATTTTGTTTATCCACTCATCTGTTGAAGGACATTTGGATTGTTTCCATCTTTTGGCAACTGTGAATAATGTTGCTATGAACACCAGTGTGCAAATATCTGTTTGTGTCATTGCTTTTAAGTCTTCTGGGTATATACCGAGAAGTGAAATTGCTGGATCGAAGGGTAACTTGATGTATAGTTTTCTAAGGAACCGCCAGACTGACCTCCAGAGTGGTTGTACCATTATACAGTCTCACCAACAATGAATAAGAGTTCCAATTTCTCCACATCCCCTCCAGCATTTGTAGTTTCCTGTTTGTTTAATGGCAGCCATTCTAATTGGTGTGAGATGGTATCTCATTGTGGTCTTAATTTGCATCTCTCTAATAGCTAGTGAAGCTGAACATTTTTTCATGTGTTTCTTGGCCATTTGTATTTCCTCTTCAGAGAACTGTCTTTTCATATCTTTTGCCCATTTTATAATTGGGCTGTCTGTACTATTGTCATTGAAATGTAGGATTTCTTTATATATGCAAGATACCAGTCTTTTGTCAGATACATGGTTTCCAAAAATTTTTTCCCATTGAGTTGGCTGCTTCTTCACCTTTCTGACAAATTCCTTTGAGGTACAGAAACTTCTAAGCTTGAGGAGTTCCCATTTATCTATTTTTTCTTTTGTTGCTTATGCTTTGGGTATAAAGTCTAGGAAGTGGCTGCCTAATACAAGGTCTTGAAGATGTTTCCCTACATTATCTTCTAAGAGTTTTATGGTACTGTCTCTTATATTGAGGTCTTTGATCCACTTTGAGTTAATTTTTGTGTGGGGTGTGAGGTAGGGGTCCTCTTTCATTCTTTTGGATATGGATATCCAACTCTCCCAGCCCCATTTGTTGAAGAGACTGTTAATGTCCCAGTTCAGTGGGTTTGGGGGCCTTATCAAAGATCAGTCAACTGGAAATCTGGGGGTCTATTTCTGAATTCTCAATTCAATTCCATTTATCAATGTGTCTGTCTTTGTGCCAATACCATACTGTGGCTTTGTAGTAAGCTTCAAAGTCAGGAAGTGTAAGTCCTCCCACTTCATTTTTCTTTTGTAGAATATTTTGAGCAATTCGAGGCATCTTTCCCTTCCAAATAAATTTGATAACTAGCTTTTTCAAGTCAGCAAAGTAGGTTGTTGGAATTTTGATTGGAATTGCATTGAATCTGTAGATGAGTTTGGATAGAGTTGACATCTTAATCACATTTAGCCTGCCTGTTCATGAACATGGAATATTTTTCCATCTTTTAAGTCCCCTTCTATTTCTTCTAGTAAAGTTATATAATTTTCTATGTATAGGTCTTTTACATCCTAGGTTAAGTTTATTCCTAAGTACTTGATTTTTTTAGCTGTTATTGAGAATGGAATCTTTTTCTTGAGTGTCTTTTCAGTTAGGTCATTTCTACTGTATAGGAACATTACTGACTTATGTGTATTAATCTTGTATCCTGCTACTTTGCTAAATTTGTTATTAGCCCAAGTAGGTCAAGTCATCGATTTCTTAGGGTTTTCCAAAAATTAGATAATGTCATCTGCAAATAAAGACAGTTTTACTTCTTCCTTTCCAATTTGGATGCCTTTTATTTCTTTGTCTTGCTAGATTTCTCTGGCTAGCACTGCTAGCACAATGTTGAATAACAGTGGTGACAGCGGGCATCCTTGTCTCATTCCTGATCTTAGAGGGAAGGCTTTCAGTCTCTCGCCATTGGGTACTATGTAGCTGTGGGTTTTTCATATATGCTCTTTATCATATTGAGGAAATTTCCTTCAATTCCTACCTGTTCTAGTTTGCTAATGCTGCAGAATGCAAAACACCAGAGATGGACTGGCTTTTATAAAAATGGGGTTTATTTGGCTATACAGTTACAGTCTTAAGGCCATAAAGTGTCCAAGGTAACACATCAGTAATCAGGTACCTTCACTGGAGGATGGCAAATGGCGTCCGGAAAACCTCTGTTAGCTGGGAAGGCACGTGGCTGGCATCTGCTCCAAAGTTCTGGTTTCAAAATGGCTTTCTCCCAGGACATTCCTCTCTAGCAAGCTTGCTCTTCTTCAAAACGTCACTCACAGCTGCACTGCGTTCAGTCTCTTTGAGTCAGCATGTTTTATATGGCTCCACTGATCAAGGCCCACCCTGAATGGATGGGGTCGCACCTCCATGGGAGTATCCCACCAAACTCACCACCCACAGCTGGGTGGGGCACATTCCAAGCAAATCTAACCAGCACCAAAATGTCTGTCCCACAAGACCACAAAGATAATGGCATTTGGGGGACACAATACATTCAAACTGGCACATTCCACCCCCTGGACCCCAAAATGACAATATCTTTCCAAATACAAAATACATTCATTCCATCACAATATCACAAAAAACTTAAATCATTTCAGTAACAAAAGTTAAGTACAAAATCCCATCAAAATCAATTATAGGCGTGGCCAGTCCTAAGGCATAATTTTTCTTTAGCTGTGGATCTGTGAACTTAGAACAAGTTATATGCTTCCAATATACAAAGGAGGGACATTCATAGGATAAACATTTCCATTGCCATAAGGAGAAAGCATAACAGGACCAAAACAGTTCCTAAAACCTGCAGGACAAACTCCATTAGATTTCAAAGTCTGAGAGTCATTTACAGAACGACGTTGCATCCTTGGGGCTTGAGAGAGCGGGAGTCTAACCCTTCCTAAGGGCCTTTCTGGCAGCCCTTTCCTCTCCAAACGCTTAGGTGAGTGCTCCAACATACCCACACATTGGGGAGACCACCTTGTCGGCCCCACCCTCCTCAAACATCGGGGCAGCTCCCGGATTCCCTTCCATCTCCGGGGCACACGCTCAACCCCTTCAGAACAGTGTGGTGGCAGCCAGGCTCTCCCCAATTCCCTGGGAATGTGCTCCAACCTCTTTGGGACCTGAGGTGGCAAAACTCTTCCAGAGCATTGGGGTGGAATGCCCGCCCTCGACCTCCAGGGCAAACTCACCCTTTCCATGCATGTGGGCTGCTCCGCTCTCCCAGCCCCAGACCTCCTGACTCCAGACCTCAACCTCCATGGCTCTGTCTTTGAAGAGATTTTTCCTTTAATTTTTTCCTTGTCTGTCTCCTCCAGTCCAGACCGGCAATGGCTCTGTCTATAAATATCTCGCAAAAATTCTGTTGGCTTCATATGAAGCATGCAGGGGTCAAAGCCATCAGACAACAGGAGTTTCCACAAATCCTTTCTGGATAATTCCATCTCCAATCTTGGCTTGTACTGAAATGGCAGCTGGATTCCATGTTTGGTTACATCCTCATGTTGGGCTGTAGCTTCTGGAATTCCACCCCCTGGAAGCTCGTAATTTTCCAAGCCATCAGCTTCTGGTTTCTTTGAACCCAAGAGTTCAGTTCTAAGTTTATCTCTTTCCACTCGCATTTTACTATAAGCTGCAAGAAGAAGCCAGGCTACATCCTCCACATGTAGTCTGGAGATGATCTCAGCTAAGTATTCCAGGTTGTCATTTTCAAATTCTTCCTTCTATCTAACACCAGGACTCAATTTTGCGAAATGCTGTGCTACTTTAAAACAAGGATCGCCTTTCTTCCAGTTTACAACACATTCACCATTTCTGTTCAAGGCCTCGTCAGAAGTATCTTTAGAGTCCATATTTCCATAAACAGTCTCTTTAAAGCAGTTTTGGCCTTTTCTATCAAGCTCCTCACAATTCTTCCAGAATATTCCCCTTATCCATTTAAAAAGCTGTTCCAACATGTTTGGTATTTGCAAACTCAGCAGTAAAAGCACCCCACTTGTCTGGTACCAAAATCTGTTCTAGTTTGCTAATGCTGCAGAATGCAAAACATCAGAGATGGATAGGCTTTTATAAAATGGGGGTTTATTTCACTATACAGTTACAGTCTTAAGGCCATAAAGTGTCTAAGGTAACACATCAGTAATCAGGTACCTTCACTGGAGGATGGCAAATGGCGTCTGGAAAACCTCTGTTAGCTGGGAAGGCACGTGGCTGGCGTCTGCTCCAAAGTTCTGGTTTCAAAATGGCTTTCTCCCAGGACATCCCTCTCTAGCAAGCTTGCTCTTCTTCAAAACGTCACTCACAGCTGCACTCTGTTCTGTCTCTTTGAGTCAGCATGTTTTATATGGCTCCACTGATCAAGGCCCACCCTCAGTGGGTGGGGCCACACCTCCATGGAAATATCCCATCAGTTATCATCTACATTTGGGTGGGGCACATCTCCATGCAAACAACCTAATTCAAACGTTCCAACTTAATCCCCACTATTCTGTCTGCCCCATAAGATTGCATCAAAGAATATGGCTTTTTCTGGGGGACATAATACATTCAAACTGGCACACTACCTTTTGAAGTGTTTTTATCAAAACAGGATTCTGGATTTTGTCAGATGCTTTTTCAGCATCTGTTTAGATGATCCTTTGATTTTTCCCTTTTGATTTGCTAATGTGTTGTATTACGTTGATTGATTTTCCTATGTTGAACCATCCTTGCATGCCTGAAATGAACCCCACTTGGTCATGGTGTATGATTTTTTTAATGTGTCTTTGGATTCAATTTGCAAGTATTTTGTTGAGAATTTTTATGTCTATATTCATGAGGGAGATTAGCCTGTAGTTTTCCTTTCTTGTAGCATCTTTAACCTGGTTTTGGTATTAGAGTGATGTTAGCTTAATAAAATGAATTATGTAGTATTCCATTTTCTTTAATTTTTTGAAAGATCTTAAGTAAGATTGGTGTCAGTTCTTTTTGAAAAGTTTGGTAGAATTCTCCTGTGAAGCCATCTGGCCCTGGGCATTTATTTGTGGGAAGCTTTTTGATAACTGATTGGATGTCTTTGCTTGTGATTGGTTTTTTGAGATCTTCTGTTCCTTCCCTGGTCAGTCTAGGTTGTTTATGTGTGTTCCTGTTTGCTAATGCTGCCCTTTTGCAAAAAACCAGAAATGTGTCCAAGGTAAGGCATCAATAGGGTACCTTCACTGAAGGATGGCCATTGGCATCCAGAAATCCTCTGTTAGCTCAGAAGGCACATAATTGGCATCTGCTTGCTCCCAAGTTCCATTTCAAAATGGCTTTCTCAAAAATGTTGCTCTTAGGGCATTTTGTCCTCTCTTAGCTGCAGCTACTCTTCAAACTATCACTCTCAGTTGCTCTCCAAAATGTCACTCACAGCTGCACTGAGTTCCTTCTGTTTGTCAGCTCATTTATATGGCTCCAGTTATTTAATTCAGACCCACCCTCAGTGGGTGGGGTAACACCTCCAAGGAAATTATCCAGTAAAAGTAATCAGCCACAGTTGGGTGGGTCATATCTCCATGGAAACATCCAATCAAAAGGTTCCAACCTAATCAACACTAATACAGTCTGCCTCCACAAGATTGCATCAAAGATAATGGCCTTTTGGGGGCCATAATACATCCAAACCAGCACAATGTGTTTCCAGGAAACTATCCATTTCCTCTAAATTATCTAGTTTGTTGGTATAGTATCCTCTTAGGACTTTTAAATTTCTTCAGGATCTGCAGTAATGTCTAATCTCTCATCTATTATTTTGTTTCTTTGGGTCTTCTCTTTTTTTAATTTTGTCAGTCTAGGTAAGGCCTTGTCAGTCTTGTTGATCTTCACAAAGAACCAACTTTTGGTTTTATTTATTCTATTTTTTGTTCTCTATGTCATTTATTTCTGCTTTAATCCTTGTATTTCTTTTCTTCTACTTGGTTTAGGATTAGTTTTCTGTTCATTTTCTAGCTTCTTCAGTTGTTCCATTAGTTCTTTGATTTTAGCCCTTTCTTCCTTTTTAATGTATGCATTTAGAGCTATAAATTTCCCCGAATACCACATTTGCTGCATTCTATAAGTTTTCATATGTTTTGCTCTCATTTTCATTTGTCTCTAGATATTTAGCATTTTCTCTTTCTTCTTTAACCTGCTGATTGTTCTTTAACCTGCTGATTGTTTAGGAGCGTGTTGTTTAATCTCCAGATATTTGTGAATGTTGAATAGTCACTACTTAGTCTTGTGTTTCCCTTGTATTTGGTGAATCACTTCTCTCTTGCTGCTTTCAGAACTTGCTCCTTCTCTTCAGCATTTAACGATCTGATCAGACTATGTCTCAGAGTGGGTTTGTTCGGATTTATTCTGTTTGCAGTTCATTGGGCATCTATGATTTATGTATTTATGTCATTTAGAAGCATTGGGAAGTTTTCCCCCAACAATGTCTTTGAATACTCTTCCTAGTCCTTTACCCTTCTCTTCCCCTTCTGGAACTCCAGTGATTCTTGTATTTGTGCACTTCATGTTGTCCATCATTTCCCTGACATCTATTTTCAAATTTTTTGATTTTTTTTGCCATTCGTTCTTTTGTGCTTTCACTTTCCAACACACTTTCTTTGAGTTCGCTTATTCTTTCCTCTACTTCTTCACATCTGGTGTTATGTGACTCAAGAATCTTTTTAATTTGATCAACAGTTTCTTTTATTTCTATAAGATCTGCTATTTTTTTATTTACTCTTGCAAATTCTTCTTTATGCTCTTCTAGGGTCTTCTTGATGTCCTTTATATCCTGAGCCATGATACTGGTGTTTGTGATTACTTCTTTGATTAATTGCTCCAAGTTCTGTGTCTCCTCTGTTTTTTTTTTTTTTTTAATTTGGATGTTTGGGTTTTCCATATCTTCTGTTTTTTTCATATGCTTTATGATTTTCTATTGTTTTTGGCCTCTTGGCATTTGCTTATCTTGATTCCATTCTTTTAGGATATGCAGACTTATTTAAACAATTATCTGTAATTTGAAAGAGCTATAGCTTGGTGGAGTGCACTTTCCATGATTTACCAGCAGATGGCGCTCCTGAGCCACCTCTTACCCTCAAGCCAGTTTTCCCCAACTTTGTCTGTGCAATGAGTGGGGACCCAAACTATGTGGAGGTCCAATCAGTGCACTAATTTTCTGTGTGCAATTGGGGACCAACAGCCCTCTGTGTGGGATGCGTGCTTTGTGCAGTTTGGCAGGGAAGATGGCTCTAAGACACAGTACTCCAAGCTGTTCCTGGGGCAGCAGGTGGAATACCCTGGGGCTGCAGAATGCATCTAACCTCCAGCTCAGATTCCTCACAGTCCCTCTCTGCTGTGGGCCCACAAGTCCCTGGGATTGGTGTAGGTCTCCTGGCACTTCTGTGTGGCACCCCTGCCTCTAGGCTGTGCACACCATGGGCTTCCATGGAAGAGGAGTTTGCACCTTCAAAAGTCAGCTGAATTCTGAATTCTCTCAGGGAAGCTCTTGGCCGCAGCACTGTGAAGGGGTGTCTCCCGGCCAGCTGCAAAGATGGCTGCTTGGTGTGTGTAAACTACCTACTTCCGCAATTGTCCGCCTGCTGCAGCAGCCTGTCCCTGGCACAGGGGCTCTTAGTTGCAGGAGTGCGAAGGGTTATCACCCACACCAGATACTGAGGTAGGTGCCCAGGGCATGGAAGGTACTCCTCACTGCTTTGACAGCAGGACTGGCTGCCGGTTCCCTGGTGGCTTTCCGGGTCTTACACTAACCCGCCTCCAAACACAGTCTCTTGGTTTCTCCCCACTGCGCTTGACTGTGGCTCCAGCTGCCGGTTCCCTGGCGGCTTTCTGGGTCTTACACTTACCCGCTTCTGAACACTGTTTCCTGGTTTTTCCCCACCACACTAGACTACGACTCCAGCTGCTGTTTTGGCTGCTTTTTGGATCGAACACTCACACATCTCCAAACATATTCTCTTGGTTTCTCCAAGTACATAGTCACTGTGGGTGTAGAAGTCCCTGCCCATCCAGTGGTACCCTGGAACCGGTATTCTGGAGCACTTTCTCTCTTTTATCTAGTGTTTTTCATGGAGGAGAATTTTGGTCTGTCTCTCCTAATCTGCCATCTTGGATCCTCTCTGAGTTGTTAATTATTACATTATATTTCTGAACATAGTATCATAGCATCCTTTTAATGATTATTTAAAATTTAATTTAATGCTAAGCATATTCCCATATTTTTTAATAACACTAACAGAGTAATTTGATTTGTATTTTAATGGCTATTTTAGTGAAAATAATGCTGAAACATTGCCTATGGTTATTCTTGGGAACACACTTTAATTCTCTTTCCAGTTTTTAAAACATGCTGAACATCATTTTATCTACAGTTTCCTCTACAAATATTATAATGTCTTTCATTACAGTCATCAAACTTTTCTTCTAGGATAAAGCATAAAACTGAAGAGCATTTTCTCATGCCACAGAAGAGGTAGGGAGTCTGTGAATATGTGTATATCATTCGTCATTACAGGAACCCATTTGTTTTTGTTTCCACATAGTGTTAGGCCTTTATGCCAAAACAGCAGTGTTACTTCAAGGCAGTCGTTCTCAAAAGTTAGAGCACACAATTAATTAAACCACAGATTGCTGGACTCTACCCGGAGTCCTTGAGTCAGCAGATCTGGGTAGTTGGGCTCTGGGAATTTGCAATTCTATCAAGTCCCCAGAGGGTGTGATGCTGATTATACAGGGACCCTACTTTGAAATTGATAAACTGATGGAAATTAAATGGTAATGGATGAAAGCAACCATATCCTTCATTGAAAGTGCAAATAAAACAAAGATATTTTCAGCTGCATCATAGCATTTTTTGAATTACTTAAACCAGGCTGTCACTGTAGAACTAAAATTAGAATGCCGTCATATGACTTGTTCTTCCTTTTATAGATATGAGACCAGTGGTATAATTTTACAAAGAGAAATATTTCAAGAACAATCAAGGCGTACCCAAGCTTTAAGGACTAGAATGAGACTTGAGATCAGTGACCAAATGCAGATATAAGAACCCATTCCCAGACTTCTATTCTTAGTGTCAGCTTGGTCCAGCAAATTCTTAGCCTCATTTCCAATGGCTTTGTTTAAGTCTTGGTCCATCAGCAATCCTCCCTCTCTAGAGTCTTTAATTGCTCTCACATCATAGACGTTCTTCCATAGCCAGCAATATGCTCCATCATCCCCAGGCCTGGAAATTTATTTTCAAGCCAATTCCACCATATATCACTTCCCCTTAAATATCAGGTTCTTGATGTGAGTAACCTGTTCGTTACCATTCATTCCTCGATTTACTGCAATTAGGGGCCAAATTCCAACATGTAAACTTAAATATGCTCTAAAATCTATCTAGTGGAAATCTAACTCCCAATCCAATCTTGTTCTCAGCTCCTACCATACCATCTCATTTATTACTTATATTCATAAGGAATTCCATATCATTTAGCATTGTATTATAAGAACAACTTATTTTATAGTGAGGAAGCATAATGCTAAAGAATTTTAAGAGTGTCAACTGAAAATACTTTTCTTCTACAAGTATTTTAAATAATAAATATGGTTTTTAAAATAATGTGCATATAGCTGTAAACTCTAAACATCATTGTTCAAATTCTGTATTTTTATTATTTAGACTAAAGGTAGCTCATTACAAACAAAACAAAACAAACAAACAAACAAAGAATAGCATGAAAGGTAGACTAATTTAGCCACTATCACTCAGTGGTGAAGCTATGCTTTAAACCGATGTAATCTAAACTCTAGTTTGATCCATCTTATCATCAAGATGTCTTTTATTTTCCTATCAACACTATGATATTAATTATTCTTTCTTGCACATCTTAATCATCCTGACCACCCATTGTATTTATAAAACACATCTCTCAGACGTACTTTGGGTTTGCTCAATTATTTTTTTTCAAGCTATTATTTAAGTCTGGATTTCAATTTACCATGGTTAACTTGTTTCCAATTTTATTGCTTCATTAATTAATTATGTTTTTGCCCAACTGTTATTCTGACAACACCCACTCAAGGCGAAATGCTTGAATTTGATACCTCTGGAATACATTAGTATTTATCACCTTTTTCTACCTGAATTCTTTTCATCCCTTGCTTTACCTAACATTACTCTCCATTCATTATCCTCTTAAGTTTCAGATTCCTCTTGTTCAATCTCCATCAATGTCCTATTTTCCTATGGTAACACTTAAACTCAAGTGATCTTCAACTTTATATCTTTTGTCCTATGAGGCAAGCTTGCTACAGTCAAAGAGGCATGGAATTTGTAGTAAAAGAATTTGTATGTAAAATCTATCTGAGCTTAATGAATAGCTAGACTTCCTTGATCTACTCAGACTTCTTAATATCAGTTTCCTAACCCAAAAATCTGATGTAAGATTAGCCGATCTCACAGGATAGCCACAAATCTCAAAGGAGATAATACATATTAGAGTATTTTGCAAACACTGAAGATCTATACAAGTGCTGTTTTTACTTTGAAACTATAGTCTCCTTGGGTAACCTATGTCTTCACTTCTTTACCTATTTACCTCTTACTTGAGATAACCATAAGTCATCTCCAGCACAGGAAATCCAAAGAAGGAACAAAACAGATCAAAACAAAATAAAAATCTGAAGTATGACCAGGGTGGGAATCATGGTGAAAGGTATTGTGCAAATTTGGGGCTATTAGTAGGACAAAGAGGTCTAATCAGTCATTAAATGCTTTTGAACAGAACTGTCAAATGATTAGTTTGGTCTTAAGAAAATTTTTGGAAAAAATATAAAGAGAAAGAGAATGGAATTTGAGACTTCATACAAGAAAAAAAAACGAGAGTTGACCTATACCAGTGGTAGAATGTGTAGGAAGGAGAGTTAAAGGGAGAAATCCTACACTGTGTTGACTTGATATGCCAAAGAAGTATAAGATGGAGCTCTAAATGTAGATTGACTTTCAAGTTCCCATCCTGAGTGATGAGAAGATAGGGATTCTGTTAAGCTGGATTGTGGGTTGATAATATTAGTCAGGGTCCTCCAGAAAAACAGAACCAACTGGAGATATATGTAAATACTAGGAGATTGATTAAAGGAAATGGCACACAGGAACATGGGAGATGGGGTGGAGGGGCATTGGCAAGTCTGAATTCCATAGGGCAGGCTACAAGTTGGGACTTCAATGAAGATTTTGATGAGTTCCCCAGGAGAAGCAGGCTGGCTGAAGTACAGATAGAAACTCTTCTTTCTGATTGCTGAAATCATCAACTCTCCCTTTAAGGCCTTCAACTAATTAGATGAGACTTCTCTCATTTCTGAAGGCATTCTCCTTTGTTGACTGTAGACATCATCAGCCATAGATGCAATCAACTGACTAATGACTTAAATCTATGAAATACCCTCACAGTAACAATCAGGCCAGTGCTTGCTTAACCAAACAACTGGACACCATAAGCTAGCCAAGTTGATACATGAACTTAACCATCACAGTAACCTTAGTTTCTATTTTGTATATTCTATGTTTGCAAGGTCTTTGGAACACCTATAGGGAAATGTACAGCAGACAGTAAAAAATGCAAATCTAACACTCAAGGAAAAAGTAAAACTAGAGACTTAGCTCTGGGAGACTTAAGTATTGTGAACATAATTGAAGTCATCCTATAAGGGGTATAGAGCCCATTGCATTATTCAAAGTCATTAGTACTAGCTGTTGTAACAACGATTCCGAAACCATCCAAAAATCTGTGTATCATAATATAATAAAGTTTTCACACTTATTTCATAATTGAAATAGGTTGTCAGCAGGAAGTCTTTCACATGGTGACCCAGGAATCCCAGTCCTTGCATGTTATGGCTACAATACCTTTAAGGGACTCCTGAGAGCCTTCATTGGATTCTCTGTATTCAGTAGTCCAATGAGCAATGGAGAGAGAGCAGGATTGTGTAAGAAATGTTATGAACCAAGCCTGCCCACTTTCCACTAGCTAGAACCAGTTACTTGCCCCAAACCTAACTGCAAAGGAAGCTGGGAAATACAGTCTCCCTATCTGATCAGATGAAAATCTATTTGAACATGATCACAGATGTGTAAAGAAATAAATGTATGAAAACTGGAAAATGACCTTCATATTTAAGAAAGTGCATACTTAACAAAGTTCAGAGGAGAGAAAGGAGAAAGCCCACGATTGCTAGGTGAAATCTGAAAGTACATTTGTATAGGATTTTGAAGGAATGGTAGGATTTAGACAAAGAGGGATGGAAAGGAAATGCCTTCTGGGAGAAGAGATTTGAATGAGCAGAGCCACAGAGGCAGAGAATCCCAGGATTTCTTCTGAAAATAGCGTTGGGCCAGTTTGGTTGAGGCATGTGAATCAGAATTCAGTTAACATTGAAGCAAGACATTTCTGTATCCCTAGTTCAGGCCCAAATCAGTAGTAGACTCACCCTTTCCCTTTCTCTTTGCCAAGTGGATTTTAAAATTCTGCAGACTCTAATTTATTAAAATTTACTGCTGAAGTGGGGTTGACAGTTATTTCTTTTCACTTCTCAGTATGGGACCACAGTTTTATTACAATGCTTGCCCTCTAAGCTCAGCAAGGAGCATGTTATAATTAGATGAGTATTACAATAGAGACTCTGTTAATGGGATTTTTGAAACACAGTAAAAAAGAAAACCTACATGAGTGTCTCCATTAGACACTCTATATAAGTAAAGGAAACCTGTCTTAGGAGACCACTAAAGAAATCAGCAGGAGTTAGTTAACTGAAGGTCAAACAAAATGACATGATAAGCCTTGGGGGATATTGTAATCATTGCAGATAAGGGCCTGACTGACTGTCAGAGGTGCCTATGAATATTTCTAATATGAAAATGAAGAAGGGAATTAAAGCAGCGGTGATGGCCTCTTTATTTTAGTATAAACTTGATTGCTTCCTTTCGGTAAACACCATTAAAATATATTTTCTATTATGGAAGTGTGAAATCATGGGACGTTCTATAATGGGAATATCCCCCATATATATATTAAAAATGCTGCTGCTCCCTTGAGGCCAAGTAGCCTCTGCCTACTTTGCTAAGTGGATCTTTTTCTCTGAATATATAAAAAAAAGCATGTTCCTTATTGGAAAACTTAAAAAATAAAGACAACATTAGAAGAAAAAGCATATACAATGCTACAACTCAGGAAAACTCACTACTAACATTTTCTAGATTATTTTCCATTTGCTATTCATATGTATATCATTTAATGTGCCCATTATAATAATGTGTATTTTCTATCCACCACATTTCATAGACTATGACTTACTTTTTTTTTCTCACTATCTTGGAAATATCATATAAAACAGCCTTAGAAATAATTACAGAAACTTTCATCTAATCAGTCTGAACTTCCTGTAAGGGAAGTTTAAAGAAATGAAATCAATTATTTTTTACTTATTCAGCACAAAGCTGTACTGTCCTTGTTAGGATAAAGAAAATAATACTCCCAAAGAAGAGGGAGCAAAAGTGGGATGGAGGAGAGGGACGTACATATTGGTTGAAGCACAGTGGGCCTGCCTTTTGGAGTTGTAGTTCCCTATGGCTTACAGAATCCTCTAAATACCTTTCAGTTATATGAGGGTGGGCATGGAAAAGCGGGGAATTATTAGGGAACTTATCACTTCTTCACTTTGCAGACTTCTGCCTCAGAAACTGGGCTAACTGGAGTGAGATCCTCTGCTCATAACTGCCAACTTCTCTAAATAATTCAACTCCTGTCCCCAAGATAAAAAGGAGGCTTGGGGTTTCATAGGGGTGTGCTTCTTTCTCTAGCATTTATCTTTGAGAAACCACAAAATGTTCAAAATGATATGACTTCAGGATTTCATTCAGTCCAGTGTTTGTCATAACTTACAGCACCTGGAAAAAATTTATAAAACAATATTGCTGCATCATGAATGCTATGGGATTTCTTTTTTTTCCTATCTGACCTGGCAACAATTTAGCACCTCAACTAGGAGAAAGGACAGGTGGGGTACTGTGTATGTGAAGAAATACTTGTTCTAGTGCAGTTGTTTATCCCAATAACCTGGAGGCTCCTAGACATGTTATGCTATAGTCTATGCTCAATAGCTCAAAAGTACTCCTTCCTCTGCTCCATTTGAGCCATGACTGTTAGCTAGAGTGTTCTTTGCATAAGACTAATACACAAATGACCAACATAGGCTGAAAACATAGTTTTCTGATTTTGTAATACTTTTTAGACATAAAATATGTCATGTACAAAACACATAAATATTTCCATAAATGTTGTCCAAGCCATAAGCATATATGAAAATAAAAGTTTTACCATCAATAATCAATTAGTAATATGTCACAGGTGATTTTATTGCCAGTGTTAGAAGTGAAGATTTGGGCAATGGATTTTGAAATGCTGCTCACCTAATTTTGAATAAGTTTATATAGGTATATATATTCTAACTATAGCCTGGTTGGAGGGTTAAAAAAATTGTTATGCCATGTTTTTGCTTCAAATCAGATGAACAGGAATAATAATTGAAAAGGATTTACATGTGTGATGTCCATATAAGATCCTTGGCATATAACTGTGCCAAAAAATGACATTATAGTTGATTAAGGTTTGAAATATGACTTGCTGTCAGGTTGTTAGTTGGTTTTTTATAACACATAATTTCCGTTGGCCAGTATTAGAATCTATTTTTCTTTTCTGCCTTACTTACACTTTTTTTTTTTTCCTGGGAAAGTATTTTGTCTTTTTGTGTTTGTGTTTTTTTTAAATTTGTTTTTAATAAAAAAGGAAGTTCTTTGGTACATAGTCAAATTGATTGATTCCTCAAAAAGTACATAAGAAGGGGAATCAAGAATATGGGGAGGCAGAAAGATGGGGGAAATTTAGGGGGAGATTAAAAAGCAATTTGCAAAATTCTCATTTGAGACTTTATTTTGCTGTTCTGAGATCATAACTAAATGACATGAAATGCCATTCTTCACAATTTTTACTTGTACCTTATAGCATTTTAAAAGAAACTTTAAATAATTAAGCTATTCTTCCTCTGGCTGATTGTAAGCTTTATAAGACAGAGTAAAGTCAGATGGTTTAAAAATGGGTGTATAAGCAAAGTATGATTTTTAAAAGAAATGGCATAGTCTTCAGTGAAACATGCGATCATGTAATGCTGGAGCTACCCGGAAATCAGACACATTGTACATAATAAATGGATGAGTGAATTTGGCAAGTAAAGCATATTTTTCTTGTCCAGTTGTCTCACAATAAAATGACATACTTACAAGCACGAAGGGAAAACAAAATTGTTCTAATAGTATTCTTCTTAGCAGTATTCCAATTCTTATTGATTAGGCTCTTTTCAAACTTAATCACTTAAACACATGGGCTGTTTGTACTCCTGTACCCTTCTAGACTCTTTTCCTTTTTAGAGTTTAGTCCTAAATAATGTTAAGTTCCACACATCCTGCAAACTTCTCTTTACTCTTCTGCCCCATCACTCTCCCTCAGCCTAAGTTTCCAAGCCCACGTCTTGAGATCTCTGCCTCTAAGATACATATCCAAAATTTTCACCATTTTGAAAACCCCAGAGTACCTCTCTTCCACCCCAAACTGCCTATGAGCAATACTGGAGATTTTATTAGTTCCGCCACTGCCTGCTTGTCTAGATCATGTCAGTTTATTTTAAACTCTTTTTTTTGTTTATTCGCTAATTTGTTGTGTCTTGTTGGATTTTTTTCTGACCATACTGACTTTACAAAGTGAACTATTTGAGAAAATGTATCAAGTTTAAAGAGTCATAAAAAACATTTATGTGGAAGACTAAACTGAATACTACAAAGCAAAGTACATGTTAAGTGCTACATATTTTAAGAGATGTGTCGAGCACTATCTACATATTAAAATGGAAATATTGATGATTGCATGGGATCAGAGCTACTACCCAGTCTTTCATGAGGAGTCATCTCTGAAAACAGGAAGCAGCAAACCATAATGGCAAAGTTGGTGTTTCTTGTCTTAAAAAAATACAAGTGTTTTTATGGCTCATTTTGTGTTCAGTGATAGAGCAAGTGATACACCAGAGGCCATGTATTACTATCTAAAACAGAACGCTTTCTTCATTTATTTTTCTTTCATTGGCCTCTTCTGCTCTGAGCGGACAAACAACCTCAATCAACAAGTCTCCCATTATTCCCTTGTGTTCACTGACATATCCTCAGGGCCTGGAACAGGGCTTGGAAAATAGTAAGTTCTCCAGAAATATTTTTGAAGTAAGCAATTAAAAGAAATATCTGAATTCACCTAAACGTCTATATATCATTGGATTTATTTCCGATTTCAGCTGAACTGAATGTAAGAGACTACTCCATATTTACAATCCCTTCTTCCCTCATGTCAAATCACTCTTAAGCCCAGCAAAAACCATTGTCTGTGTGCGCCATTAAAATAAAGCAGGTTTATTTCTGTTACTGCTTAACAGACAAATCCAAAACCGTCTAATTTCTACTATTCCAAATTAATCTCCTCATGGTAGCTGACCCTTTGAAGTTTCCTTCATTCTTGAAACTCCTTCTTGAATTTCATAATAGGATAGGATCTCTATCTCCTCTTCCTCTCCCTCTTGATAATCCCATACTGACTAGTGCCTTCTTAGCATCTATCTAATAACTACTTAAGGGCGTGGTTAAAAGCATAGATTCTGGACTCTGATTGCCTGGTTCAAATCTTTACAAGCTCTTCTGAACATACTCCTAAACCTCTCTGTAAAATGAGGGAAATAAGTTTCCTACCTCATAGGGTTTACAAGAGGATGAAATCAAGTAAAACACACAGACCCTTTACAATAATTCTTGGGTCATCATATACACTCAATTTGTATTTATTATGAGATGTCAAAAAACAACACTTAAACATATTTCATTTCCACTTGCCCCAATCCCAGTTAGGGCATCGCTATCCATAAGTCAGCCCAACTGGACAATTATTCACGTTCAATTCCTTTTTCTCCCTCATCATCTCATCCACTCAGTCTTGTGATACTGACCTATCTACATCTGCTCCTAATGCTGTTCTCTAAATCTAAGCCTTGTTGTCTTTGCCTAGTGTTTTGCAGAGGCAGTTATGGTTGTGTAGCACTAGGTAAGATGTTGGTAGGGGGTAGAAACTTACATAGGTTGAATAAAAATGATTGTTGTCAAATTATTTTGTTTAATTATTCAAGCAATCATGTGAGGTAGGCATTACTTTTTCCACTCAATAGAAGCACCTAAAGCTCAGACAAGCCAAATACCTTGACCCAGGTACCAGTTAATAAGTAAAATAAGTGCCAGAATTGGAACTTCCCTCTCACATCAGGTTATACACACCTTGTTTCTTAAGCACTTTAGCAATACAAAGACTTTAGGAGGGAAAGGGAAAAAAATTCTTAGAGGATATTTCCTTGGGAAATCTGGAGTCACAAATATGCCCTCAAAGGCATAGGTATTGGCATTTTAGAGACTTGATGATATCTCAGGTAGATTATGGTAGCTGGATAAGATAATGAGATCATAAACTTCTCAGTTAAACTAGGCTTTATCAAAAACAGTTCATTGCACACTAGCTCTCAAAAGCCTCTGATCCTTATAAATCATGACATAAAGTGATTTAAACTAATTTTCTTACTAAACATAATCAAGAAAATTCTGCCAAGCAAATACAGTATCCTTTATGCAGTTGTAGGCACTAATGACTGAGGTGCATAGGCATATTTAAGCTGATGTGGAGAGTAAGGTATTTCTTTGGGCTCTAAAGCAGGCAGGCATAAAGCAATCTGAACAGTTTGTTCCCATATAATTAAGTAAAGATAAGACCAAATCCTAAAATGTAAACCTCATCTGCACCAAGATGGTATAACCCAATCTAGGAATTGACAACAAAGCCCTTATACGTGCTTTTAATATAAATTGTGGACCTACTTCATAAATAGCACTTCATGATATTACTTTATGATTAGAATACTGCAGTTTTTTTTTCCTCAAGTAATTTTTAATAGTTAAAATGAACTATTTTTCTGGCTCTTCTTCATGCAAAGCAGAAGAAATATAAAGACTTTTTTGATCTGGTTCTGGTATTAATTTAAATTGAATATTCACTATTTGAATTTATTGCAGCAGATGTCCTCAGCTACCCAATTATTTTAGCACAATTTGGCACATATATAATTTTAAAAGATCTTGTAACTAGGTGAAGCATTTAATTTCCTACCAAATTAATCCCTTTGGAACATTACGTTGGATGCCATGGTGATTAAAAAAGAAAAGATTCTTTTATAACAGCAAGATGCTCTAGTAAATACCCAGTTCTCTGCACAAATGGAAGAGCTGCATTTATTTCCTCTGTTAGATATATGGTGCAGGTTTCCTTATTACTAATTATGTGCTCTTTCTCAGCTCAGACATTTTTAATAACCGTGTGTGCTGTGCCCTTTCCTCTCTAATTCTGGGTTTATCTATTCCCCCGTTTAAAGTGGAAGACTAGCTTTTCTTGACCCCAAAAGGACAATGGATGTGAATTGATCCAGTATTCTCTAGCAATGTGGATTCAGAACCAGAGATGACCAAAGATCCATGCCTTTAAAATTTTGCTTACTAAATGACATGTTCCACAATATGTGTTTTTCGTCATTATTCATTAAAAGTTAATCTGTCCCAGTTACCATTGCTGTGTAACAAAGTACCCCCCAAAACATCTTGGAGTAAAGAAACCATTTTGCTGTGTGCACAGACTCTGTGGATCAGAAATTCAGACCAAGCATGGTGGGAATGGTTTGACTCCACTCCATGATGTCTGGGGCCTCAGCTTGGAAGACTCAAATGCAGGGGGTGACTCGAGGGCTGGTGGCACCTTCACTCACATGTCTGACACCTAGGCTGGAATCACTTGAAGGCTGGGGGCTCAGCTGGAACTGTTGATTGGAACATCTTTGTGCAGCCTTTCTTAATGGTTTTTGTTTCTCATAGCACAGCAGCTACTATCGGAGGGGAAGCATTCGGGAAGGATGCATCCAGAGAGCAAGTTCCTATAGAACCAGGTGAAAGCTGCATGTTCTTTTCTCACCTAACCTCAGAATTCACACAGTGTCAATTCTTCTGCTGTTACAGGCAAATCATTAAGGTCAGTATAGATTCAAGGAGAAGAGACAGAGATCCCTCTTCTTTATAAAAGATGTGTCAAAGAACTTGTGAATATATTATAAAACCAACACAAACAGATGAGCATACACATGGACACAAACATATTTAATTATTCTGTATATGCTGAGTAGTGTTGTAGTTTATATACACCATTATGCATCTCTCAGCTGTTAAGAGATGCATGGACGTATAAGTAGCGTAGACAACACAAAATCCACCATAAATGTTGGAGCTCAACTTTGAACTCCACTCTGGAGTTCTTGATTACATGACATAAATCTTCACAACAGGTAGGAGGGTTCTATTAATCTTAGCTTTTTAATGGTCACTTATGGAAGTAGACTTTTTTCATCCTTAGGAAGCAATAGCAAGATTAAAATAAACAACAAAAACAATAACAAAGATAGAAGAGAAGCTTATAAATAGGTATTATTGGCAAACATCTCCTAATCATCTGTCTTAATTTGGGTTCCCCCAAAGTGTGATATAAAAGAGAGGACTTGGGTGCATGTAGATTATTTGGGAGTTGATCCCAGGAAGCAAAAGTGGAAAAATGAAGAAAGTGAGGGAAGTGAGAAAAGCTAACATAGTGCATTAATAAATAGATTATTACTGTGGGCAAGTGGAGGAAAATCTGCAGGGTACCCTCTGAGAATCCATGAGAAACACAGAATCCTCTCTCTCTAGAAGAAGAGGCTAGAACATTTAGCCACCTACAACCATACCCAAGGTTTGAGGGTGGGAACCAGAGTATTAGGGCCTCCGTACTTATGTACTTACCTGCTGCTCTGGTTTGCAGTAAGATTATCCTCTGCTGCCAAGAAAGCCGTCAGGCAGAGAAAAAGAAAAACAGGGTCAAGTTTTTGTGGCAGGTTGCTGTGAGAGTGCCTGGCAATCATCCATTCATCCTAGCTAGGACTCCCAAAGGGCCGAGAGGATGAGGAGTAGGGCACCAGCAGCATCTACTCCATCTTTTATATTTTCTTTAATTACTATTTTATAAATACATTGCATGCACATAATTTAAGAAAATAATCTTAAAAGGCTTCCCATCTTCAAACCTTATCCCTCTACAGGCAGTCATTTCCAACTCTTAGCTCTTTCTTACAGATCTACTTGCCTCCACATTTATAAATAATATGTATATGGTGATTTATCTTGGTTTATCAGGTTTATACCTTGTGTATCGTTTTCCTGTTTTGGCAATTGAGACTTTAACATTGTACACCATCCCAGCTCCCTCTAATTTTCTCTTTCTTCATTTTTCCAATATAATGATATCATAATTTGGGGATAATTAAATATTTATATTATTTTGACTTTATAAAGGTTTCCATTACCAAGCCAAGCAATATATAATTATAGATCCTTGATTTGCAGTTCCCTAATGACTAATGATGTTTAGCATCTTTCCATGTGTTTATTGGCCATTCCTATATCTTCTTTGGAGAAATATCTATTCAAATCTTTTGCCTATTTTTTTCTCATCGGGTTGTTTATCTTTCTGTTGTTGAGTTGTAGGGTTCCTGTATATAATCTGGGTATTAAATCCTTATCAGATATGTGGTTTTCAAATATTTTCTCCCATGTTGTAGGTTTTCTTTTTACTTTCATGAGAAAGTCCCTTGATGCACAAAAGTTTTTAATTTTAATGAAGTCCAATTTATCTATTTTTTCTTTTGTTACTTGTGATTTTGGTGTAAAGTCTAAGAAACCATTGCCTAACACAAAAGCCTGAAGATGCTTCCCTATGCTTTCTTTTAGGAGCAGGTCTTTGATCCACTTTGAATTAATTTTTGTATATGTTGTGAGATAGGGGTCCTCCTTCGTTCTTTTGCATATGGGTATCCAGCTTTGCCAGCACCATTTGTCAAAAATCAACTGACCATAGATGTGAGGGTTTATTTCTGAACTCTCAGTTTGAATCCATTGGTCTATATGTCCATCCTTGTGTCAGTGCCATGCTATTTTGATTATTGTAGCTTTGTAATAAGTTTTAAAATTGTGAAGTATGTCTTCCAACTTTGTTCTTTTTCAAGATGATTTTGGCTATTCCAGGCCACTTACCCTTCCATATAAATGTGATTATTGGCTTTTCCTTTTCTGCAAAGAAGGCTGTTGGAATTTTGGTTGAAATTGTGTTAAAAAAAGAAAAGAAATTGTGTTAAACTTGTATATCACTTTGGGTAGAATTGACATCTTAACAATATTTTGTCTTCCAATCCATGATCATGGCATGCCCTTCCTTTTATTTCTTTCAGCAATATTTTGTATTTTTCGATGCACAAATCCTTTGCATCCTTGCTTAAACTTATTCCTACGTATTTGATTCTTTTAGTTGCTACTGTAATGAATTTTTAAAATTTTTTCTTCAGATTGTTCATTTCTAGTGTATAGAAACACTAATGATTTTCGTGTGTTGATCTTGTACTTCACCACGTTGCTGAATTCTACATAATTGTTTTTGACATGAACTTTAAAATATTCCTACTCCTTAGATACACCAAACAACATAGACCTGTGGTAGGTAAGAAATGTAGCATGCTTAGGGACGTCTTGCAATCAGGGTTGCTATCCAACAGAGAGTATTCTCCTTCTATGGTTTTATTGTATTTGACATATTTTACGTCACCCTGTTTTATGCCATTCCTTCCAAATAATTTACTAGAGGAGTCAAATAACAGCATGACAATGAATCTTCTGCCATTTATCCCCATTTTATTAAAATCTACTCACTGAAGTAGGAGGTTAATTAGGCTTTTATTTTTCTGATTTCTGGCTTTTTATTTGGGCTGTGCCCTGTGGCATTAAACAAAAAGCCACACAAATGAGGGATTAGAAGCAATTGCACTGGGTATTGGGTACCAATATAGCATAAAACAGCCTGAAAGGAAATATAGGCAGTGGACACCAGAGTACTAACGATGGTGTTTTATTCAATTTTAAGTGATTGCAATGGAATATAATGAATCCTAAATAAGAGCTCTAAAATGCTTCCTTTTTCTCAGGCATTTTGATCATAGTTTTTATGCTTTCATTTTGTTTGTTTTTTTCCTGCTACTAAGCAATTTAATGCTTATTTTTAAAATAAAAATTATCAAGCAGAAACACATTTAGTAATTATTTGCAAAAGACTATGATTTATTTACTACAGAAAGATCTCGTATAGTGTTATGTCTTAGAGTATTTAAGAATCTTTGTGACCATCTACAGCAAGTCTATTTTTATTTCATCTTATGGTGTTTCTGAGAGCTCTTTCAGCATTACAAGCAATATGTTTTAAAACTATGACATGAATTCAATGATTTTAAAAGGAGGAAACAACAAATCATTGCTCAGAAATATTTGTTTTTTCACATAGACTTTGTTCTCAGTAGCTACACTTGGATAGTTAATTGCTACCTATTGCTACATAATAAATCTCTGCAAAATTAGTGGCTTAAAACAAACAAAAAATATTATTTCATAGTTTCTGGAATTCAGGAATGTGGGATTGACTTAGCTGTGTGATTCTGGTTCAGGGTCTCTCATGAGATTGCAATGAAGATGTTGGCTGAAGCTGTATTCATCTGAGGACTTGACTGGGGCTGGAGAATCTGTCCAAGCTCACGTGTGTTGGCAGGAGCCCTCAGTTTCTTGGTATGGGACCCTCTCCATGAGATTGCTCATAATATGGCAGCTGATTTCCCATAGAGAGTAATATTAGAGAGAGAAAGTAAGCAGGAAGCCACAATGCCTTTTATGACCTACAACCTCCAAAAGCAAACACTGCCACTTCCATTTTATTTTATTGGTCATAGACCAAAACTGAAATGGTGTGGAAGGGCTACATAAGAGTGTGAATACCAGGAGGTGAGGACCCTTGGAGACCATCTTAGAGGCCGGTGACAACAGATTGTATATGAGTCAGGGCTTGATCAGACAGGCAGAACCAGTTGTAGTGATATAGAATTAAGGGACTTTTATTATACCTTATTCAGTTATGGAAGATGGTTAAACAGTCTGAGTAAACCTCCTTAGTACCTGAAGTAAACATGTCCAATAGTCAGGTAGGTAAGATGGACAGAAAATGGGGGAGACCAAAGAAAAACTGGAACTCACAAGGACAAGCTGGAATTCACAAGGGCAGACTGAAACCTAAGAAGACAAACTGGAAGAAATGAAGACAAACTAGAATGTGTGCCTGTCTCTCATTGCTTCCATTTTTAATGATGTGGGTTCCCGCGGGATCAGCTGGGGCCCTTCAGCATGGTCTTGCTTCCCTGGCCCAGGATTCAGAGATGTAGGATGAGGCAGTTTAAAGAGTTGCAGGCCTGGCTGCCAGCCCACACCAACATGGTGAGTTGGCACATCAGGGACAACCTATATAAGCTTCCGGAAGGTCCTGCCTTTTATCATCCTTCAGAGCCTAACAATGTTTATGCCTCTATTTCTACCTCCTAAATAGCATGCAAATTTTTACTGTGGCCAACATCAACCCGAGAATATATAGTGAAGGGAACTCACAGAATATAGTTCCGGTTTAGCTAAGTTAACACAATACAGAGCCACTCCAGATAAGAACAAAGAAAATAAAAAGAGAGCCTAACAAGGACACAACTGTTCTTCCTGACACGTTTTTAAAAGAAGAGCTTTTTCAACAAATGTTTAAGAAAATATGTTGGTACAATGGGGGTCAAAGTATAAGGCCTTTGTTATGTGCTTCCTTTCCCTAGTGGTAGCAGTTAAGGGGAAGATTTTAAGTGGCCATTTCAGGAGTGGGTGGAACTATCAGGAAACAAGCAGATGAAGAAGAGAGAAAAGTAGAACTGAGCATGTTCAGAGGAGCAGCTGCATTTTTGAACCCATCTGGTTGGAAATTACTGGTTAAGAGCAGCTGGTTCTCGGTCACAGACTTAGTGATCTGTAGATGTGTGAAGGAGAAAGTTGCTGAATTACATCTAGAGGGTGACAGGGATTGCACACAATGGAAAGCCTAGCTTAGGTACCACTGGCAGGAAGCCAAAACTGTGCAGGAAACTGTGGATCAGTGTGTGTTGCGGTACAAGGATTCTTGCAAGGCCTTGCTGACTTCATGATTTTGTCCAGGTCATAAAACGACAAGCTTCCTTATGAAATTGTACAGCTTACAAGTGCCTTATGATGTCATCTAATCGTCACAACAGGTGTCCCTGTTTGGTAGGCCAGGTGTTAAGATACTCTTCATTTTATGGATATTAGCTAAGGTGAAAGTATTTAACCATAAGTACTCAGGCTCACAAAGATTGTGAGGCTTAGAAATGGGCAGAACCATGCATTAAATAAAATTTCCTGAGGCCAACATATCTCCTCCTTTAGGGTATTAATGTCCATTTTCTTAAGAGGAGACTCACAGGACATTCATGCTGAATTTTCACCCTTGCCACATACCAAGGAAAGAATTAAGAACTTACATTGCTTTTCATGTTTAATTTGACCACCACTGGGAGTAGCCAATCACGAAGTACACACACACTTTTTTTTTTTTAATTTTGTGAGTTTTTTTCCTGATGGTTAGTTATTGTACCTAGATATAATGGTACAGGAAATACTTCCCCAACACATCAAATCTTTCACTTTTCTGTCTTCATGCCTAGTCCTTGTACATATGAATTCATATGTCAGTGTGGCATAGCATTAATAACATTTCATATCCTGCTTCCGTTTCTTAGTATATAATGGTGTACCATCTGTATTTTCATATCATCTATTAGATTCTTCTAGTGGCTGCTATTATTCCATCAGGTATTCATACCCACTCACAAAGCTATTACTCACTCTCTGATAGGTAGTCACAACCAAAAGATTTACAATATTATTCTTTGTTATGGGTTACTTACATTTTAAATATGCTCAGAGGAGAGCCAAAACACCACTACCTAATTAGTCTGGAAACATTTTTTAAATGTGCATTACCATGCCTCCATTTCTCTATGTGTAATGAGAAGATTAAGTAAATGCAATGCATGCTTATTAACGGTATACCCCTTATATTTGTTTTTATGTTGAAAATATGTAGTCATAGACTGTAGCAGAATCTCAAGTCAACCACTTCAGGTAGGCAAAGTTCTCTCTAAACAATAGCGGCACCATCCCTAATGTCAACAATGACATCATATCCTATTGAAGGCTCCAGTCCTTCCCCTTGGCAAGAGCAAAGAAGGCATGTAATTTTTCTTCTTCTCCATTGCTGGGATTAGTAGCTGCTGAGAAGAGTACGTGCAGATCATGTAACAAGGTCTTATGACCGCGTCAACTCATGGCACTAAAGTAAAACTCATAACCTTAAGTTTGCCAACCACGCCCTCCTTTAAGAATGAAAGCAAACGTGTTCACTCTTGATGCTTTCAGCTTACAGCAGATTCCATGTGCTCCCTTCCAGGTTTTTCACAATTGACTTTTTATAAGTATCACCTAGCCTTGTAAGGAGCATGTGGGTGTCTCAGTGAGGGCGAGATGAATGCCCTGGATCACAGTGTGACCAGTGTTAGCCTAAGGATGGGCTGGAATAGAAGCAAGTCCAGGACAGTAGTACCTTCTGCCTTTCGAATCCTGACTTCCTCCTTCAGAGTGAGAAATGTTAGAGTGCTAATCACAATTTTTATTGTATGAAACAGCACACCTGCCAGGGTGGCATGGCCACAAAGAAGGACTCCACTTGTCACCATAAACCACCTTTTCCAAAGCAAGAATTTTGAGTAAAGTTATCCGTTGGGGGTGCAGTTTTATAATAAAAGCACTTTCAGAGAGGTTCATTTCCCTTGTGATTTTTTGACGCAAGTCCTCATCCAATTTATCATCTAGGAAACAAATAGCCTCAGGATTCTCACACAAAGTCTTCATTGTAAATGCATCTACTACAAAAAGAGGGAGCTTCGTTTTCCTTGCATATTGTTTTTGTAAACTTTCAAAATTGCTAGTGCCTCTTTTGCTCCATTACTAATATAATAGATGAAAAATAGCTCATGTTTTCATTTGCTTTTCTTGAATTGCTCTTAATAAACTGTATGCTCCCAGCAGTTAGGAACTTTGCTTGGTTTTCTTCAATACTGTACTCCTAGCACCTTAAGCAGTGCTGGTGTGGGGTGGGCAACAGTACTTTGGGTTGGCTGGACTCAGCTGGGCAGTTCATCTCTTCCACATGATGTTCATTGGTGTCACTCATGCAGCTTCATTCAGCTGGGTGCTTATCAGGATTGGAATATCCAAGAAAGGATGGCTGGAATGTCTGGGGTCTGGCTGGGCCTCTCCTTCCAGTGGTCTAAATGAAATTCTTATATGGTGCCTCCTGCCACCAAGAGACTCTCCCCCTTTAAAAAACCAAGCTATGGAATCATTTCATAAAGTCATTGAGCATTTTCCAAATGGGTTCTTATAAATCATTGATTAAATTGAGGTAACTATCTATATTGGAATATTATTGTATTATATTATTTTTGTATCTCTTCCTGTGAACATTTTTCTTTATGTTTTGAACCTGGCCCTCTTTCCAAAACTCATTAATCCCTGAGTTGTACCAAATGCTTTTGATCCAAAGGTGATTCTGCAGATTATCTGTCATAGAAGGCATGCATATTATTTGTTTTCTTTTGTCTTCTGCAGTGCAATCATCTTATTTTTATTTTTCCTTTTTAAAATATGGGTTTATATTCTCCAAAAAACATAAAAAGGGATGAATAAATACCCATATTTTTCCCAATACCGTATTATATTTCAACCAGCACTTCATCCTTGCAAATTCTCCATTCCTTCTTTTTCAACTTTATCACCTTGTTTCTTTAATATGAATTTGCTATAGATAGAAATTATTTGCTGGCTTTCCTTTACTTTTAAACACTAATGCATTACTACTAGATCATAAGGCAGTGATTATTATTTTATATGATTATACTTCGTGTTGTCACTTTTTCTGTTTTGGAAAACTCCTTTAACATATATTTCTTGCTGAACATAGACAATTTCCTACACTTTTACCTGTGTCCAAAGCTACTTCTGTTCAATATTCTGTGATTTTATTTGCTTAGACTGACTTTAGACATTCAGGGGCAGAGAAGCCCTTGCACACCCATTCTCCACAAACAAATTTCCTAACTCCTCTGCATTTTACTCTGATTTGATCATCAATATATGGCAATTCTTGTACCATCTAACATAACTTTTTCCTCAAGCCCTTTTAAGGCTGTGTTCTTTGAAAAGTGTTACTATGTCATTTTTTCTTCCCTTTACATACTATTTGATTTATTCATTAATAGAGTTGCACCCCATTTCACCCATAAACAATTTGAGGAGGTTTGCTTTAAAAGCATCATGTAGAGTAAGATTATATAAAACTTTAAAATACGAATGATTAAAATTAAGATAAAACAAATGAGAGTAGAAATGGTAAGTAGAAGCCAACAAGGAGGTCAGTACACAAAGAGTTTGTTTTGTAGTCCTGTTCATTTGGGGCCTAAATTTTTCCTATTGTTTCTAATATTGAACATCAAAAGAAAAGGCACCATTATTATAAGTAATTGATAATGCCTATAAGAAAAAAAAAACAAAGTTGTTGTCTAGTTCAGCTGTTCTAGGTACTACAAGCAGCGTGTGAGAGCGAGAGGAATAGACAAAGACAGAGGGAGAGAGAGAAAGAGAAACAATGGGGGAGGGGGCGGAGATATCTGTGGCTCCTTAAAAACATGAAGAGGAAACAATGTTATCCAGTATACATGGTTCTCAGTCCAACCCTTATGGTAGATATGACAACATTTTTCACAGGTAGCCCAGGCTTTTAGTGGCTCAGGAATACATGGACAGTGTAGGTTTCCAGCCTGTTTCCCTTATGCTCTGCCAAGCTTTTCATGGGACTCTCTTAATTGAATGTCTCTTTCCTTTGCTTTTCTTCTCTGTCTGTCCTCTTCTGTTGGCCTTATTCTGCCTCCTTTTTGGGAGAGCTCTTGTTGATTTCTCTTGTGACAGGCGAGTCTACTATCTGCCCTAGAGTTTCTTAATTTTTTCAGTATATGAAGGGACCTAGACTGGATTCTTTATACTTCTTTTTGTACAGATGGGGAAACTGCATCCCAGAGAGGTCACATACCTTTGTAAATGTAGACATCAAGCTCTATCTTTATTATAATAAAAACTCAAGCTTGATGAAATTGAAAATTAAATACATATATATATATTTTTTTTTTCTTTTCAGCCATTCCCAAAGTTGTCACATGATCTGTAGTAAAATGTAAATCACCTTTCACTGTTTGAGAGGTTACTGTAGAATAAAGAATTGTCTTGTGTTATTTATTGCCTCCACTGCTGGCAAGTTCCAACAGTGGGATGGATGAATAACAAAGGTTGCAAGCAATATTGTTTATTTCCTTGCATTATTAGAAACATTGGTATAGTCTCCCCTTAGCAGATTTTTTCTCTATATCCTTTATTTTTTACCTTCTCCACCAATCATCATCCCAAGATTATTCATAAGCAATACTATCATATCCCACTGGCTTTTTATAGTCCTGCATTCTATTTAAATCACTCCCTCTATCAGATGCATATTAACTTCAGGTAGCCCTACCAACTGTAAAGTGGCTGAGAAATGCCTATATGGGAAGAATAACAAGACATCGGTGGACACTACTAATTTGTACCACAATTTGAAGCCTCCCTGTTTATTTTAAACTCTTTATTTTGAAATAATTTTAGACTCACATAGAAATTGTAAAAATAGTACAGATACTTCTGGTCAACTCTTCACCCAGCTTCACCCAAAGATATCAGTTAACTTAGTGATAGCACATTTATCAAAACTCATAAATTGACATTGGTATGATATGATTAATGAAATTGCAATCTAAGTCAGATTGCAAAAGTTTTAACATGCACTCATAATGGTATGGGGGGAGTGGTTGTAGGTCTATGAAATTTTTCCACATGTATAGATTCATGTAAACACTACCACTGTCAAGAGATAGAAGTGTCCAGTCACTACATAGAAAGCCTTTCATGTGCCCCATTTAGAGTCACACTTTCCCCCAAACTTAACCCATAACAACCTCTGATCTCTTCTCCATCACTATAATTTTGTCCCTTTGAGAATATTATATAAATGGAATTTAATGGAATTTTATGGAATTTCAGATTTGATTTTCCAGTTGGTTTTTTCACTCAGCACAATAACCTTGAGATCCATCCAGATTGTTTGTGTGTGTGTGTGTGTGTGTGTGTGTGTTTCGCTTTTTTTTTATGGATGAGTAGTATTTCATCGTATGGATGCAACAGTCTTTTGAAGAAAGACAATTGGGGTTGTCTTTAATTTTGGGATATTACAAACAAAGCTGCTTTTCCATTTCCTGTGTGGTGTTCTGAGTGAACATATGTTTTTATTTCTCTAGGGTAAGTTCTCAGAAGGGGCTTGCTTGATCATATGTTAAGTGTGTAATTAACTTTAGAAGTAGATGCCGAATTGTTTTTAGGAGACCTGGACCATTTTGCATTCCCACTATCAATGTATGAAAGATGATTCAGTTGCTTCACATCCTCACAGAACGTTGGTATTTTCAGTAATTTTTATTTTAGACGTTCTGGGATGTGTGTAGAGGCATAGTATCATGGCTTAAATGTACATTTTTCCAAAGGAAAGTAATGTTGAATATATTTTCATCCATTTCTTTGCCATCAAAATATCTCCTCTGGTTAAGTGTGTATTCAAGTTTTATGTCTATTTTCTAATTGGACACTTTGTTTTATACTTTTGAGTTTAGAGTGTTCTTTTCAAAATTTTAGGTACAATTATTTTGATATATATGTGATTTGGGAATATTTTCTCCCTGATTATGGTTCTTATTATTCTTCTCTTAACAGTGTCTGTCACAGAGCAAAAGGTTTTAATATTGATGAAGTAAAATTTATTGACAGGTTCTTTCATGGATCTAAAGTCCATTCTAAGAACTCTTCATGATGGATGGGGGAGAAGCACGTGCCCTGAAGTTGAGGCAGGTCGTTAGTGGGCAAAGGGAAGCACATGTGAGGGTTGGTTGGAGTACAGGATTTTTTTTTGTTTTTTTTTAATTGAGATTGTTCACATTCCATACAATTATCCAAAGATCCAAAGTATACAATCAATTGCCCCTGGTACCATCATACAGCTGTGCATCCATCACCACAATTAATTTTTTTTTCAATTTTTAGAACATTTTCATTACTCCAGAAAAGAAATAAAGACAAAAAAAAGGAAACTTAAATCCTTCCATACTCCTAACCACCCCCCTCCATTACTGACTCATAGTATTGGTATAGTAAATTTGTTACTGTTGATGAAAGAATGTTAAAATACTACTAACTGTAGCATATAGTTTGCAATAGGTATACTTCTCTCCCTATATGACCCTCTATTACTAACTTCTAGTTATAGTGTCATACATTTGTTCTAGTCCATGAAAGAGATTTCTAATATTTGTACACTTAATCACGGACATTGCCCACCACAGGATTCACTGTTTCATACTTTCCCATCTTTTAATCTCCAACTTTCCTTCTGGTGACATACGTGACTCTGAGCTTCCCCTTTCCACCACATTCACACACCATTCAGCATTGTCAGTTACTCTCACAAAGTGCTACCATCACCTCTGTCCATTCCAAACACTTAAGTTCACCCTAGTTGAACATTCTGCTCATAATAAGCCACCACTCCCCATTCTTTAGCCTTGTTCTATATCCTGGTAACTTATATTTCATGTCTATGAGTTTACATATTATAATTAATTCATATCAGTGAGATCCTGCAATATTTGTCCTTATGCGTCTGCTTATTTCACTCAAAATAGTGTCCTCAAGGTTTCTTCATCAACCCATTTTTTAAGTCAGTTTTGTTCAAAACCCATACATTCCATCCTAAGTAAACAATCAATGGTTCCCTGAATAGTCACGTATTTTTGTATTCACCACCCTCACCACTATCTATATTAAAGGACATCTCCATTTCTTCCACAAAGAAGGAGGAAGAGTCAAAGAAGGTACAGAGACAAAAAGAAAAAAGAAAGAGAAAAAAAAATTACAGCTAGGAAGCAGCAAAACGAAAGATAGCATTAAACTAAAGTAGAATAAAGTCAGACAACATTACCAATGCCAAGAGTCCCATACCCCTCCCTTATGTCCCCCTCTTATATGCATTTAGCCTTGCTATATTGCCTTTGTTACATTATAAGAAGCATAATACAATGTTTCTGTTAATTATAGTCTCTAGTTTGCATTGATTGTATCTCCCCCCAATACCTCTCCCCAATACCTTGCAATGTTGACAGTCATTTGTTCTCCCTCATGTAAAAACATATTTGTACCTTTTATCACAATTGTTGAGCACTCTAGGTTTCACTGAGTTATACAGTCCCAGTCTTTATCTTTCCTCTTTCCTTCTGGTGTCCCAAATGCTCCTAACCTTCTTCTTTCAACCATACTCACAGTCATCTTTGTTCAGTGTACTTACATTGCTGTGCTACCATCACCCAAGACTGTGTTCTAAACCTCTCACTTCTGCCTTTTCCTTTCTGTCTGTAGTGCTCCCTTTAGTATTTTCTGTAGTGCAGGTATCTTGTTCACAAACTCTGTCTTTGTCTTTCAGAAAATATTTTAAACTCTCCCTCATATTTGAAGGACAGTTTTGCCAGATATAGGATTCTTATTTGGTGGTTTTTCTCTTTCAGGATCTTAAATATATCACATAACTTCCTTCTTGCCTCCATGGTTTCTACTGAAAAATCCGCACATAGTCTTATCAAGCTTCCTTTGTATGTGATGAATCGCTAGTCTCTTGCTGCTTTCCAGATTTTCTCTTTGTTTTTGACGTTTGATAATCTGATTATTAAGTGTCTTGGCATAAGCCTGTTCAGATCTATTCGGTTTGGAGTACGTTGGGCTTTTTGGATCTGTAATTTTATGTTTTTCATAAGAGATGGAAATTTTCATTGATTATTTTCTCCATTATTGCTTCTGCCCCTTTTCCCTTCTCTTCTCCTTCTGGAACACCCATGACATGTACATTCATGTGTTTCATGTTGTCATTCAACTCCCTGAGACGTTGCTCATATTTTTCCATTCTTTTCCCTATGTGTTCTTTTGTGTATACGATTTCAGGTGTCTTGTTCTCCAGTTCCTGAGTGTTTTCTTCTGCCTCCTGAGATCTGCTGTTGTATGTCTCCATTGTGTCTTTCATCTCTTGTATTGTGCCTCTCATTTCCATGGATTCTGCCAGTTGTTTTTTCGAACTTTCAATTTCTGCCTTATGTACACCCAGTGTTTTCACTATACACTTCATCTCTTTTACCATATCTTCCCTAAACTTTTTGAATTGATTTAGCATTAGTTGTTTCAATTCTTGTACCTCAGTTGAAGTGTAAGTTTGTTCGTTTGATTGGGTCATAACTTCATTTTTCTTACTGTAGGGTGTAGTTTTCTGTTGTCTAGGCATCTGGTTTCCTTGGTTACCCCAATCAGGTATTCCCAGACCAGAATGGGCTCAGATATCAGAAGGGGGCAATATTCAGTATCAGGACTCCCTGAGGGTGTGTCTTAGAAGATTGACACATCCTGTGAGACCTCAAGCCGCTGTGCTTTTCTGAACCTGCCCAGCAGGTGGCACCTGTCAGCCTGTCGCTCCTAACTGGTGTAAGGAGGTATGGCCCCCTTAGTCCTTAGTTTCTGTTTTGGCTGTTTTCCCCCAGGTTCTGGAGTCTGGTTCTGAATGGGAGGCCGGTAGTATGGCTGGGCACCACCTCTTTCCTCTTAGGGAAGATACACTCCCTGGGGAGTTTTCATTTGCATTTCAATAGGCTCTTTGTCTCTCTGACTCTGCTATCTCCACCCTTGTCTGGGTGAAAGAGCTGTGAACTGAAAATGGCTGCAGCTTTCTCCACTGAACCGCCCAGGTTGAGAGAGAGAAAAAGGGACAGAAAGCCCCCCTTCAGGGCCAGTCCACGGTCCCCCCAGCTTCACCTGCTGGCCAGAGATAGTGCCTGGTCCTCTGGGCTCTCCTTCCCGGCACAGAGAAGTCCACCAGCTCTTTAAGATCAGTCATCACTAAAAGCCTCTGTCTGCTTGTTGGGGATTTGTAGCTTGTATTGAGCAGTCCACGTTTGCTAATTAAAAACCCCAGTTGGAGGTAGACGGAGGTATATTCACTTGTTCAGAGGGTGCTGCTGTCTATCACAGTGAGGTTTTGCAGTTCAGGCTGTTGTGGGGGAGGGGCTCTTGGCATGGTTCCACAGTTCTTACTTACAGATTTTATGCTGCAATCTCAGGCATTCCTCCCAATCCAGGTTGGTATATGATGTGTGGACAGTCACGTTTGTCCCCCAGCAGTTATTCCAGATTATTTACTAGTTGTTCCTGGTTGTTTATTAGTTGTTCCAGGGGGGCTAACTAACTTCCACTCCTCTCTATGCCACCATCTTCTTTCTCCCAGAGTACAGGTTTTAACGTTTTGCCCTTGTTTCTTCTCAGTGTGCTTTGGGACAATGAATTCCTACAATTTCAATGCAGGAATCTGAGAAAGCATCTTAGATAATGGGTGCCAGTACTCACGGGGTCATATCAGGATAGCACAAAAGTTTGACTTATTTGAGGTAGTATGACTCCAGCAGATATACTAATCATCTGAAAAGTCTTTACACATAAGTAGTGGCAGTTTTCATTAATATTTTAATAGAATATAGTGAAAGGACTAAAAATATCAAATAGTGAATATCAGAGTGAATCACACATAGTAATGCTATTTATTTTTGATGGCACTTTTGAGATTATGCACATGTACAGATATACATATAAACACAAAATCACTAGCACATACACTTGGTAGGTATTTCTTACTGCAAATAAGAGTTAAAAAAATTCACTGCACTGGACTATGCAATGTTAGATAACTGTCAAAAACATTTGGGGCTTACAGAATCATCTCAAGAGGACAAGTCTGCCTGGTGAAGAGGAGTAGATCAGCATGTTTTTTCTCTGACAGCCTATCACGTGTCCTGGGACCCCTGTCTTGTGTTGCAGCTTCCCCTTCTGACATCGACCCTGTGATTCTTGACTCATTCTCTACAAGGGATGTAGTTGGGCAAAAGTCAGAGCTTGCAATGAAGTGATGTTATCCATAGATCCTTTAATCATGGAACACAGTTCTTAGATGAAGATCTCCATGAGAGAGGTCTGAGGGAACCATACTCCAGAACAGAGGGGGCCCCCACAGCCTCACCCCTACCGTTCCCTGACAGACTCCAAGCGGCTCCAGGGCCTGGAGTGGGGGGGTTGTCTCAAGGCACTGAAGCAGCAGCAGCAGAAACCCCTTCCTCCTCATCTCCCCTTTGCAACTGTACTTCCCATGCTTTTCCCATTGTTAGGCCACAGAACATTCTCCAGGGCCCTCCAAATGCCAGATGCTTCACCAACAGTGCACAAGAAATGAAGAAGGAGACAGCTGGCGGCTGAAGAGGCATTGGAGATACCTGCTTGTGAGGCAAAGGTGTCTACAAAACTATTAATGATATAAGAACTTTATTTGAAATTAAAGAGTACCCCAATAATGAGGTACAGAGAAACTGAGTACTAACTCTGGAAGAATGGCAAGAAAAGTGGGTGAGCCATAACATTGCATTTCATCAAGAGCAAGGACATCAGCTATGAAAGAAGCATTTGGATACTTTTCTCAACAGCAAGAGTAGACTCAGGATATTTTTTTCCTCTTTATGGAAAATCAGTTGAGATGAGATAGTTTGCAGATCTGGGACACAGTGTCATTGGTGTGGAGATCAGTGAACTTGGGATTCGAGAATTTTTTAGAAGGCAGAATCTTTGTTACTCAGAAGAACCAATTGCTGAAATTTCTGGAGCCAAAGTATTTAAAAGTTCTTCAGGAAACATTTCATTGTAGTGTTGCAGCATTTTTTCTATTTGCAAAATAAATATTGGCAAATTTGGCAGGATTTGGGATAGAGGGGCCTTAGTCACTGTTAATCCAGGTGATCAAGAATGCTTTGTTGATATAATGTCCGTAACAAGAAAAGGGTTCCACTACTTCACATCTGTTATTCCTTATGATCCAACTAAACACTCAAGCCCACCATTTTATATTCCAGGCACTGAAATTAACAGATTGTTTCACACAAAATGCAATATTAGTTGTTTTGAGAAGGTTGATGCTTTCGAAGAATGACATAAAAGTTAGGGAATTGACTGCATATTTGAAAAGTTATTTCTATTTGCAGACAAATAAAATCTAACACATCAGCATGTTTTTGAGCAATTGAAAATTATGCCCAGGCATGAAAATATAATGAATGACTTAAAAATCATTTACCAATCACATCACAGATCTTTGTTCAAAAATGCATATAACTTTTTAGAGAAAAACACATTCTAAAGTGTTAAAAGTGACTACCTTTGGAGAGGAGGGTGTAATTAGGGGATAAAGCAGACTAGGTGTCTGTTTTACTTACAGATTGTAAAAATTATTTTACCATCAGCATGTATTATTTGTACAATTAATATTTACAAGAGAAATGTAATACATAAAGAAATATAAGAGACGTAGAAAAATTGACATTAAGTGTAATACTGTAATAAGGTGTAAGGTAAAAAGAAAGTATTCTAAGAAGTTATATAAAATAATAATTTTTACTATAACCACCCCTTAAGCACCCCTTTTCACATTTTGTCTCCTTGTATAATAATTTTATATGTAAGAGAATCAAGAAACAAATTTAAAAGTTTAGCTACCTGAACTAACTTTTATGGAACCAAGTGTTTTTCCTAAACTGTAAAAACTTTACAAATATTCAAATTAAGTTTTTTACTGAGTTTAGAAGTTTTTTGTTTCCTCTAGGTTGATCTTGTTTAAATGATAGTCTTATGAAGTACAGCAAATCCAGATTCATGATTTTTCACTATGAAAGTTTAGATTAAAATCTGTTTTTCATGAACACTCATATTTTATTGAATCAAACATTCCCCTCTAATTGAACTACCTAATATCTAAAAGGTTTAGAACAGAATGATATATTTTATTAAAATAAGTTATTTAATTGTGGAAAAAAGAGAACTGATGAAAGTGCCAACAGCAAGCACTTTACAGACCACAACTGTCACAGTGCACTCATGCAGAGACCCTCTAACCAAGAAGGTGGCTTTGATGATCCAGTTCCTTCTGCTCAAATATAAAATGAAAGAGCCCATAATGAAGGCAGGCATGGTGAAAATGGTTAGCAAAAACTACAAGTTGTATCAAAGGACACTGTCAATACAAAGTACAAAGACAACCTACAGAATGGGAGAAAATATTTGGAAATCGAATAATCTGGTAAGTTTTAAATATCCAGAATATATAAAGAACTCCTACAACTCAACAACAAACAGACAGACATCCCCATTAAAAAATGGGCAAAGGAACTGAAAATACATTTCTCCAAAGAAGATATATAAATGGCAAGTAAGCACATGAAAAGATACTCAACATCATGGATCATCAGGGAAATGCAAATCAAAACCATAATGAGATACCACTTCTCACATATTAGGATAGCAATCATGTAAAAAATGGAAAATCACAAGTGTTGGTGAGGATGTGGATAAATAGAAAGCCTTTTATGTTGTTGGTGGGAATGTAAAATGGTACAGCTACTGTGGAAAACAGTTTGACGGTTCCTCAAAAAGTTAAACATAGATTTACAGTAAGACTTGGTAATTCCACTCTTAGGTATATACCCCAAAGAAGTGAAAGCAGGGACTCAAAGAGATACTTATATCAACCAATGTTCATAGCAGCATTATTCACAATAGCCAAAAGGTGGGAACAACCCAAATATCTATCGACGGATTAACGGAGAAACAAATGTGGTATATCCATACAATGGAATACTATTCAGCCATAAAAGCAATAATGTTCTGATACATGCTATATCATGGATGAACCTTGATAACATTATATTAAGTGAAATAATCCAGACACAAAAGGACAAATCTTGTATGATTCCACTTACATGACATATCTAGAATAAACAAATTCATACAGACAGAAAGTAGATTCGAGGTTGCCAGGGACTAGAGGGAGGAGGGATGGAGAGTTATTGCTTAATAGGTAAAGAGGTTTTGTTTTGGGTGATGAAAATGTTTTAGTAATGGAAGGTTGTGATGGAAGCACAACATTGTAAAAGTAATTAATGCCACTGAATTGTATGATTACAAATGGCTAAAATGGGAAATTTTGTGTTTTATATATATGTTAGCACAATTAAAAATCTTTAGGGCAACTGTAACAAAATATTAGCATCTGTTGAAAAGCACAAAGGATTAGAGTGCAGATTAGACATTAGTAGGGTGATGTCAATTTGAGAGCCTCCACCAGAGAACAGAGATCGTAAGCCGTCAGAATGAAATAAACTTTTGAAAGATATGAGGATCAAAAACAAACAAACAAACAAAAAAAACTAAACAGAACCTGGGAACCAGGGAAGCAGGGGGTGAATTATTAGCGTCGCCTGAGAGATGAGGTGGGTGTTGTTTTTATATGTAAGGTGATCTGTCAGGAAGGGAATTCAACCTTTTCAAAAGAGGCAGGAGTATGTACAAGTAGACAGCAGTGCTGAGTGTGAAGATGACCAGGAACATATTCTGATCATTTTCCCCATGATAAATTATGCACTGCGACTACTTCGCATACCACAGGGCCATGGAATTTCACTAGTTAGTTCTTAGTAGCCTAAAAAATTACTAAAACAATATTTGCTCGTATGTAAAGCAATGTGCAATAAGGGACTGTTCATTATTTCTTTGTTTATAATAGTGAAATACTATCAGTATACTAAATGTCTATCAGAAGCACACGGATTTCCTCTTTCCACCATCTTGGGCCTGTGGAAACCTGCTGGGAACAGGACTTTTCAAATGGCAAATATGTGGTCCAAGGCCATTTTTGCTGGCTGTAAGCGGGGGCTCTGGAACCAGAGGAAGCACACGGCTCTTCTTAAAATTGAAGGTGTTTATGCCCAAGATGTAACTGAATTCTATTTCAGCATGAGATGTGCTTATGTGTACAAAGCAAAAGTCAACACAGTGGCTCCTGGCGGCAAACCTAACAAAACCAGAGTAATCTGGGGAAAGGTAACTCATGCCCATGGAAATAGTAGCATGGTTTGTGCCGAATTCCGAAGCAATCTTCCTGCTAAGGCCATTGCACACCAAACCCATGTGATTGCTGTACCCATCAAGGATTTACTCTTACTGAAAAGTGAATAAATAAAATTGAAAAAAGCAGACAGATTTAAATCACAGCATCTCCATGCTACGAAATACTAAAAACACTAAAACTAATAATGTACATCTGTACATGTGATGTGGAAAGAATATCAAGCCACTCTCTTAAAATGAAAATCAAGGCCTCATATACTACATATAATAAAACCCAAGATATGTAAAATTTTAATACATGCAATTATATATGGACAAGTACACATATGTGTGCATAGAAATGCATATAAATATACACACACATATATATTCTATCACATCTAAATTCACAGAAGGGGACTAAAATATTAACGTTTGTTACCTTTGGGTTGGGGGTTGGAAAGGAAAGAGGGTGAACATGGATATTCTCTTTCACTACCACAGATACTTCTGTTTGCTTGAATTGCATGCATGCAAATGTAGCCATGTGTCATTAGAATAATTTAAAAAAATGAAGACAATGACCTCTTCTCTGGGATCCTCTAGGGAGCCTCTGAGCAAATGGAGCTGTTCTTTGGCTTTGAACTGAATGGACTAGACTCTGTCTAGCACTTCTATACCCTCATCAACAAAGTGGACGTCACAAATGATGGAGGTCTGAGGTGTAAGAGAGGTTGCCATAAACTGAACTTCTGATAACTCCATTGGGCATGATTTTCATGAAGAATGAATGTATTTTACATAAGGTAGGGATATGAACCAATGAGGGGCAGAGGGCAGACTGTGAAGGACAGAATTCATTGTGGCCCCAATGATCTTACCTCCTAGTGGCCATGCCTTGTGTACATCTATCTTTAAGGGTGGGTAGTGCCTGTGATTTGCTTTTCATCAATCGATTACAGCAAAGGTGATGAAATGTCACTCCAATGATTGCATTACATTACATGTCAAAGGAGAACTGTCACTCTCCGGAGTGCAGACATTACACAAGCCACAGTCTTGCCAGCAGATATGCTCTTGCTCTCCTTTTGTACTTCTGGAGGTTCAGAGATCTACAATTCAAGAGGGATAGTGGTATAGAGGTAGATGGAATGGACAGATCATTGGCACAGACAGCTTTCTCTGAAGTCAGAGCAAAGTCCCATGTACTACTCTTTTAACATGAAGGCCAATGAGGTAACTGGGCCAACTTGTAGGGGACAAGGGAGCTTAAGCAGCTGCCAGTTTAAGAAGGAGCTATCATTTCTTCTCCTCTTCATTAGCTCATATGATCTCCAGCTCTCCTATCACTTGACTGATCAATGTCCTCAGCCTCTTTCAGTCCTTTTCCCTCCAGATACCCTACTTGATCCATGCTCTCTATTTGGTGGATATATATATATTTTTTCCTAGTCTCTACTATTATGTAAGTTTGAACATTTTTATAATAAAAAGTTTAACAAATGTGTTTAATCCACCTGGAAACGACTTTTGTGTCTAGTGTGAGGAAGGATTCCAGCGCATTTTGTTTACAATATGTATATTCAGTTGTTCCACTGTCATTACTTAGTGAAAAGAATGTTCTATCCCCACTTCTCTATACTGGCATTTTTAATAAATCAGGGATCTTCTAACAGTGGGTCTGTTTTGAGACACTTTATTCAGTTCCATTGATCTATCTGCTTATCCCTAAACCAATACCACAAAATTTTAATTTCTATAGATTTTTAACAATAGTTCTTAATATCTGGCAGATTAAGTCCTCATATATTCTTTTTCTTACTCTAGAGTATATTGACCCTCCTTGGAAATTTGCTTGTCATTTTCAATACTAGAATCAGCTTGCTAAGTTTCACACACACACATGCACATTTACAAAGACATTCACACACAAGCCCTATTTATTTAATTTATTGGTGGGGGTGGGGATTACTGTTATCGGTAAATTAAATTTGGGGACAATTAAAATGCTTACAATATTGAACTTTCCTATCCTCAAACATATAATATTTCTCTGTTTAGTTAGGTCTTCATTAATTTCTCTAAATAACTGATGTATATTTTTTCCAGACATTTTATCCTTTCTTCATTTTATTTGTTCTTTGGCACCAAGTATTTTGTTATGGTAATTCACAATCTATATTTTCTTTAAATTCACCCTCAGGTTTTTTGTTCCCAAAACAAAGTATACCTTTTCATATTGTTCTTTTACCCAGCAACTTCGAAAAATACTTTCATTTATTTAAGAGTTTATCTTCCCTGAAGATTGAGAGAATGATCAAATGACAGGGAAGAGGTTTAACTGAGAAATAAGGATTTGACAAACGATTAAGACTACTGACTCATTATACAGATTTTTCTTTTTAGTTTCTAGTGTATCAGAATAGCCAGAAGGAAATACTTGAAATTATTGAACTGTAATCCAGTAGACTTGATCTTTGATAATGATTATATAACTATATAGCTTTTATCATGTGATCATGTGATTGTAAAAACCTTGTGACTGACACACCATTTAACTAGTGTATGGGTAGGTGAGCAATAAAGACATGCAAAAAAAAAAGAGTTTATCTTAAGATTTTCTTTATAGTCATTTAAACATGTGTTAATGAAAGTAGCTATATTTCTTTTTTTGATACCTATCCCTTTGCATTCTTCTGATTCCCATTACTGCACTGTATAGCATCTTCAATTAAATATTGAATAAAAATGCTGAGAACAGGCATCCTTTTCTACTTCCCAATTTCAAAGTAAAACCTTTCAATGTTTCCACATTAAGATGTGTACTGTCAAGTTTGTTTTAGATATCCTTTATCTTCTCTGATAACCTATCTTTTTTAGCATGAATGATTGCTGAATTTTATAAATCACTATTCTGCTAATTAAGATATGCCTTTTCTCATCTGATCTGTCCATGTGGTATGCCAGTCCTGGACCTATTTGCCCTCAGATCCATTCTTCATACTTCCCCTGCTCTGTTCTCTACAAGGTTGACTCCCAAATCTTATTCCCTCCATATGGATGCCAGCTTGGTTAAGTTAAGATGTGGCAACAGCAGGTTACAGCCCAGGATATCAGAAGTGCCCAGAGTTTTTCTCCTTCTCTCTCTGTACATCTATTGATTCCTACTTCAATGACTACTTGTTTTCCATGGCTAGAGCCTCCATCAGACTGGCCCACCATGTTTGAAGATTTTGTTGATCCAAACTCTCCAGGCTCCAGTAACACTAACTCTTCTCTTTGTCTCTTCTGACCTATAGGTTGGAATTACTGCCTCAACATACGAAGTATTGTTTAAGCCAAGTCACCCCTGATTGTCTTAGCTATCACTTGAGTAATCAATTTCATGTATTCAATTTCTCTGAGTTATATATTTAGAATGGTTTATGTTTTCCTACATAATCCCTGTACAGTTGGCCAATTATATTGATTGTTTTTTAAATGCAAAAACCTTCCTTCATTCTTAGAAATAACTCAATTCTGTCTCTAGCTGTTAAATATGTTCACATCTCTTCTATCTTTAATAAGTAAAACATAACAATGCAAAATACTCCATGGATCCTGAAGTCTGCTCTAAATCTACTATTCTCTTCTGAAAAATGATTTTTTACACTCACTAGTGTCTGTGTATATAGATATATATATAGAGAGACATAAATACAGATATATAGAAATAGATATATACATATATTCAAAAACTCTAAGAGCAAAATATACAGATACATTCCAATTTTAAACAATTTGTGCACTAAACATAAAACTTTATAGCATTCTCTGTGCAAAAGAACTCAGGTGGTTCTCAGAGGGATATTTGTAGCCTTAAATAGATTTAGAGAAAAAAATATTTAAAACCTCCAAAGAATTCAAGAAGTTAGGGAAATAACAGCATGTTAAATGCAAAGAAGTAGAAGATTGGAAATAATAAAGATAAATGCACAAATGTTGAATTGGGAGACACTGGAGCCAACTAATGAAATCGAGCTCTTATCAATTATTATCAATTACTAAAGAAATTATTAAAGTATTATCAAGTACTAAAGAAAGAAGCATATATAGTTGATATTAGGTAAATAAAATGGTACAAGATATAGGTGCAGAAAAGTCTTAAAGATTAAAAGAAAGTACTATAAATAAGTTTTACCATTACCTCAGGATAACAAATGGTGACAAGGAAAATAGAAAAATTTGAAGTAACAAACTCAAAGGATGATGGAATTAGAGAATTACCATTCTGCAGCCCTTAACGAATTAACGGATAAAGATGATGATCGTAAATGACAATGCATACACAGATGTTATTTTTGTCCTAATGGAAGTACACAGCATCACCTCTGGAGTGACCTTGTCAATAAACAAACAAATAAATAAACCTTAATCTGGACAAGCTTCTGTGTAAAATGAATGTGATTGTTGATGCTGAGTGTCTGGTACCTTGGGTTCATTTTTCCATACTCTGTACTGTTTGAGAAATTCTATAATATAAAAGGATGTTTTTTAGTAAATATCATGCCTTTCAGTTTGATAACCCACATGAAATGGAAGAATTTTTAGCAAAATATACATGACCAAATACGTCCATAAAGAAATAGAAACTTTTAACTGAACACTATCGCTGAAACTCAAGTCAAAATCTCTGGGACCCTCAAAATGCTCCAGGCCCAATCAGGTTTGGAGGCCTGTTACCTCAAATGGTCAGGGAAAACCTACTCAACATCTTATGTAAACTCTTCCAAAGAATGCAAAAAGATGGGAAATTGCTCAACTATTTTAAATAGCTAGCTGTCCTTGATCCAAAGACCATATAAATATGCCCCAAGAAATGACTCTTCAGTAACGATCCCTCAGATAGACACAAATATTCTAAATAAATTCATAGCTTTCTTAGTTTCCCAGCTGCGATCACAAATACCATGATCCGGGTTGGCTTAAACAATGGGGATTTATTGGCTCATTGTTTTGAGGCTATGAGAAGTCTAAAATTGTGTTGTCAGCAAGGGGATGCTTTCTCCCTGAAGACTGTGGATTTCTGGGGTTGACTGCTAGTGATCTTTGGGTCCTTGGCCTTTCCATCACATGGCACATGGTGGCATCTTCTCCCGTCTCTTCCCAGGTTCACTGACTTCTAGCTTCTTGCTTCCTCATGGCTTTCTCTTCCTATGTCTGAATTTCATTCTACTTATAAAAGACTCCAGTAATCTGGAATAAATCTCAACCTGATTCAGTTGGCTCCACCTTAACTACAATTAAGATCTTCAAATAGTCCTATTTACAATGGGTTCACTCTCACAGGAAGAGATTAAGATAAAGAACATGTTTTCCTAGGGTATATAATTCAACCTATCACAATAGCATACCCACTATAGTGGTGAATTAAATGAAGAAATATGATGCATCCAAGGAATGCAAAGAAGATATCACATTAGAAATACACTGGAAATCATGATGTTAGCAGTAAAAGGAGAAAAAGCATTTGATAATGTGCAGGTGCAAAGAAAAAGCCTTTGATAAAAATTCTTCACCAGTTTATGGTAATAACTTTCAGCAAACTTACATTAGAAGGGGATTTCCAATTTGTAAAATCTACAGCAAACATACTTAAATGTGAAATGTTATAAGCATTCCCAATAAAGTGAGGAAGAAGACACAGATGTACAGCACCACTTCTAGTGTTGAAAACTGGACACAAATTTTTCTGCTTTCTCTCATAAAGGGCCTAGAAGTCATTACTCCCATTCTAACAACAAGAAAGATCTGAACACATTGAAAATTAATCACTCCTTAGATACATCAGAGAATTGAAGTCACAGGGTAAACCAATAACCTGAAAAGTAGAGAGCTAGGCAAATACAGAGAATCACAACTTACCAGGAGCAGAAGCCACTAAAGCTAGGAGCAAGTAGTAAAACTTAACCTGTAATCATCAAACTGCTGGAGACTGAGTGTCGACTAGCTTGAAGGTTAAAATTTCCTGGGGGCTCAATCTTTGGTCCCCAAACTTTCATGAGCTTTACCTCCATGATGAAGAGTGGAGAAAATTCCCCTTGTGCTTCCAGCAGGGAAAAGGAAAAAGGAACCACTTTGAAATATGCCCAGGGCATTCTGTTCTCCACCTGCATTCAAGGGGAACTACTTTCCCAGAACCTAACAGATGTAGGGGGAAGGAAACACCCAACTCCAGCTCCCTCTAGCTTTTGTCTCACCCAATGGGGAAATACAGCTGAGATGGTCACAGCCCAAGAGCAAAGGCTCAATAAAAGAATGAGACCTAATCATAGGATTACAGAACACTTCCTCTTCTACCACACTACATCACCACATCAACAGGGATCCTGTATAAAAAGAGAAAATTGCAGCTCTAAGAACTGCAAGGCTCAGACTCTAAGAACTTGTTGCTAGAGAAATTCAGAAAACAACATGGGAGAGGAAAATAAGGATATTGGAGGAAGAAATTGAAGCTTCAGATACCTCCAGTTACAACAAACAGTAAACAAGAATAAATCCTAACCAGATAATCATAAATTCACTAACGACCTATTTAGCTCAGTTACTACTATCTATTACATCATGTCCAGCTTGTGACAAAAAATTACAAGGCATGCTAAAGGGCAAGAAAACATACACTCTGAAGAGACAAAACACGCAACAGAACCAGACTCAGGAAGGCAGGGATTTTGGAATTATCGAACTGGGAATTAAAAATAACTATAATAGATATGCTATGGGCTCTAATGGAATAAGTGGGTTCCACGCAAGAACAGAGGATAATGTACATAGAGAGATGGAAATTCTAATAAACAATCCAAAGGAAATGCTAGAATTAAAAACACTTTAACAGAAATGAAGAATGCCTTTGGTGGACTTACCAGTAGACTGGAAGCAGCCAAGGAAAGAATCAACAAGCTTGAAGATTTGTCAATGGTGACTCCCCAAACTGTAATGCAGAGAGAAAAGAGAATTAAAAAAAATAGAACAGAATATCTGAGACAATTACAAAAGGTGGAACACAAGCATAATGGGCATACCAGAAAGAAAAGAAAGAGAGAAAAGAACAGGCAAAATATCTGAAGTAATAATGGCTGAGAATTTTCCAAAATTAATGACATACCAAACCACAGATCCAGGAAGCTCAGAGAACACCAAGCAGAATAAATGATAATGAAGAAGAACAAAGTCAAAGGACTGACACTTTTTGACTTCAAGACTTACTATAAAGCTACAGTGACCAAAACAATGTAGTATTGGTGAAAGAATAGATAAATAGATCTAAATAGAGAGCTCAGAAATAGAATCACACAAATATAATCAATTGATCTTTGACAAAGGAGCAAAGGAAATTCAATGTACAAAGGATAACCTTTTCAGCAAATACTGCTGGAACATCTTAATATCCACATCCAAAAAATGAATCTAGACAGAGACCTTACACCTTTCCCAAAAATTAACTCAAAATGGATCATAGACCAAAATATAAAACTCAAAACTATACAACTTCTAGAAAATGAATAGGAGAAAATCTAGGTGATCTTGGATTTGGTGATAACTTTTTAGGTACAACACATAAAGAACAATCCAAGAAAGAAAAAAAAAATTAAGTTAGACTTCATTAAAATTAAAATAAAAAAAAAAAACTTCTGCTTTGTGAAAGACACTGTTAAGAGAATGAAAAGTTAAGCTACAGATTTAGGAGAAAATATTTGCAAAACACCTATCTGATAAAGGACTTATATCCAAAATATAAAAAGAACTCAACAGTGAAAAACGAAAAACCCAATTAAGAATGGGCAAAAAAATATGAACAGACACTTCATCAAAGAAGATATACAGATGGCAAATAAGCATATGGAAAAATGTTCAACATTATATGTCATTAGGGAATTTCAAATTAAAACCACAATGAGATACCACTATATGCCTATGAGACTGACTAAAATCCAAAACACTGATAACACCAACTTCTGTCAAGGATGCGAAGGAACAGGAACACTCATTCATTGTTGGTAGGAATGCAAAATGGTACACCCACTTTGGAAGACTGTTTGGAAGTTTCTTATAAAGCTAAACATAGATTTACCATTTAATCCAACAATCACTGTCCTGGGTATTTACCCAAATGAGTTGAAAGCTTATGCCCACACAAAAACCTGCACAAAAAGGTTTATAGAAGCTTTATTCATAATTACCAAAAACTGGAAGCAACCAAGTTATGTTTCAATAGGTGAACAGACACATGAACTATGGTGCGTCCATACAATGGAATATTATTCAACAATTTAAAAAATGACCTATCAAGCTCCAAAAAGGCATGAAGGATCCTTAAATGCCATATTGCTAAGTGAAGGAAGCCAGTCTGCAAAAGCTATATTCTGTATGATTCCAACTATACGACATTCTGGGAAAGGCAAAACTATAGAGACAGAAGATCAGTGGTTGCCAGGGATTCAGGGTGAGGTGGCAGGGGAATGAATAGGTGGGGCAGAGGGCATTTTAAGGCAGTGAAACTATTCTGCATGATACTATAATGGTGGATAAATGGAATTATACATTTGTCAAAACCAAATAATACTGTGCAACACAAAGGGTGAACCCTATAAACTATGGACTTCAGTTAAAAATAATGTAGCAGTAGTGATTTATCAATTGTAACAAAATGTATCAACTAATGCAAAATGTTAATGGAGGAAACTGTGTGGGGAGAGAGGGAGAATGTGGGAACCCTCCTATGCTCACTTTTCCGTGAATCTTAAACTGCTCTAAAATATCAAGTCTACTAAGTTAGGAAAATAGGGAAAAAACTGGAAGATATACCAAATACACTGCCACATGCAAGAAAGTCAACATACATAAGAGTTTTCACTAATGAAAAGGAGATATAAATAATGGTAACCATATGAGCCTCTTATTTAAAAACCCACAGGAAAAGGCACAGAAAATATTCAAATGTATAAGGAATTTCAGAGAGCTGATTTATAGAAGATCACTATAGCAAAATCAGGCGGCTGCTTCACAAATTATTAACTAATTAGACCTTATAATGGAAAATATACCATTCACACCAACAAAAATATCCAAAATATATCTAAAAAGATATCTAAGAAAAATTTATCCGATCTTTGTGGAGGCAACTATAAAAATTTGCAGACAGACTTAGGTAAAGGAAGTCCCAAATAGAGCAGTATACTATGATTATTGATGGGGCAAACATGATGATAATTCTCCTTAATTTATTTCTCCTTTAATTCTACTTATTTACAGATTTAGGGCATTACCCATAGCTGCCAATATGACTACCCACCCCAGGCTGCTATTTCCGGTGCCCAAAAACAATCCTGGGAAAACTAAAGAAGGAATAACAAAGAATATCAACAGCAACAGCAAAAAGACCCAAATGAGAAACCTCCGAGGGACCTCAAGTTTGTGTTGAACTAGTACCTGTGTGCGGGCAGCTGGGGGTGTGCCCTGAGTTGAGGCAACTCTGGAGCCTGCAGTAGAGGGCAGATGACAGGATCCCTCGGCGGAAAGCTTTGAAAGTTCGGCCCTTGTTTCTTCCCAGAGTTCTTGGGACAATGAATTTCAACTCCACTGCAGAATGCACCTCAGACCACAGGTGCCAGTACCAGGGGGCAATAGCAGGACAGCACAAAACTTTGGGCTGGTTAAGGTGGACTCCAAGAATTGTGCTCATAACCAAAGGAAAGCTCTTTAGTGGGTAAGAACTGACTTTTTATTATCATTTTAATACACTATGAAGAACGTGCTAAAATAGAATAGCAAGTAGCACCGTGAATCATGCACAATAAGGGGAGGAGCTCATTCTTTAAGCTTTCCAGGACTACCCCTGATGTCAGCCAAGGAAGTCCCCAGGCAGAGCTTTCAAGGCAGACCCCTCTCAATTTCTCCTTGGGAGTCTTTAGGACCTCGGTTAGGTTGGGGATGACCTCAAATCAGAAAAGGGAGAAATCTCAGGCCCTGCCAGATGTCTGCGTGAGGTTCTTCCACACACCAGAAGGGAGGGGACCCCACAAGGTCTACACTCCTTGTGGGCAATCATCTCTGCAAGGCACAAGCAGTGGCCATATGAAGTGTAACTGCACTTCCATAAAAAGAATCTCAGGAAGTTGAGGTTTTTGATCTGAGGGGGTATCTAGGTAACATGATAACATGCTGAGCGAGGACTGAGAGAACACCTCCACATAATAGAGAAATGTCCCCAGAGAGCCCTGCCCCTACTGCATTTCTGGGACGCTCTAGGCACAGCTGGCTGACTCAGTCCAGCAGATGAAGTCCCAGGCCCCGCTAGGAGTCACGGAGAAGCGTGCATGCGTTCTGTGAGAATCCCTCTCCCCTCAGCAAGAGGAGGCCGCGCACCGCACTGCCCCTGCCGTCAGCCCTGGGAAACCCCAGGTGGGGTGGACAACGGAAGTGGCCCCTGTGGATGACGGAAGTGGCTCGCCTGGACTTCCGCCTCGCGCGGCTGTGGGCGTCGACACTTTTGTGTGGGAGGTGCGGCCTCCGGTCAAAGGGAGGAGTCCTAGAAGAAGGCAGGTGTGCTTGAAAATACTGAGTTAGAGTTGTGCGGACCGGCCTCGTTCAAGAGATGAGGCCCCCACAGGGCCCCGCGCTGTCCCCCTCCCTGCCCGCTCCACCCCCACCCCGGGTCCCGCCGGAGCCATGACTGTTAAGCCTAACGGTCCCTCACATCCGATTCTGGGTCTCAGGGAATAAAGGTGTTTGTTTGAGTCTGGTACTCTCAGGTCAGCAGGGAAAAGGAATCCCAGATGGAAACAAGGAGGGGTCCCGGAGGGAAGACTGGGGGGCTCTCTACCGCAATCTGGAGGAGACTACAAAGATCCCCACCCCACAGCTGCAGGAGGCCCCAGGCGGGGTGGCGAGGCTGCAGGGCTGAGGTGCCCCTCAGTTTTTCATCGCGAGTCTCGGGGAGGTGGGGAACATGGTCTAAGTGTGCCCCTGCCAGGGGTGTGGGCTGAGCTGTCTCTTCACTTCTTCCTGACGTGTCCTAGGGAATTTTGAGGTGTCCGTATCAGGGCAGCAGAGGGGAGGGGGTCTGGATGCTGCCGACAATTGATATGATGGTCTCGTATGTGAACTGAGAGGACCTACACACACACACACACTCCATAGCAGGGGTCCTACTGCCAGATCCTTGCTGTCACCTGAATAAGCCCCAGGATGTCTGGCAGATGCCTCTGAAGACACACTCCAATTACTTCCACAGAGTCCTCAGGGGACAGGCTGACCAGGAAAGCAGTGACCTCAAGGAAACCTGCAGAGGTGGCTTTTGCTACAGACCAGGTAGGTATCTTCCTGCTGAAGGCGTGCACATCCCCTCATCCTCCCTCCTCCAGTGGACCCGCACCCTGTGCCCTTCTTACCCACATTTCTACCTGTTGTCACTAACCAGGTTCATCGTGCCTCGTGGTCAGAAGAGTAAAAGCCGGGCCCGTGAGAAACGCCGACAGGCCCAAGGTGAAACCCAGGGTCTTGAGGGTGCTGAGGCCCCTGCGGCAGAGGAAGAAGAATCTCCTTCCTCCTCCTCTCCTGTTTTAGGGGGTTGTGTCGGTTTGAGTGTATTGTGTCCCCCAAATGCCATTATCTTTGTGGTCTTGTGTGGGGCAGACATTTTTGGTGCTGGTTAGATTTGCTTGGAATGTGCCCCACTCAGCTGTGGGTAATGATCATTTCGATGAGATGTTCCCATGGAGGCGTGGCCCCACCCATTCGGGGTGGGCCTTGATCAGTGGAGCTATATAAATGAGCCGACTCAGAGAGAGGAAACTAAGAGAGTGCAGCTGGGAGTGATGTTTTTGAAGAGGAGCAAGCTTGCTAGAGAGGAACGTCCTGGGAGAAAGCTGTTTTGAGGCCGGAGCTTTGGAGCAGACGCCGGCTGCCTTCCTAGCTAGCAGAGGTTTTCTGGACGTCATTGGCCATCCTCCGGTGAAGGTGCCCGATTGCTGATGTGTTGTCTTGGACGCTTTGTGGCCTTAAGACTGTAACTGTGTAGTGAAATAAATCCCCGTTTTATAAAAGCCTATCCATCTCTGGTGTTTTGCATTCTGCAGCACTAGCAAACTAAAACAGGGGTGCTCTCCAGCGCACCCCTGCTGCTGGCATTCCCCGGGGGTCTCAGAGGTCCCCACCCCCCACTACTCCTACTAAAGCTTTTTCTCGCCTAAGAGTTGCTGAAGGTGCCAGGTGCCAAGATGAGAACCGTCCAAGTTCCTTTCAGGCCACCTGCTATGCTGAGAGTTCCTGCAGAGATCCTCTCACCAGGAAGGCGAGAATGTTGGTGGAGTTCCTGACAGAGAAGTATAAATCGAAAGAGCCCATCACTAAAGCAGCCATGCTGAAGATTGTCAACAAGAAGTACCAGAATCAATTCCCTGAGATCCTCAGAAGAACCGCTGAGCGCATGGAGCTGGTCTTTGGCCTTGAATTAAAGGAAGTTGATCCCAGTGGTCAGTCCTATTCACTTGTCAGCAAATTAGATCTCACCAGTGAGGGGAATCTGAGTGGTGGTGGGGGCTTGCCTAGAACGGGTCTCCTGATGACCCTCCTGGGTGTGATTTTCATGAAGGGCAATCGGGCCACTGAGGAAGAGATCTGGGAATTCCTGAATGCATTGGGGGTGTTTGCTGGGAGGAAGCACTTAATCTTTGGGGAGCCCAGGAGGCTCCTCACCAAAGATTTGGTGCAGGAAAAGTACCTGGAGTACCGGCAGGTGCCCGACAGTGACCCTCCACGCTACGAATTCTTGTGGGGTTCCAGGGCCCACGCTGAAACCAGCAAGATGAAAGTCTTGGAGGTTTTGGCCAAGATCAATGATACGGTCCCTAGTTCCTTCCCTGCCCTGTATGAAGAGGCTTTGAGGGATGAGCAGGAGAGGGCTGGAACCAGGGTTCCAGTCAGGGCTGGCACGACTGTCCCGGCCAGGGCACGGCCCAGGGCCTCGGCCAGCAGCTCCTCCTACAAGTGAAGTGTGAGGCAGATATTTCAGAGTGGAAAGGTTCTAAGTTTGGGCTGGAGGGAACAAAAGGAATCTTCTTTATTTTCATCTTCTATAAGAGTAACTTGTTGGTTTATCTTTGTTCTTTCTCAAATGTTCTTTAAAATAGAAAGTTTATTTAGCTTCAGAATTTAAGTTTGTGAATGTCATGGATAACACATTTATTGCTGTTTATCGGTTAAAACATGTTTTTGTGTTTGTGAAAAAAAGATGGAACAACCTGCAATATTTTTTGCTGTTTCAGAACAGGATAACCCGGCATTGGTGTAGGGATTTTCGTGGAAATGTGAAAGGATCCCACAATAAAATAGTGGTGATCACAAAATGGTGGAAAAAAGTCATTAATTCTTAGTCTGCCTTATTCATTTCACTCTTTGTTAGCAAAATTAAAAGATATATACCTGGTTTTGCTTAGCTTATTTAAGAATGTATGAGAAATTGAATCTTAATAAATCTTAATAAAATCTTGCTCACTGTGTCTTTTATTTTCCAAACATAAATTGAGGAACTGCTATTACTGGGGATGGTAAGAAAAAGAAGTCTGAACCACTGCCTATAGAATTTTAGTATCCTGATGCAGAAGTCATACAGGAAAATGTTAAGATACTCTTTAATATCTAAAAGAAAAGTAAACAGAATGAGTGAGGCGGTGGGTACTCCAGATGAGGGTAGTTAAGTGTAAATTCTCGGAAGCAAGGCAATTTAGGGCTGTGTGACACTCAAAGTCCCTCAGAGGGAGGTCATTTTAAATTAAGCTGGGTGGTGGGTTAGGTGAGGCTGTGGGAGGGGTAAGCAGGGGCCTAACCCTGGAATGGCGTCTCACAGTTGAGAGACAGAACCCTGGAATGGAAAACTGCGCTTAAAAGTTATTTGGGGACTGTGGATAAATGAGTAAGAAACCTCCACCTGGGGCAGGACAGGAAGGTGCCCTTTGCTCTTGTCCCAGTGCATGTGAACACGATGCACAAACTGGATGCTTTATGACATAATCTCCAGGAAATTTCTTGGCAAACGGCATTATGCTCCCTTGTAGTGGGAAGCCCAGAAGCCTCTGGGCTGCCTCTTTTTTTCCTGGTCTGGGAGAACCGGAACCCACATGATTAAAATTTCATTGAATTAGGATGTCTTGAGTGTAATTTGACACACTCTAAGAGAGGCCTCAGTTTTGAATGGTGATGAAAAGAAGGAAAATAGGGGTCATTCAGCAGGAAAGAGGGAAGCTGTTGATCCTTGACACAAACAGGAGCTTAGATTTGCATCCAGTTGAAGAACAGAACTCTGCACCCCATTAACAGATGCACTAGTGGGGAAATGTTACTTAGCGAAGGTTGGGTCAAAATATTCATAGTAAATCTGGCATTCATTAGACTCCCAATATTTGCCAGTCATCTTGCCAGGTGCATTATAAACAGTACATATTTTGTTTCTAAAAGTCCTACCAGGTAGGGCTTATCCAATTTCCTTCACAGATTAAAGACCGTGTGATTTTCTCAAGTTCCAATAGCTGGTGACAGAGCTGTGACTAGACCCATGGTTGAATTCGTCTAGAGCCCACTCTGTTCCACTCCTCTCAGCCTAAGGCTGACCCCCCCTGCTTCTTAATTCATTTATCTTTCACTACTCCAACGTTTTACAGGGGATAAAAAAGGACTCTGTAACCAAAGTACTAAAGCAGACCTAAAGAAGGAAGGTTAATATGAGAATAAAACAAAATTTGGGGGTTGTCTGTGAATTTCATTACCTAGGGTCCTGCTGCCCCTGGCCCCGGGGTTCCCTGAGAGCTGACTCTGCCCAGGGGCTGGCATTTTGTCCAGCTCCAGCTCTATCCCACATTCCCACACCCTTCTCCTAGGTCTTTCCCAGTGTGCCCTCCTGTCCAAACTGGATCCTGACCTGCTGGCCAGCTCTTCACTGCCTCATCCTCTGTAGGATGGGCTCTGCTCCCAGTAGAACAAACAGCCCAGCATCACCTGCCCTCATCCTGACCTGGGGCATTCCACCTCCCTGGCGGGCACTTCCTTCACCCTGAAGGCCCTCTCATAACCACAGACCCTTCTCCATAAAAGGCCATTTTGGTCATTGAGATCTAGACCACAGGGTGACTCCACTCTCAAAATATTTTCCATGTGGGCGGGTAGATAGTGTTTGATTTAGCAGAGAATCTACTAGTTTGGGGATATAAGCCCGTCGATAGAGAATGGGTTTGGAAACCACCCTGGTGTTTGCATTAGCATTTTGATGGTGTGCCTTTTTCAAGACAGGCTACTGAACACATTCACCAGTAAATGAGTTTACCTAGGTGTTCAATAAGCAAAACTTCCCTCCCAAGTTGTCGGTGAGGGAAAACCATGAAAATCACTGTGTAGCAAACATCTACTGAGGCTGAATTCCTGAAAACACCAAGTCCTTCTAAGAGGTGAGAAAAAAATGACTATAATCCCTCCGCCTCTTATCTCAGTTCTGGTCCCACAGGAAAATCTTGGATTTTTCTTGTGCCTACTAGAACCGGACAAAGAATTCTGCATGTTCAGTCGTGTTGAGGGTAGCGGGGACTCAAGTTAATATACTGTCCATGTGCCAATAGGAAGGAGAACATTCTCATCTTACTGAGGCTCGGAAAGTTAGTGCAAAGGTCAGTGCAGAAAGGGACTATTGTGTGAAGATGGTGAAACTTCCCTGCTGAGATTTTAGAGGAACCTTCTGAAAATTAGATGTGATGCTGTATTAGGAAGCTCTTGTCATGTAGGAGTCTCTGAAAAATGTTGCAGAATTGCAAGGCAAATTTAGCTTTCTCAGAAACACCACCAGGAAATAAAGAGAGTCGTTTTCATAACCAATTCTAACACTTGCTCTTTACTGGGCACCTGCTCTGTAACAGCTGATGAGAGGGACGGCAGGGGCTCATCCAACCCGTCTTGCCCTCCTTTCCGAGTTCACGGGGACACTATATTTCCAGGCCACTGTAGTTACGAAGGGTCATGTGGCTACTTCTAGCACTGCAATATGAGCAGAAGTCATGTTTGTCACTTACAGGTGAAGGCACTGGAGAGCCAGTAAGTCACCCCCATGCCTTTGGTCTCTTCAGCAGCAAACATGAAGACCCCGTGTTGAAATGTGGAACCACTTGATGGAAGCAGCCTGGATCCCTGGGTTACCTGTGGCAGAGAGCCCCTGTGCCTCAGTGCATTTTAGGTGCACAAAAAAGTAAGCTTTTGCTGTGCTAACCTGTTCAGATTTCAGGGTTTATCTGACTAATACACAGCTACTACTTCTATCGTCAGGCTTATTTGAATATTTTGATCACAAAGATAACGGTGGATACATTCTTATAGCAAAAACTAACAATATTGAAAAATCACAATTGCCTCCTTTATAGTATTGCTAGTAAATTTGCATCCTCCTTAGTGGTGAACACAATTAGCATCTGGTGGGTACTATTTTAAATCTGATTCTAGGTTTTTTCATACTTTGATACTATAAATATATATTGTAATTTTCCAACAGGGATGGGGTCAGGGATTTCACAGCCACCTGTTAAGCAACCATCCCCCAGACCTCACCACCCCCACCTCCTTCTCTGCAGAAGTCACAAACACATGCTAAGTGGCCATCCTCAGGCCTTCTGCTTCCCCACTGCCTTTTCTATTGTATGCCCTTCCACAGTGTGGGGGAGAGGTTAAGTCTAATGAAAGGCCCTGCCAGACCTTAAACCTGGAAACTGGGAAAAAGCAGCCCCAGATGCTTATCAGAACAGGAATTCTCAGTAACAGCGCCCCCACCTCAGGTGGATAAAAACTACACTCAAACAGTCTAGACTGGTCTCTCTTCTCTGGGGAAGTGGGGCATGGCGAGCTGCCAACTATCTACCCCAGGTCGACCCCAACCCAGGGCAGTTGTCGGCCCACCCAGGAAACTGGCCACGATGGGACTTTTTCCCCTGCTTTTCTGGACTCTTTGTGCTAAGTAAATGACAAGGAGATGTGCCTTTTCTGGACTCTACTCTGTACATAAAGGGATCATTTGCTGAAAATTTCTATTGTGCCCTGAAAATTCACTCCACATATGGGTTCATTTCTCTTTTCTTCTATCCAAAAAGGTATGTATTTTTATCTTAGACACTGTAGTTTGTACCTCTTGAAGTTCCTTTTGGATCTTCCATGTCTCTAACGTGGTTAATCTTTTCTCTTGTTTCTTGAAAATATGGAATATAGTTGTAATAACTCTTTAGATGTTCTTGTCTACTCATTCTATTCCCTGTATCATATCTAGATCAGTTTTGATCCATTATTCTCCTCCCTATTTCATATTTTCTTGTGTCTCTGCAGGTCTGATAATTTTTGGGGGGTGCCAAACATTGTGAATTTTGCCCCGTTCACACTTATTCAGCACATTTAGGCTGGATACTCTTTTTTCGATGCATACATACTCTTAAGCTTTGTTCTGGGACTCAGTTAAGTTACCTGCAAACACTGTGATCTTGTCAGTTTTTGCTTTTAAGCTTTGTTGGCTGTGACCACATTAACACAGGTCTGGTACAGAGGCAAAACCCTTGTGAGTACCCTTCCCTGATACAATGGGAATGGGAGGGTTTTCTCCTCTGACTGGTGGAAACAGAAGTATTTTCAGCCCTTTGGGGGCTCTGCAGTTCCCTTTCTAGCTCTCTACTCTCTGGTACATTGTGCCATGAACTCTAGCCGCCTTGTCCTCCTCAGGCCCTCAGCTCTTTCTACCTGTGATAGCTGGGTAAGTAGAAAATATTCAATATAATTCTTTAGCTGAAAAATGGTTAGTATAGTCTTCACTAGCCAATAGAGAAAAAAAAAAAACTGTTTATTTTCACTCAAGCAGCTTTAAGTTATTCTGACCATGAAAAGCCCTTGTTAAAATAACTTGCTGTTGCTCTAATCTCAACAACAAAAACTTATTCTCTTCTCCTAGGAACTTTCCCAGCATTGCCTGCAGTAAGATATGAGGGATGGAACCATATGGTCTCATAATCAGGACCTTGAAAAGCAAGCCTGAAGGAAGGGAAAACCTGAAGATAACAAGGAAATGCCGACCAAACAGCTTTCTCTCTAGTTTTTTTTTTTTTTTTCTTTCTGCTTTCTTCTGTCTTCTGGCCATTTCTTTGTCTGTTTGGGGTTATAAAAACCCAAATAATTCTTCTCACTCTGAACTGGTCTTGGAAAGCTTTTTTTTCCCTCCAGTTCCTTGTTGATGAATCTTCAGTAAACTCACCTTCTCACCAAGCAAAGAGACTTGTTTCTCTGATGCCGGATCAGGCGGGCCTGACTATTTAGAACCGTGTTTTGGAACGGTAACACCTGGTTTCACCGGACTTTACCCCACCCCCCACTCCCCACTCCTACCCTGTGCCTGGGTTTAAGGCAGCCAGCTGGGGCAATTATAGGGTCACCTCATTTGTTTCCCATCTCTTAGGGAACACTGTATTTTTTGCTTTATGTCCAATATGATGAAAATATGGTCATATATATTTTGTAATTTTGTCTGGATTTTCAGGTGTTTCAGGCATGTGGTTAAGTTTGGTCCCTATTATTCCATCTTCATCAGAAGTAGTATAATCCAACTTTAAAATCTAAATTATCATGGCAGGCCAATGTCCTAAAAGTGCAAACCAACGACTATTTCAAACACATTTGACTTAAAACTAGGATGGAAAGACTTTGGGACACACACATATACATATGTATTTATATATAACCAGGAGATTACAAACTTGTATAGTAAAATATCAACAATGATCCTTTCTTGCTGGTGAAACTTTATGTGATTTACTTAGTTATGTTTTACAACACTGCAGAAACACATATGCAATACTATTATAACTATAAAATAAATATTTAAAATGTCATTTAGAGACCAAAAATAAACATGCCCTCTCTAGTTTTTTTTTAATTTTTTAATGAACAACCTCTTGCAGAATTCTCTTCAGCCACTGCTTTACTTACCCCTTTTTAAAAATAGGGGAAGAATTTAAAGTGGTAGGCTATATGTCTTCAGCCAGCAGAAAACCCTCCCTTCATTTTAAAATCTAAGTATTAACTTAGATTTTAAAATGGGAAATTATATTTCCATCTAAAACATATTCTCCCTGACAAGATTGGATACAATATGAAGGACTGTATGCAAGCAACACTGGCAACAAAAAGCAGCCATTGATCATTTTTAGTATTATACATTTCACATTTATATGTTTCTTGTTAAAGTTTATAATAAAGAAAATGAGTTATTTAAAAATATGCTCTTTTTTCATTGCGGCCATTAATTCCAAGTTGTATCTGAAATGTACTTTTACTTCTAAAATCTTTGATTTAATAACAATGCAAGGTAAATTAGCAATTTCCTTCATAGATTCTTATTCAACAGAGTGTTTCTTAATTTAATGAATTTAATGTGTGAGCATATTTGACAAACTGAATACCATGTAAACAGGACTGGATTCATGCCTGTCACAAGTCTTCTCCAGTGTAAATGCTGTTACATTCCTAGTTGTTAGTAACATCTTGTGCACTTATTTTCGGCATTACCAATCCCTCTATTATAATTTTTTCATTCATACATTTTCCTGCTAACAAAGTCATTAATAATTTCACTCACTTTGGTAAGATTCCATATTACTTTTGTGCCTAAGATATTTTCTCCCCATGGTATTATCCATTCCAAGTTCTTTTCTTTTCCTTTTTAGAAGAACCACATATCCTCTCTCTTCCTGTGACCATTTTTCTTTATGTTTTGAATGCTGGCCCTCTTTCCAAAACTCATTAATCCCTGAGTTGTACCAAATGCTTTTGATCCAAAGGTGATTCTGCAGATTATCTGTCATAGACGACATGCACATTATTTTTTTGGCAGTGTAAATATCTTATAATATTTTTAGTTTTCCTTTTTAAAATGTGGTTAATTCTCCAAGAAGGTGAAAAGGGGTGACTGAACCCTAGTATTTTTTTCTATTACTGTTTAATATTTCAACCAGCATTTCATCCTTGCAAATAAAAACTGCTCTTTCTTTTTCTACTTTGTCACCTTATTTCTTTAACATGCATTTGCTATGATTTGCTGGCTCTTCCATACTTTTAAACAGTTACAGATTACTAGGAGATCATGAAGTAGTGATTATTATTTTATACAATTATAATACATGTTCTGTCATTTTTGCCCTTGCTGCCAGCTACTGTTGCATATAGCCCTTGCTCAACATGTACAGTTTCCTACAGTTTTAGCTGTGTCCAAAGCAACTTCTGCTCAACATTCTGTTATTTTAATTGCTTAGACTGACTTCAGATATTCAGCTTCTCTGCCCCCGCACATCCATCTCTCCAGAAGCAAATTTCCTAACTCCTCTGCATTTTACTCTGCTTTGATGGTCAGTGTATGGTAATTCACACCATCTAACATTACTCCCCTGCCCTATCCCTCCATATCCTGTATTTGTTGAAAAATGTTTCTATGTTAAATGTTTTTCTTAAACATTTTGTCTTCCCTTTAAATACTACTTGATTTATTCATTAATGTAGTTGCACCCCATTTGACCCATAAACAATTTAAAGAGATTTAGTTTAAAAAAAAATACTAAAGATAACATAAAATTTTAAAAGGCAAATGATTAAAAAAGATAAAAAAAATGAAAGTAGAAGTGATGATAAGTAGAACTCAACAAGGAGGTCAGTACACAGAGTTTGTGTAGTCCTGTTCATTTGGAGTCTAAATTTGGTCTGATTGTTTCTAACATCCAAAAAGGCAGCGCATACAGGTAATTAATTTATAATGCCCATATGACAAAAAACAAATCTGTTTTTGGCACAACTGTTCTTGGTGCTAAAAGTAGCATGTGAAAGTAAGAAAAAGAGAATGAGACAGAGACAAAGAGGG